>NC_088813.1:19822368-20130638 GCF_011386835.1 Chrysemys picta bellii
TTTGTTCCTATGTTTTCCTCCTTGTAGCATTAACCAAATTGCCTTTCAGGATCCAAACTTCCATGTCAAGCTAGGTTGCAACTGATACAAGAGGATGGAGATTTTGTATTTATAAGTAAATTTACAAACCATTTTAATGTTTCATTTCTGTTTTGTTTCTTCACTGTTCAAATTATTCTTTCTGCTTCAATGAATAAGATAAGTGATGTTTGCAAGGGGCCCTTTGATGTGGAGTGACTGACCACTGGGGATGTGTCCACAGGAACATGTAGTATGAAATGCGCAGTGGATTTTATTCCTAGTTAGATATAGACCATGTAATTTTTTAGAAATAAAAATGCACCAGTCTAAGTGCTCTTGTGTCACATCTATATCAAACAACAATTTTACAAGCTGGTTTCATGCCAGTGAAAGATTTCAACGCTCTTCCCCTAACTCAGAAAAAAAAAAATCAGAAATCCTGCCAGGATCTCATCAGGCAAAAAGCAGTGTAAACAGACAGACCTTGTACTATGCTTAGAAATTCAACAAATGTAAGTCCTAAATGTTCAGAAGAGGGAGTGAATCCTGGAAAACGCCTGCCTCCAACACTCTCATGTTCAAATCTGGTGTCTGTTAGCTCAAGCACTTTTGCAGGAGAAATCACACAAGAAGAAAGGCGCGGTGTGTGCGTGTGCGTCTCTCTCTCTCTCTCGGACATACACAGGGCCCAAAAGTCTCAGGACTTTAAGGACAAAAAACAACACCTGGCTACAAACTGGAAGCCAATTCTGTCTTTAGAACAGGCATCAAACACAGTACCTCCTGCAAGAAGTACCACTAAGCATGAGATCTGTCAAAATCTGTGCGGTGTGCCATTTTGGATGCAACTCCATGCATACTGCTTCCCAGTAACCTATATATCTAAGGTACTTATACAGCCCCCAGAGTGGGAATATCTTAGGCTAGGTCTACACTACCCGCCTGAATCGGCGGGTAGAAATCGACCTCTCGGGGATCGATTTATCGCGTCCTGTTGGGACGTGACAATCGATCCCCGAATCGACGCTCTTACTCCAGCAGCGGAGGTGGGAGTAAGCGCCGTCAACGGGAAGCCGCGGAGGTCGATTTTGCCGCCGTCCCTACAGCGGGGTAAGTCGGCTGCGATACGTCGAATTCAGCTACGCTATTCGCGTAGCTGAATTTGCGTATCTTAAATCGACCCCCCCCCGTAGTGAAGACCTGCCCTTAGCAAATCTTTTATGCATTTTTACTCAAAACACTACATGTGGGGTAGGGAAGTACTACTTCCAATTTTACAGATGGGAAATTGAGGCACACACAGGCTAAACGATTTGCCCCATGGAACATTTATGGTGCAATAGGGACTTGAACCCAGATCTCCCAAGTCAAGGTTACTGCCATAACCACTGGGCTAGTCTGCAGGTGACAAAGCTTTGGACTGCTGTGGGGACAGAGGCTGCTCACTTTGCCAAAGAAAGGAAAATGGATTTTTTGGCCATGACTGCTTCTTGATACTTGTAATGGAGCTGAGATCCAACAGGATCCCCCTCACCCTTAAATTATCACACCTCTTAACATGCACTGTGTGTCTTTAAGTATACTCTAAAGGGCAGAAGGTAGCCCAGCCTAAGAAAAGTACAGAAAACGGCCTAACTTCTCTCACGCCTATCCTACTTCTCGTATCCCCCTGGGTCTGGGTTACCTTATTAAATGTAAATGACACAAGGATGCACAGAGAACATCTTATAGCCTGGCCTCTTATACATCGAATTGTTTTGCATACTGTACATCATTCCTTTTGTGATCAGATTATGGGACTGACTGGCAGTCATTTTATACACACACTGTACAATGATAACAGGTTTAGCAGTTTATGCATTTTCTAATTTCTGTACATAGCAGATTCTCCCCTGAGGGGATATCAGAACACATGTTCTAAGCACTTAGGGCCAATTTATGCAGCCAGTTACACCTGAACAAGACCACGAAAGGCGGTGTTTGCTTCCTCTTAGGTGGGATTGCATGGGTGAAAGAATGTGAAGGCAGAATTTGATTTGACCCTGATGTTTATAGCAGTCAGCTTCTGACTTCTTGTAACCTGTTTCTCACCACTGTTTAAAGAAATCATCATTTTCCAACACGGTTATTTTAATATTGGCAGTGTGAAAGAGTGACTAGAATTTGGCATTCAATTTGATTTTAATATACATAAGATGTACACTAGTGTTTGGCATCTTTGTTCAGCATTTTCTTAATGTTGTACTTTCAAGACTTTAGCTTAAGGAATGCAGACATTTAAGCAGAGTTGTGCTGAACAGAGAGACAAAACCTGCTTTTTGGAAAATAATCAGTGTGAAGAAAAATTCAGAACATCTTTACACACAAGCCGGGCAAAGGAGGAATTCACTGTATATCACAAATTCTGCCCTTAAATTTGTGTAGATCTGGCTGTTGGCAGGGTTTCTACATCTGTGCTTATCCCAAGAAGTCAGCCGTTGCATATGTTAATACATGGACCTCTGCTTTGGAGTTTGTGTGCTCCTCTCATTCCTAATCCTTGCTACCAATTCAGCACTGGCTTCCAAATAATTTCTTTAAAGGCCATGGCATAGTAATTAGAGCTGGGCAAAACTTTTTCCACTAACATTTTAAATAAATTTGCTGGATGCATGCCTGCATTCCCAAGAGATTCACTTTAAACGAACATCTGAAAAATTGAATTTATATATGGTACACATGTTCACGGAAAGCAAAATTCTAAGTTGCAGTTTCAAGTATTTGCAGGAACCAACTTTTGAAGTTGCACATGCAAGAATTCATACTGAAGGGCCTGTGTGCTCATCCAGTAAAGGCACAGAAATAATACCAGGTGATGCAGCTGTCCTATCATAACTAAACAATTCCACACAAATTTGTATTTTTATCCTCAAGGTTGAAATATTCACTGCATACATTTGGTTGATGATTTTGAGGAAATCATGATCTGCTCACAGATATGACACTCTGGAATAGAGGTAAGATTCTTTTAATGATTATTAGTTGTGAAGTATTTGGTCAGCTCCAAAAGTATCTGTAATTGATGATAAATGAAGAACAATCATTATTGGCTAGAACAGCAGTATTCAAACCATTCAACCAACATATAAATAACCAGGAAACACAATTTGTGTAATAACTGCTCCTAGTTTTACACCGGTTTGTGACAAAATACACCAAGCTCTGCAATATGGGACTATTATGGATTTGTGTAAGCAATTTCCATTCTGTTCCATTACACATGCTGTTCTGAAACTGTTGAAGAAGACAGGGAATATTTTAATTTACATCATGTCAGTAACCTGTGATTCATTACACTTGGATTAATTATTAAATATTTTAAATAAATCCATGTTATATCTATAACAGATTTTTTTAACAAACTGCATACATGAAAGAGTGTAATCTATTCATTGGTTTATGAACCCAAAGTCCTCCAGGGAGTGTCACAAATTCACATCTCTCTGAGAAATAGATTTTGCCTGTGTATCTCAGTGAGTGTATCTTTGTGAGTTAGCTGAAAGGTGTATAGAGATTTATGTGAACAAACAGTTCCCTCATGGCTATATTTCTGAAGAACCTCAAGAGTAAGTAATTCCAGCAAAGACCAACAGTCTTGATCCACCTGTTCCAGGTGGAAGCCTAGGACTAGCTAAAGAGTTTTGGTAACGTAGCCTATTCTTGTTGAAACACAAGCTGCTATAAGAAATGGAATAAATCAAACTTTAACTTTTGAGTCCATATTTGCAAGATTATTCCCTGATACCTGAATATATTCACTTTATGAGAGATGAGGAGGATCTGAAAAGACCCAGTGTTTCAAGAGAATATGGAATAAACATATATGTGACAGACCTGAGGAGCAGGTCTCCTTGTAATCCTTATTTGGGGTGAAGTATGGGGGCTTTTTCTTCCTTTCCCCTTCTTTTTCTTTCTTTTTTTTTTCTTAAGCTTCTAGGAATTTGAAAATCTGTAATGCATTTTTTCAACATGCAGGTATATTCACTATCAACTAAACTGAAGGCCCAATCAGCATACATAAACTCTATCCCCTAAGCAGTCTGCACTGGTTTATACAGAGATTAGGATTGCTTTGAATTACACATGCAATCAGGGCATTTCACACAGCAAATTGTGGTCATTTTGACAACTATACAGCAAGCTTAATTTCAGGCCCAAATATATATGATATTCAGAGATACAATGAGGTAATTTAACATTTAAAAGGGGAGGATGTAGTATAAATTAGTTGAAAAATCATGACACTTACAAACCTGTTCTAAAGATGTATTGTTCCCTTTTCCTCTGAAAAAATCAGGTTCTATTAAGATTGAATTAACCACTAAAGAGAATTCCACAGACAGCCAATTCATACTGAAAATCTATTTTAAACTTGGTCAAAAGGGCTTTAAGAAAGAAAAAGAAAAACCCAGAGAGACTATGTGCAGAGGAATACAATTTACATTTAAATGCAAATACTTACAAAAGTGCACACAGAAATCAAGTCACTTTTAACATGCACTATGTAGAATGGCTGCCCACACTGCTTTAAACCAGCCTCCCCAAAGGAAATCAAATATTCAAATTCATGCTTGTCATTCTTTCAGAGACAGTCAATATACACTCCACACTGTGGCAAATTAATGCTCCAGAACTTTGGTAGTATTTCCTGATGTGCCAAGGTGCTACATAGAAGTGAACCCACATGAGGCTTTGCCCCATGCACTGCATGTCACAACATGTAATCACTAGGTCACAAATGGAATATTGGCCAGACAGCAGCACTTATGTCCTTTTCTCTGAGAAAAAGAACAGGGAAATATTCTTAAGTAATAAATATCCTAACACCACAGATGACTAGCTGGAGTTCACATCCCTCACCCCCACCCTAGGTTGTCCTGTTTAAACAAAAAAAAATCCAACACATCTTTGTCGATGGATCTTTGTTCTAAACGCTTTCTATGCTCTTTTCCTCTAAATACATCTTTTGTGCCTACACTATACTTTTTTTCGAATAAAGAACATCTCCTGTTCAGATCTTCACTAACTTCAAGCAGCTTGAACATCACTTGAAGTGAAAATGTCCTAGTGCAGAGATACTAGCACAAAGCCCATACACCACAAAAGTCCCATTCAGATTTATGTGGTGCATAGGCCTTATACTGACCATCTCCACAGGTGTGGATTTCCCCTTCAGGGAGACAGTGACTTTCAGGACAGTAAATTGGTCCCAGAGACTCCCTGCACAGAAAGAGATCCAACGCCATGGTGAGAGTGCAAAAGACTCCTGGTAAGAAATGTTCACGATAAGGTTTTATCTCTAGCAAAGGTGACACTACCACCAACACTATTTTCACATTCAAAACTCGATGTGTTTTCATTAATTTTTGATAGAGCCTTTAGTGTATTATGCCATCTCTTTTCAACCCAAAAAACAAATCTGTCAGGAAGCATAAAAAGTGAACTCACTCTATGAAGAATGTGTGTTATGTTGGAGGCAGTGGGTTTTCTTATGCATTGATTGATATCAGTGTTGTGGTTTTAGTCAGATCTTGATGGTTTTGCACTTGGTCATTTTGTCCCCCCAGAAAAAAAGGGTGCTTTAAAAAACTCCCTTCCCGATAGTTTGGCAGCTGACCTTTATGTGGCTATGTTTGCTACCCTGAGAATATTGTTAGCTTTTTGTATTCCTATAAAATGTACAAGGACCATAACTGGAATCATCTGATTTCTTCAAATTGTAGTTTCCAAATTATGATTTGTTAAAGCACAGTACAGATAAGCTTCTCATTCTCACCTAGATCATTGATAAGAGAGGAAATGGCCTCCTAAAAGTGTCACTGCTTTTTAAAGCAGAGAGAATTAATAAGGTTGACAAAAGAAAAAAGAAAATTGAGCATTATGAGGGTAATAACTTAGAAAGTGTCAGATTCAGAATAATTGAATTCAATGACATTTAATGCTATGGAAAACAATAGCAGCAGCCCTGCCGCCCATCTGATTCATGTCTAGTTCATGTTTAACAAAACAAGGCTAAGGGTCAGGCAGTCGTGAGTCCCATAAATAACCTGTTAATGGGATTTCCAAACAAGCTGTCCTCAAAATGGTTTTTCGTCTCACAGAAAGAATATTAAAATGCAAATGGATTCGGGCTGTGTCCTCATAAACAACCGTGTTCATTTAACCTCTGACCTCACCATTTAACTGCCCATTCCAGCAATTTGTATGGTGTTAGCCACAGCACGTCGCTCCAAAGTGCTAACTTTGAGAAGAGTGCACTAAATGAAGGGGTTACAATCTACGATGCTCAGTTAATCATGTCAGGCAGATTTTATAGACATAATACTGTCCTTTTAAAACTTCCCCCTACAGCATCCCTCTTCCATTATCCTTACTTAGTTGATGACATTTTTTAGCTTAGGGGGAAAAAACCCAAACAAGTGCCAAGAAAGGTATTTTTGAAACAAATTATTTATTGCATAGCTCTATGAGCTGGCTGAAATGGGGAGAAGACAAGGCAGTTTAGCACAGGCCACTAAATGATGTCATTCCACTCTCAGACTCCTTTCTGGCTGGTCAATGAGTCTTTGCTGCCATTTCTAACCTCATCTCCTCCTGCTGGTGGCAAGGATAACTTACATGCAGCACTTAGCTATTGACAGTATCACTGCTGTTCATAGCTCTGTACTGCTCAATCCAGCTTCCCCTGCCACTTTGATACCACAGCCTCCTTAATGAAATGACCCAGCCTCTCACCTGCAATATTCTCAGACACATAACATCTTAGAAAGAATGCAGCCCCTTTTATTACATTACTATGAAAAGACCAGCTGCCCACCACAAATACATAAAAATCAGCCTTTTGTACAAGCTCACCCCAATCTTTTCCCTCAACTGCCTCTTATCCTTTATAGTACTCTGAGATAGTTCTTTAAAGGGATAATGAGTGCATTCTATGCCTGAATGCTCTGTCTCCTCAAACTGACTTGACTCAACATTAAATTAAAGCAGCAACGAGTGAAATACCTGGTAATTGCTTCCAGTTATGAGTAGCAATAAAAAAGAAACTAAAACACATGCATACACAAAACCAAATTAATTTGTAACAAGAAGTTTGTTCTTAGCTGTCTGGCTTTATGTACGGTTCAGCTGTTTGAGAATTGTATGTTGTTAGCAAGGGCCCAGTAATTAGACTGCTGATGGGGTAAAGCTTGCCTTATACCCAGGTCTCCCGTCAAGGTTTGTCATGCAACTCAGAGCCAAAGGGGGAAGCAATCTGAACTATATTGCTAGGGAAGGAACAGTCATTCTGGAGGCTTCTGACTTTGGGCCATGGCTGCACTCTCAACTGGTAGTGCTGTTCCACACCAACTGCAGAATTTACACATTCTCTCAATGTGTAAATTCCTCCCTGCCCTTTGGGACCAGGAAACAGGGCACTGGTTACTTCAGTTATCACAATTCTTTAATGCAGCTCACACTGACTGGAAGTCAGGGTTTAGTCCCCAAAAGCCTATTTTCCTGCGCGTGGGCCCAGTTGGTGCAGGGAAAGGCCGAATGATGCCTTCTGTCCTGCCAGTGCCAGCAAAGGGCCTGCCCTGTGCATTTGTCTCTGTTGTCAAGATCAGGAAACAGTTTTACAGCAAATCCAGAAATTCATGAAGAAAACAATGAGGTAAATTTAAATCAACTTTAATTGTCATTAACCTCTCAAGAAAACACATGCTCATTCTCTGCACAGGTAATACACCTCCAAATCTCTCTGAGGAATGGTGACAGAGGGAGCATAAAGATACTGCAAGGCCTGAAACAAGCCCCATTTTTGGACTCTGGCAGCGTTCAAGCTTTTTTTCCATTTTTTCTTCTTTAAAAACCTGAGGAGTAAACCTTGTTTTCAGGAGGATCCCCACATGCCTGGCCTGCTGCTGGGCTCTCCCCCAAATCCAAGGGATTCCAGCCACTCAAAATCTGTACTTTCTAGGGTTACCATGTCTAATAAATAAAAAAAGAGGACCCTCCACGGGCCCTGGCCCCGCCCATTTCCCCACCCCTAGCCCCGCCCCAACTCCGCCCCTTCCCCACCCTAACTCCGCCCCCTCCTCCCTCCCACTCCCAGCCATGGGGAAAGGGCTGCCCCAGCGCTACCGGCTTCATGGTTTGCCGGGCAGCCCCCAGACCCTGCGCCCCCGGCTGGCGCTTCCCCAGAGCAGCTGGAGCCCGGGAAGGGAAGTGCCTGGCCCGTGGCTCGGGGTCCGGAGGCAGGGGGGGGCTGCCCGAAGCCGGTAGCGCTGGCTCGGGCAGCTCGGCTCTTAAAGTCTGAGAGGGGAGGAGCGGAGCAGAGCAGCCGTGGGAGGGGAAGTGCCCGGCCGGCATTTTCCCGGACATGTTTGGCTTTTCGGCAATTCCCCCCGGACGGGGGTTTGATTGCCGAAAAGCAGGACATGTCCGGGAAAAACTGGACGTATGGTAACCCTAGTACTTTCATCAACCTATTCTATTCTACACCTTTTAACAGATTCCAGTCATCTGGGGACTGCACTGAGAAACACTAGGCATGATCTGCCACTTCGGAAAGTTGATTCTATTTCAACTTCAGTTTATAAATATTTTTTAGCAAACAGGAAAGCTATAACTGAAAGACAGTTCAGGCTTCTTCAACAGAATAGAAAACTAACTTCAGGCTTCTTCAATAGAAAAAAAAATGAGTTCTGTGTTGTTCTGTGTAACACCCTACATTAAGCATAACAAGGAGCCTGCACAGAGTGAGCAAAAATTAAAACTATGTACATTAGATTGCTCTGACTAAAACACAGGCATCTTTAGCGCTTAATATCCGTCATACTATTTGTACTTTATCCCAAATTTAATTCCACAGGAGGCAAACAATGGGGAGAGGGGAAGGGATCAAGAAGTGGCACAATCCCTGCCTGACATACCCCACTAAAGTTGAACTCCACAGCTTCTTGGTTCACAGACCTCTGGGCACAGCACATCACACCATAGTCCGAGAAGGGCCCACCCCCAAATATAGGTGCCAAGAAGACCCCTGCAGTCTGGGAGACCACCATGGAGTACAGAAACCAGCAAAAGACTGTACAAGGCGGTCTGTGTAACTAGCTCAGTACAGGAGGAGAGGTCCGGCAAACAGGTAACCCTGCTGTGACAGGCTGTCTGTGGCACAGGCTGAAAGTTCAGGTCAGCACAAGGGAAAGATGCAACAGCAGACTATGCTGCAGAACAGGAAGGATGACAGGAGTGTCTTGTTTGGTGCACCATACCCTGGGCACTGCTCCAAGTGTAGGGCAACAAAGTCACAAAGTCAAGAGAAGGTGAAGGAGACAGAGAGACACATTGTTAGAAGGATTGTCTCTTCTTCGAGGGAACATTCTGCACCCATCAGATTGTGTGAGCACTTCGAAATATCCCAGAACGGGAGCCCCTTGAGTGGCAGGAGCAGACCACAGGGCAGGAAGAGATGAGTGAGGTGCTTAGGTGCTGTCTGTAACTGTTAAAATTTCATGTGCTTCACAAGCATTAGGAAAGCACCAGACACACAATTCACCAAGGGTAGGTGAGGGTTACACAATGCAGTGGTAAGAACACCAGAGCCTTTTCTACATTACAGCTTCTAACATTGCTAACACCCATCGAGGTGCAGCAGTGGAGAATTATAGGTCTGAAATTTGCCAGTATATATGCAGCCCATGAGAAGGGACTATGCTTATAAACCTCTGGTTCAAAGCATGTTAGGCAGAGCTCAAGAAAAATTACAGAAGCAAAATGGGAACATGTCTCATTTGCTCCAATCTCATGTGATCTTGGCTTTTGTTAGCTTCCAGCATTTCTTTATCCCAAGGCACAAAAAAACAGACGCAAATCCATCAAATGGCCAAAAAGCATTTCCAGAGCATGGGATCACCCACAGGGGGGATAGCTCAGTGGTTTGCAGATTGGCCTGCTAAACCCAGCGTTGTGAGTTCAATCCTTGAGGGAGCCACTTAGGGATCTGGGGCAAATCAGTACTTGGTCCTACTAGTGAAGGCAGGGGGCTGGACTTGGTGACCTATCAAGATCCCTTCCAGCTCTACAAGAAAGGATATCTCCATTAAGTTTGAGGTGCATAAAACTTTATAGCTCCCCAGCCAAAGTTTGCTACAGCTGATAGTGACACAGCATTTTGTCTGATGTTTCCACCTAACCCCACCTTTCAAATTTCCTCCTCTATCACCTTTCTGAATTCTTCCTTCTTCAGCCCCAGCCCCCTTCTGTCTCTTGTATCATCCTTTCTCTTTTCCCATCGACTTGTGCTTATAGTCCCCCTTAGTCCTCCTTTTTGCTTTTCTCCCTCTCTTCTATTATCTTACATTTTTATCTTTCTATCTAAAACCCTAAAAATATGAGGGGCAGGGGAGAATTTTTATCAATAATCATATAAAGCAACTGTTATACCTATATATCTAGAAAAAGCACTGTACTATTTTACGTGTCTTATTCTCATAACACATTTTAGAGAGATTATGTTAAATGACTAGAATTTTTCTATGATTGATCACTTTGTGCTATTAAGAAAATTATTTTCATTGTACAGAAAAATAATAGTGAATTCATTGTTCTGCAGATCCAGCTTTGGTTAAATAATTCAAATACCATGACAGAACATCCACAAAAAAAATCAGAAAAGTTTTATCTGCATTTGAATCCAAGTTTCATTTAGCTTTTTAAATATGTTTGAATTAGAGAAAAAGGCAGAACAGGCAGAAAAAGTATGAAGGGAACCAAATACATTACTATTTTGGCAAATCAAGAAGAAATTTTTAAAAAATCAAGTGGATTACATTTTTATACACAGGAAAATAGAACCATGAGAAATTTTGCTAAATCTAAAATATTCAAGTTTTGGGGTTCCCTGAGATGTCTAAAGGGAATGAACTTTTGGGTTTTATTTGGTCTTTGTTGATTTCTAATTCTTAACTTGATCCTCACTTTCAGATAGTGAAGGACTATCAAATCCAAAATAATGTCTGCTTATTGGCAACTTATCCTAATAGTAATAGGAATTTTTGCATGACCTTTAGACAGAGAAAGGGTCTTAATACATTTCTGGGATAAAAGAGGGAAGATTTTATTTCAAAATCAGAGCCGATAGTTTTACTGGGATCTCAAAAGCTCCTCAAGTTCAAAGGGAAAACCTGATATTTTACAAGCAGTGTGTGTTGCTTTGGGCTTTTAGCCCTCTGCATTATTTCTTACCACACTGCTTTTAATCAAAGATCAGGGGAGGGGGATGGGGGGGAATGTTTTGTACAATTCTGATGATGCTGAGTTTTCTGATCTGCTATATTTAGTGACAAAAATGTTTCAATTGAGATTAGTGTAACTGGATAGGATGATGAGTTATCTAAGTCATTACTATAAGAATCTGAATCACTTTGAACCAAACTTGGTGGCTTATAGCCTGTATACAGAAGATAGATAGATAGACAGATACAAATATATAGTACAAATGCAAGCCTTAAATGAAAATTATTTTCTTATCTGAGTACATTTCAGGCAATATGATGCTTTAATCCCCACCCCACCCCCCAGATGTCTGGAGGACTTGGGTGGTTGACAGTCTTTGACAAATTTATGTTAATATGATATTGCTGAAATGATAAATCATGTGTTCTGCCAGGAATCTTGTTTCAGCACATTTATTGGAGGATGCAAATAATTTAAAATAAAACTTGAATTAAAAAAAAAACAGAGAAAGAAGTTTCACTTCCTTGGTTTAGATCAGACAATACACTAGTTTTTCTCAACAACAGACTATTGTGCCAGGCTCAGACAGAAACTTGCTCAAGAGCGTTCGTGCCTGCTGTAAGAACCCCAACTGCTGCTGCAGCATCCCCATAGGATGCAGAAAGAGGACTTCGTCAACACAGAGATGAAGTGCTGTTCCACTCATTTCTCATTAATGCCTCAAACTTACTCCAGCACATTCTCATCTTGACATTGCAATGTGTGGCTTTTATCATCAATCCTGACTTTTGCTGAATTCCATATAGATGAACAGAGAGAGAGACTCTACACTTCCTATGCTTTTGCTTTTTGTTCACTGATTCTTCAAGTGTGGAATTAGCATACCAAGATCTAAAGGAAATTCACAGACTAAAATGGCAGCATCAGTAATTTGTTTATGCAATGGAGGAATAGTGTGGCCCGCAATTATAACTTAATTAGGAAACACCGAGTCTTGGCTTAAAAATGCTGGTGTTCAGGAGCAGCTATGGAATGTGAAGTGAATTTTGGCTCAAAAAGGGTCTTTAGGTTTTTCTATATATCCTTGCGTTTTACAAGTCTGTATATGACAGCAATACTTCTGTTATATTTATTGTGTTGCTGCAAGAGCCTAAATAAACGAAACTGACAATCAGGTTTAAAAATGGACTTTATAAACAAGAATAAGGTCTGTGCTCTAGAACAGGCAGTACCCAGAATAGTCATATAAATAAAGCATGTGAGCAAATCTAAGAAAAGGGGAATCCCCATGGAACCAACAGGAGTGAACGGGATGTCCCATGGGAATCCTGGTGCAGAGACACACAAAGACCCCCAGTATCTGCATGACCTCCCATGTGCAGTAGTGTCCACTAGCAAAGTGTGTTAGAGGGGCCAAGAAAGTGATGAGGCCCTGAGATTTATATGGATGGAAACTAAGTAGCATTAATACATGGCAAAAGAGGCAGAGAGAGGGCTGTGGCTTCTACTCTAGCCCATAATCCCCAAGACTGGCTCTGGGCAGGAAGTAGATTCACCCTGATACTTCATGTTTAGGAAGAGAATGTTTTCACAAAGACCAACTTCAGCCCTGAATCTCTTTTACAAAGGCCTAGTAACCTCTGACAGTTCAATGACTCTGCTGGCACTCTTGACGTATTTGAGCCTTAAATGTACTTAGCCCCAGGATTGGTTTATTCAAATCCAACACTTTAAAAGTTAGAACCAAGCCCCAGAGAAGTCAGAGATGGAAACTTTTTCTGTAATGTGCTGAAAGCAGAGTCATTAATGCTGTGATCGGTCTAATCCGGAGCATTTGTCGCTGCTAATTATTACGGACAAGCCTCTTTATTGAACCACATCCTCTTATCGACATTAGGATGCATGAGCCGAGGCTGTTGTTTTAAACGCACTCATTAACCACACAAATCAGCCCTGTTGACAGAGCGCTTTTGAATTAAGCCTCAGACTGTAGTCATTGGACAAGGAGCAATTTATAATGCCATTAGCAACACTTGCGAAGGTTACAGGCTTCAAAAATTGTTCAGCCGTAATTATTCTTAATGGATACAAGGAATAAACTGACGCAGGACAGCTTTTTCATTAGCTTTCAATCAAGGCTGATGGCTTTGAGAAATGTACAGTAAGTGCGTTTTGGGGAGAAATAATGATGTTACAGCACCTTTCACTGGAAAATGCTCTCAGTACAGAATTTAACTTTTAATAACCTTAATTTGACATAATTAAAAAAATCTGAATTTGCTTTGAAGATCTTGTAATAAATTGTTATGGCTGCAGTTTAACCCTTTCTCAAACATTCCCTAAGGATGCTGAGAAATCTTCAGCTACCTCAAGTCAATGGAAGGAGAATTTGACTATTCGTTTACATACACCCAGACAATTACTACAGATTTTACAGCAAAAAAAAGAATCTTTGAGAAAAGGGGAGGGGATTGTATCCAGCCAAGAAATACAAGCACCATACTCCCAAGATACTGAACAAGCACCAAACTATCTTTCCCCCCGTAGGATCTGCAGCTTTGCACTTGGGCTAAATCAGGGGAATAGAGACAAACAGGTGGCAGAAGACACTGTCCTCTTCTCTCTTCTGGTTGCATGGAATGGTCTGCTGAGAGCTGATGAAGATCTCTTAATATACATGAATATCTCCAGTAACTCAGTGGGCTCTCTCTCTGAATCATGGGATCCAACCACTTGATAGCTCCCTACACTGATAGAGCCTTAGTAAGAGTTCGGAATATGCCTCAGCAGAGTAAAAATAATGGTTATTATATTTGGTGCTTATACCACATCCTTTCCTCAGAAGATCTCAAGGCAATTTGCAAAGGAAGGCAAAGATTTGTAGTACCTATTTTACAGATAGGAAGATTGTGTCGAAGAGAGATGAAGGGACTTGTCAAGACTGCATGAGTCAATAGCAGAGTACTAAATAGAACTTAGGTCTTCTGATTGCCAGTTCCCTTTTCTCACCACTGGACAAGACTTCCACAATCGCCCTGTTTAGAACCAATTTAAATAGGTTTATTTTGTTTTAACTGCATGTCTGAGATGATGTAATACATAGAATTTAAAGTGATTAAAGCGATTGGAAACAACACTGCCAGTAGCATATCTTCCTCATACAGTGAAGCGTGTGAAAAGCAAATCAGCAAATATAGCAACTGATCATTTCAGTCCTTTTTCCTTTCTAGCTGAGCACATATTTTATAAAAGTTTAGAGTTCCTGTTATACACACACACAAATATCACTGATTTTAATTAATAACCACTGTACTTAATAGATTTAAAACTACTCACAATGCACAAGAACCAGGAGACTGGCACAGGGGCTATGGTACAGGATCTGTTCTGCCCTGAGAGATCTCAGTTTCATTATTAGACTTGGCTTCTCACTGCTGGGCCCTTCCGGGGCTGTGGATGCCAACAAGGCGACAGGCTCCGGGCGACAAGCCTTGCTTTGATCAAGTGGAATGAGTTACTGCAGCGCAAAGAGCAACAACGGTGAATTCTGGAGGAAGCCATAGTCAGCACGTCTGACTGAAGATGATGCAGTAGGGATCAAGTGGGGTCTTGCACGCTAAGAGAGCAGATTTGTGGGGACATCCAAATGGCATTTAAAAGGAAGACTGTCCATCAACAATGTATCATTTTGATTAAACTGCATCCACCTCTGGAGGTACAGCATGTGAAATAATGAAGATGTCATTCTGCTGAATCCATGCTCTGCCTATCCAGATAATTATAATATATCAATAAGCTGCATGCCATGCCCAGAACTACCCAAGCGGCTCCATTAACCAACATTGGGCAGTAGAAAATTTAAGTAAATTGTAAAATGGAAATAAATGTACTGAACATTAATGTGCTGCAAAGAAACTGATTTTGAAATCTGTGGTCAGAAAGGATATCAGTAAGATTTACTCTCAGAAAAAAACACCACAACAAAATTAACTTTAGTAATGTTTGACTCATGTCAGCCAAACCAAGGAATTCATATGCAGGCCTGACACTCTGAAGATAACTTAACATGAGCACACCTCTCCAAGCATGCACTGGGATGCACTTTCTCGTCTCACCCTTCAGCACAGATAAAGGAGACACTGCTAGTCTGGGTTTCAAACCTGAATTTTCCAGGATTAGGTCTACTTTAAGTGAATTTGTCAGAAGCAAATCCTTGATACACTGGATGGTGTGGTAGTAACATCCCTCCACAGCTACCAGTCACAGCCCTCCATGGCTCAGCTCACTTGCCTCTGCCAGGAGCATCCTCTTTTGGAGACCAGGGTTTTTCCAGAAGTGTTGAATCTTTAAGCCAGCACCTGACCTGCCAGATAATTTTCTAGAGAGATGGAGAAGGCCTCTTAGCTACATCTAGCCCATTCTCCTGCAGAAAGGCCGGGATTCCTCTGTTTTTGAGCACTTACAATTACTCCAGCAATTGGACTTCAATCATTTGCCAAAGACACTTCCACAGCGCAATTCATCTCCCCACCAATGCTTCCTTATATTTAGACAATTCAAATAAAAGAAAGAGTTGATATGAAGGAAATTAGGCAGAGTTAAGGCAACGAGGCAGTTTACTGTGTTCAGTCCATGCAGTATTTCTCACTGTTGTGCATATCAGATTACAGATCAGGTTGGAAATACAGTAGCAGCTCTGCTTCTTAAACAGTCTAATTTATAACATCAGCACCACTTTGCATGAGTGTGATTCACACAGAGCCAAAGAAAGGAGATGCTTTTGGAACATGCTGTGCAGAGAGCCGCTGAGAGGACAGAAAGTCTGACACAAACCTAATGAGAAGAAATGACCTGAGCCCAGCCACCGTGCTGCAGCTTTTATCAAGAGCCAGGAGATGCAGAGAGGCTGTGAAACCAGATTTGAAATGATTTCTCAAGTTCTGAGTCAGGGGATGCCAAACAATGAAAAAAAACAAGGCAGGGTTGTCAAGGAGATGCTTTACAGCAAGGACACAAGAACCGTGCTGAGTTCAGATCCAGGTAACTTTCAGCAATAATGTTTCCAAATCATTAATTTTCTTAAAGCCCCAGTTCCTAGAATCAAGAGATTACATGCTTGGCTTTCATGTAAAAAAACAAAACAAAACAAGAAACACCCTAAATTCCTAGCCCTCATGGTTTCAGAGAAAAGCTTGGAAAGTGAGATGAATGCACCAGAAGGTAATAAGAACCACCAACATTTTTTCTTAAACTTATAATTGTCAAGCCAGTCTCATGATTTTTGGGCCTGACATAATTTTAAAACTAATCTGGGGTCTGACTTGTAGTTTATGAATGCTTGGATTTGGCAATACTGCTGCAATGTCCCATCATTGAAGACACCCAGCAAAATGGAGAAAATGGATATTAATGAGTGGCTACTTTTATTAACTGATCGTGTATACTGATGCCCAAGTACACATGCTGCCCGAGAAGGGCAGTCCAAAGGAGGGGAGGTAGACAGCTGAGAACATTGTGGGGGGAGGGATGGCTCAGTGGTTTGAGCATTGGCCTGCTAAACCCAGAATTATGAGTTCAATCCTTGAGGGGGCTACTTAGGGAACTGGGGCAAAATCAGTACACCTCTAACCCGATATAACATAGTAAAGCAGCACTCCAGGGGGGCAGGGCTGCACACTCCAGTGGATCAAAGGAAGTCCAGTATAACACAGTGTCACCTATAATGTGGTAAGATTTTTTTTGGCTCCCAAGGACAGCGTTATATCGGGGTAGAGGTGTACTTGGTCCTGCTAGTGAAGGCAGCGGGCTGGACTTGATGACCTTTCAAGGTCCCTTCCAGTTCTATGAAATAGGTATATCTCCATATATTATCTTTTATTATATTAACATCTGCTTATATTAATTATAAATTAAATCTGTATTAAAGGGCAGTGATTTTGGGTGACAAAATCTCAGCAGAAACCCCACTCAGAGGAAATAGGGCTTTTCAAATCTAGATTAGCTACTCTACACTCTAATACTTATCACATATTACACTGCTCTACAGCCAAAATGCTTCTGAAATAAATGTAGTCAAATTTTACTAATTCCGGGTCACTGAGAATGAAAATGATGCTTAAAATTGTTGATTGGCTCCAGTTTTCAAGATATGCTATTGGGTCAGTATATATGACCCTTGACTTGGGAGTGGCGGAGGATAAGTGAGTTATAAAGGGAAGGGATCTCAATTTAAACCAGAAATGACTAAAATACATCTTTGACTGGATCTATGAATAAATCTATGACTGGGTTTGGACAGTACTTGCTTTTTAGGCAAAACAATGAATGATGCAATCTGAAGCTGGTATTGCGTCAGATCATACCAGCAATTGTTACTTCTGCATGGTGCCTCCAGTTGGGAAAGGTGTGTCAAAGAAGAAAAAGAGGACTGTGCATTATCCAAACATTCCATCAGCTATACGCCCCATACCCCACGGAGAAGGACTGCCGGTTCCTGATGCACCAGAATCATTCTCACTTGAGTCAGGCGAGGAAGAGGAAGAGGATGAAACTTCTGGTCCTGAACCATCAATGTCACAGGACCCACATTTTCTCCCATCCTCCTCCTCTGAACCACACCTCATAACACAAGGTGAACTGAATGACCTTGTCAGGGATTTGGAACTACCCAAGAGTAAGGCAGAGCTGTTGGGCTCCAGACTACAGCAGTGGAATCTCCTGGCAGGTGATGTTAGGGTTTCCATGTTCCATGACCGTCAAAAGGATCTTGTCCCATTCTTCTTCATGGAAGGTGATTTTGTAGCCTGCAACATCGATGGTGTGATGGCAGCCCTCAACATCGTTCACGATCCAGATGAGTGGAAACTGTTCACTGATTCATCGAAGACGAGTCTTAAAGCTGTTTTACTGCATAATGGCAATGTTTTGCCATCAATTCCAGTTGGTCATGCAGTCCATATGAAGGAAACCTATGACAACATGAAACAACTTTTGAGGTGCATAAACTATGACCAACATCAGTGGCAGCTTTGTGGCGATTTGAAGGTTGTTGCTCTCTTGCTTGGTCTGCAGACTGGATACACAAAGTACTGCTGTTTTCTCTGCGAATGGGATAGTTGTGCAAGAGATTCCCACTACATCAAGAAAGATTGGCCACTCCGACAGTCATTGGAGCCTGGGAGGAAAAGTGTTCAGCATCCACCACTTGTTGAATCAAGAAAGATTTTGTTACCACCCTTACATATCAAGCTGGGTCTGATGAAGAAGGCCATTGACAAAACACAATCAGCTTTCAAGTACCTCCGTGGAAAATTTCCAAGGTTAAGTGAAGCTAAGATAAAGGAAGTGTCTTTCTGGTCCTCAGATTCGTGAACTTCTTCGAGATGATGCATTTGACCATGCACTGCGTGGCAAGGAAAAGACGGCATGGAAAGCCTTCCAGTTAGTGGCAATAAATTTTCTCTGAAACAACAAGGCAGACAACTACAGGTTGTTGGTGGAAAACCTCCTCAAGGCATACAAAAGCCTTGGTTGCAACATGTCACTAAAGATACATTTTTTGCACTCTCATCTAGATTTTTTTCCACCCAACTGTGGAGCAGTGAGCGACGAGCACGTCGAGCGATTTCACCAGGACATTGCAACAATGGAGAAACGCTATCAGGGCAAATGGAGCCCATCAATGCTTGCAGACTATTGTTGGACAGTGACAAGAGATGCTCCATTTAATGACTACAAGAGACAAGCCAAGAAGCGCCGAGTAGACACTGAATAGGACTAAACTATGTACATAATAGTTTTTTGCCTTTTGTTTCATAATAAATTTTATTTATATAACCCTTTTGCTGATTTTTAAAGTGTTAATATTTCACCTGTCCTGTTTATGTATCATGTAAAGCAACCATAAACACATGAAAAGACCTAGGTTTACAATTTATGATTAAAACTCTACTATCTACACAATATACATAGACATAAAATGTAAAAACTTAAATATCTTAGAAACAGTAGCCAATCAGTTGTTTTAATTGTCATATTTTAATTCAGCACATCAAAATACATAATAAATAGCACATTTTATCTCTGAAGCAGACGACTTCTCAAAAATTGTAGACCAGTGTTATTTGGCTGATGATGTCATCGCAATTTCAGATCTCCCGCTCCAGCCACACAGTGAGATAGAGCAATGTCACACCATCTCCTAACGCAACCCCTGTGGCAGATGAGTAGAAACTGCCACTGCCTGAAACAGCACACATGGAGATCAGATACCACACTTCCAATCATCCAGCTCCAGCCTCGCACCGCACCCCCACGCTGTGCTGCGCTGATAGGATGCTGTTTACTGTGGTCTCTTACAACGCTTCTTACAGTCACTGTCAGCCGTCCCACAGGAAGGCAATTACTACCATGGGGAGTGTACAGTGGAGGGTGGCAAAGATGACACTAGTGTCCAGGGATCCAAGCGGTGATGAACGAGTAAGGGAGCTGGGCTTAGATTCTTATTGGGGAAAAGGAAATTACTTCGAATCTAATAAAATGTGTTTTTCTAAGTACATAGGTAACGACACGTCTTATGGAATTGAAACTTCAATCTCAGACTCTCAACAGGAACTGCTCTCTGTCCCGTCTCCGTCCCGAATCCCCTTCCTGCCTGTGTTTCACCAGCCTGTCCTCTCTGCTCCCAGATCATCCTTCCCCCTCTTCTCCAGGCAGCAGAGCCCCAAGCTTCTTCCTATCTTGTTACACTCCCTTCCAATGCACCACACATTCCCTTGCGAACACCTCCCTGCATCACCCATTAGAGACAGATATGAATTTTAAAACCCTCCACTGAGTTTATCTTCAAATACTGGTTCCACCAGGCCCCTTTAGCCCAGTCACTCCTAAGTCAGAGGCTTGTAAGCTCAGGTAATTATGGCCTGTGCAATAAATACTACCCTAAATACATTTGTTTAGCATATTTTGCATGCTTCAGAGCCTTCCTAGGTTAGAAGCAGATCACTGGGAGTATAGTAGGGGAAAACTATAAAGTATGTGAACACTGACCATTCAAGCTATAAATTTCCCAACTAGCTAGAACAGAAGAGAGAACTTTTTTTCAAACCCTCAAGCAGGATGCACCAAGTCTCATGTTATGTGTTTCATACTTTGTACTTTTGTAGCCATCTGCACATCTTTGGCTCTGTGACTCTTGTTTAGAGACGGACCTTAAGATTACCACTCCAGGACACTATTAAGGGCCCAAAGGGACACTATTAAGGGCCCAAAAGCAAGCTATTCCGCTGGTTAGGAAAGATAGAAAATGTGGCAAAAGACCACCGTGGCTTAACCACGAGATCTTGCACGATCTAAAAAATAAAAAGGAGTCATATAAAAAATGGAAACTAGGACAGATTACAAAGGATGAATATAGGCAAACAACACAGGAATGCAGGGGCAAGATTAGAAAGGCAAAGGCACAAAATGAGCTCAAACTAGCTACAGGAATAAAAGGAAACAAGAAGACTTTTTATCAATACATTAGAAGCAAGAGGAAGACCAAAGACAGGGTAGGCCCACTGCTTAGTGAAGAGGGAGAAACAGTAACAGGAAACTTGGAAATGGCAGAGATGCTTAATGACTTCTTTGTTTCGGTCTTCACCGAGAAGTCTGAAGCAATGCCTAACATAGTGAATGCTAATGGGAAGGGGGTAGGTTTAGCGGATAAAATAAAAAAAGAACAAGTTAAAAATCACTTAGAAAAGTTAGATGCCTGCAAGTCACCCGGGCCTGATGAAATGCATCCTAGAATACTCAAGGAGCTAATAGAGGAGGTATCTGAGCCTCTAGCTATTATCTTTGGAAAGTCATGGGAGACGGGAGAGATTCCAGAAGACTGGAAAAGGGCAAATATAGTGCCCATCTATAAAAAGGGAAATAAAAACAACCCAGGTAACTACAGACCAGTTAGTTTAACTTCTGTGCCAGGGAAGATAATGGAGCAAGTAATTAAGGAAATCATCTGCAAACACTTGGAAGGTGGTAAGGTGATAGGGAACAGCCAGCATGGATTTGTGAAGAACAAATCATGTCAAACCAATCTGATAGCTTTCTTTGATAGAATAACGAGCCTTGTGGATAAGGGTGAAGCGGTGGATGTGGTATACCTAGACTTTAGTAAGGCATTTGATACGGTCTCGCATGATATTCTTATCGATAAACTAGGCAAATACAAATTAGATGGGGCTACTATAAGGTGGGTGCATAACTGGCTGGATAACCGTACTCAGAGAGTTGTTATTAATGGTTCCCAATCCTGCTGGAAAGGCGTAACGAGTGGGGTTCCGCAGGGGTCTGTTTTGGGACCGGCTCTGTTCAATATCTTCATCAACGACTTAGATATTGGCATAGAAAGTACGCTTATTAAGTTTGCGGATGATACCAAACTGGGAGGGATTGCAACTACTTTGGAGGACAGGGTCATAATTCAAAATGATCTGGACAAATTGGAGAAATGGTCTGAGTTAAACAGGATGAAGTTTAACAAAGACAAATGCAAAGTGCTCCACTTAGGAAGGAAAAATCAATTTCACACATACAGAATGGGAAAAGACTGTCTAGGAAGGAGTACGGCAGAAAGGGATCTAGGGGTTATAGTGGACCACAAGCTAAATATGAGTCAACAGTGTGATGCTGTTGCAAAAAAAGCAAACATGATTCTGGGATGCATTAACAGGTGTGTTGTGAGGAAGACACGAGAAGTCATTCTTCCGCTCTACTCTGCTCTGGTTAGGCCTCAGCTGGAGTATTGTGTCCAGTTCTGGGCACCGCATTTTAAAAAAGATGTGGAGAAATTGGAAAGGGTCCAAAGAAGAGCAACAAGAATGATTAAAGGTCTTGAGAACATGACCTATGAAGGAAGGCTGAAAGAACTGGGTTTGTTTAGTTTGGAGAAGAGAAGACTGAGAGGGGACATGATAGCAGTTTACAGGTATCTAAAAGGGTGTCATGAGGAGGAGGGAGAGAACTTGTTCACCTTAGCCTCTAAGGATAGAACCAGAAACAATGGGTTTAAACTGCAGCAAGGGAGGTCTAGGTTGGACATTAGGAAAAAGTTCCTAACTGTCAGGGTGGTTAAACACTGGAACAAATTGCCTAGGGAGGTTGTGGAATCTCCGTCTCTGGAGATATTTAAGAGTAGGTTAGATAAATGTCTATCAGGGATGGTCTAGACAGTATTTGGTCCTGCCATGCGGGCAGGGGACTGGACTCGATGACCTCTCGAGGTCCCTTCCAGTCCTATAATCTATGATTCTATGATTCTATGATTCTGTCAATGCAAGTTTACATCCAGTGCTGCCTCTGCCCAGATATCAGCACTCCCTGAGCAAATAATTCTGAATGAGTTCCATACATGCTACCGCATCAGTAACCCTGGCACTTGGCAGGCCTTTTAAGCTGTCTAATAACTTCAGAAAAAAAGTGAAATGTTTGATTGGGAAGGATCAGGGCTGGCACCATTTTAAGACTAGAACTAGAGGCAAACTCTCTGAGCATGGAAGAATATATCACTAGGACAAACTTAAGCACCTGTCTAATACAATAAGATTCCTCTCATTACATGGGGGCCTGAATCTCACACTGGTGCACAGTGAGCATAACAGGGGTGTAAAACACTGTTAGTTGGAGCTGGTAGCACTTTGCTTTGTCTTTGCACTAGTGTAAATGACGACAAAGTGTAAGGCAGGGAGAGTCAGTCCCTAAATTAGAAGCCAACATCCCATTTTGACAACAGTGAACCCAAAGTACATGCTTCGACCAACACCAGGGGCCTGAATCTGACCTGACTTGCCCTGGGAACACCTCCTTTGATTTCCATAAGGTCACTTCTGTTTTATACCAATGGGAGAGAACAGTCAGGACCAAGATATCTATTTTCTTTTGACCTTGGGTACTCCACGTGTGGAGGGATGTAGGGGATTTAATTTGGGGTGAGAACCTCTGACACCCACTTTGCAAATATCTGTGCCAGGAAAGCTGGCAACATGTTTTTGATATTAGCCCTTCTACTGGCAAATAAGCATACTGACTCCTTTAAATGTCTAATAGATAGAAGTTGGCCCAATAAAATATATTACCTCACCCCTTTGTCTTGCTAATAAATATTAGCGCTTTTAGATAAATAAAATTTCACTTCTCTCTAAGCCATAAATAAAAGTATTACCTGGGAAGTGTGATGTTGCACTCTATATGATTTTATGAAAGTATGCTGATGACTATGAATATAATGTAACTGAAATCTGCTTCATGCAAAAGGTCTCTTGTAAGGTATCATTACAAAGCTTATAATCTACTGAGTGTGGTCATTCTATTTGTATAAATGTATCACTCTTGTATCTGAAACTAGATATATAAAATATAACTCTGAGGGCTATTGTAATTATGCAAAGTGTGGGCCATTAATGGTGGTTTGGAATCTTGATGGCTCCCATAAGCAGGACAATTGTCTGCAGACGGCTCTGTTTTACTTAATGACAGGTTTCAGAGTAGCAGCCGTGTTAGTCTGTATCCGCAAAAAGAACAGGAGTACTTGTGGCACCTTAGAGACTAATAAATTTATTAAAGCATAAGCTTTCGTGGACTACAGCCCACTTTAGTCCACGAAAGCTTATGCTCTAATAAATTTGTTAGTCTCTAAGGTGCCACAAGTACTCCTGTTCTTTTTGCGGATACAGACTAACACGGCTGCTACTCTGAAACCTGTCATTATGCAAGGCACTGCATTTAGCTGTATGGAGTGGAAATCCATCAACTTCATGAAGAAGTGGGCTGTAGTCCACGAAAGCTTATGCTCTAATAAATTTAAGGTGCCACAAGTACTCCTGTTCTGTTTTACTTGTGAGTCTTCCTTTATACATGTGTGCTGGCAAGTGGGTAATGAAGTCTTACAGTGACATGTGATCATGTCACCTGAACTGGAATCCATCTTTAACTGCTGCTTTTCCATTGAGAAGGGGAACCTAGAGGGACAAAGATATATAAGTGGGTGGAACAGAGAAAAGGGGGAGCCATCATGAGAAATCCCCTAGCTACCACCTGAGCTGAAACAAGGGCTGTACCAGGGGAAAGGATTTTGCCCAGACTAGGAAGGCGTCCAGTCTGTGAAAGAAACTTATTGAAATATCTCTGAGGGTGAGATTTTATCTGTATTCAGTTTTATTACTATATTAGGCTTAGATTTGAGTGTTTTATTTTATTTTACTTGGTAATTCACTTTGTTCTGTCTGTTACTACTTGGAACCATTTAAATCCTACTGTATTTAATAAAATCACCTTTTACTTATTAATTAAGCCAGAGTATGTATTAAATCGGGGGGGGGGGGAGGGAAACAGCTGTGCATATCTCTCTATCAGTGTTATATAGGGCAAACAATTTATGAGTTTATCCTGTATAAGCTTTATACAGGGTAAAAAGGATTTATTTGGAGTTTAGACCCCATTGGGAGTTGGGCATCTGAGTGTTAAAGACAGGAACACGTCTGTAAGTTGCTTTCAGTTAAGTCTGCAGCTTTGGGGCATGTGGTTCAGACCCTGGGTCTGTGTTGGACCAGACGGGCGTCTCTGGCTCAACAAGACAGGGTGCTGGATTTCCAGGCTGGCAGGGAAAGCAGGGGCAGAAGTAGTCTTAGCGCATCAGTTGGCAGTTCGCAAGGGGTTTACTGTGATCCAACCTGTCACAGGAAGCATACAAGAAAAATACTTTAAAAGAAAGCCAGTTGCAAAAAGAAAGTCCTCCAATTCCATGCCCAGAAGAACTCAGACTAATAAACACAGTCATGATGAAAGTATCTGCCAAAACCGTCCTGATTTCGTGGTGCACTGAGTGTCTGCCTGGATCACACATGTATTTTCCTAAGTTTCAGAAAATCTCAGAAGTAATGAACAGCTACTGTTTACTTATCTTCATCCAAGTGTTCTCAAGCCATTACTCTTCAGTCACCCTCATGCTTGTGCCCAGATTTGGACTTTTTCTGATAAAGACCAATATCTGTACACATTATTAAGGCAGACTGGCAACAGCCAAGAGGGCACACAAGTGAGGCCTTCAGATGGATGATAAGGCAGGCGAAATAAATTTCCAGTCCACTAAGTCATCAAGTTTTCTGACAAGGAAAATTTAACTCTTGTATATCTCATAGGACTAATATTTCTTTTACGCAGTGAAGTGCGTCATAAATTGTTTAAACCATTGCAGGTTACACCCAGTGTACAGTGATTCCCAAGCAGCTTTCTCAGTTTTGCATTTCAAGGTGAAGAAATTTAGGTCTCCAAGGTGACAATTATTCAGATATCATACATAAAGTCTAGACAGCCTGCTGTTTGGTTGGTCCGAAGTTCTGTGTCATGTGTGACATGGCTTCCCCATGCTTGTGTTTTTTCCTGGGAAGTGCCAGTGTATAAGAAATTCATTATTTGCATACCCCTAAACCTCGGAAATAAAATTATCAGACTTTGCCATACTGATCACATAAAAGAGCATGCATTAGCTTTCTCCCCTGATGTCTTAACACAGACATCCCTCTGTCTTTTGCTAAGACTTGGCTGCATCTGTTATCTTGCTGTAACCTTCCCAACCATTGCAAAATGCCAAAGTCCAATGTTCTGAATGCCAGGCAGAGTAGTGCGTCATGGAGCTGCAGGCACAATGTATGTTTCTCTATAGCACTCATTTCCAGCCACAGCCATGAACATTCAGGTCTTTTTTTTCCAGAATTCATTCATCTCACTGATCATTGTTCCCTTAATTTTTGTCCAAAACTTGATGAAAAAGTCCCTAACGGGAGAAGATTATGAGTCTGTAAACATCTAATGGCTGCTACATACATTCTACATGTACCTTACCCTTATTACTCCTGGGAGGATTCTGCATCACTGTGCATGTGCAGAATTCACATCCCCTGCAGATTTCTTTGCTTCCCCGCAGAAAAATGACTTTCTGACAGGAAAGCAAAGGGAAGCTGCAAGAGCAGTCATGCACCCCTCCCTGGTGGCACAGGTACATCATTTCAGGCACCCAGTGCAGCCGGCAGAGAGGTAAATAACTGCAGGACTGGGGACACCCCAGCCAGTAGCTCCTACCCTGAGCTGGGATCAGTTGCTAGTCCCAACTGGGCTGGAGGCAGAAGAGGACAGGATTTCCTCTTCTCCTGCAAGGAGTGCCTAGGACTGTGTCAGACCCACCCCAGAAACCTCCCCCAGCTGCAGGAAGCTCAGCATCCTCCCCTGCTTCCTGCCCCTATCGCTCCTCAGCTGTGGGAGAGGGGTCACTGTACAGGAAGCTGCTGCCCCATCTGCCCAACCCCATGCATCCGGACCTCCCATACCAGAGACGCCCCCGCCAAGCCTCACCCAGTAGAACCGGAACCCCCCTAGCCCTCCATGCCCAAACCCCACCTCACTGATCCTCAACCTGTGCATCTGGAGCTCCCTGCACCCAGATGTCCTGCCTCCGGATCACCCTCCCACTGAGCTCCCTGCACTCAACCCCCCCACCCTTATGAGCCCCACCACCCTGAGCCCCCACATCCAGAATCCCACACCACTCACCCCCAATTAGATGCACACAGACCTCCACCCCACCAAGCCCCACTCTCCCAGCACCCAGACCCCTCTGCTGAGCCCAACCACTTTCACCTGGAAGCCCCTGCAGAGTCCCCTTGCCCTTGCACCTGAACGCCCCCCCACGAGCCTCTGTGCATCCAGATCCCCCCCACACCTAGACCCCCACTGAGCTGCCTTTGTCTGATTGTCCCACACAGAATCCTCTCACCCCACACCTGGATCCCCCCACACAGAGCCCCTCCACACTTGGATTCTGCCTGGTTGAGCCTGCCTGCCCCACACCTGGTGCAGATGGGCAAGGCCCCAGGGTGTTTCTGGGGCATACCCAGGCCTTGTGCTGTGTCAGGGTCAGCTGCAGCCTCACCACTGAGTCCGTGTCCTTGGGGTTTTGCAGATTTTAAAAATACTGTGTGCATAATTTTTAATTTTTTGGCGCATAATTTTTAATTTTTTGACGCAGAATGCCCTCAAGAGTACCTTATTAGGTCATAAAGAGGAATTCCCCATCTCCATGCCCTAAATCCACACAGAATTTTCCTCAAGCCATAAATCTGCCTCTGCATCAATGCACATGTATAAATTAGGCCTTTATTTCGATAAATCATTTATAGAGTCCACAGCTTGAGTCATGCTGGAATATTGCACGGAAACCTCACTGCACAACCCAGAGTGGGACCCCGAGGGTGTATATTCTGAGCTGGGCGATCATATTTATACCGGTTTAATTACCATCCATGTGATCACTCACCATTACACTCTGGTAGATAAAAGCAAACTATGCACAATATGAATCTGAACTTGAACCTGACTAACTGAAGAGATTGGCTATAAAAGATCTGTGGCAATACCTCATCCTGCAGTATGTGTTGGTGCCAGCAGCAGCGGAAGAACCCCAAAACAAAAGCACTGGTGAAAATATTGCATCCATCCCAACCACTGATATTTGGAAAACATAAAAAACAAATGAGAGTTTCAATGGATTTGACTCTTTTATAGCCCATGTTACAAGTCATCCTGAAAATCAGTTTTCTATAGAAAAAATGACATGCTAATTAACTCCCTGGACTGTCTAATGAGTTTAGCATGTTACAGCCTCCCTGAAAATACTGATTTATTTTGTAGCTGCTTTAAGTTTCAGCTCAAGAAAATAAGGGTCCAATTCTTCTCTCACACTGGTGTAAATTAGGAACAGTGCCTTTGAAGTCAATAGAATTATACTGCTGTGAAACTGAGAGGAGAATCAGAACCCAAATCTCTAGTTACATTTAAGATTCAGAATTTAAAAAACAACAAAATGCAGCTCAATAATAATTAGAGCCGAGGAGGCAAGGGAAGCTCAGAAACAAATGCGTATTGTACATCTCTGAAAGGTTTGTCCAGCTTCCTGCAAGTATATGGCATATCTGCTGTCACTTGAGAATCAGGCAAAAGGTTCTTCACAAGCTGTGAAGGACATCTGTTCTTCATTCATCTAGGGTTATTTCTGTATTTGTTTACATATTTAAAGCAGGGTAAAGCCTTCCAGGTAACGCTGCAAGTCAGATGCCAGCTGGAACCTCACTAGCACCTGCTAAAAATCTTGCCTTCCTGCTCTAAAAACCTGAATGTTTTGAAAGCACAAGTGACACTAAAACACTCGGGAAAATAAGATGACCACGGCTGTGTGCCGAGAGGATTACGAAGGAATTCTACAGATAATCTGATGGGAAAACTGGGACCAACAGGCATGCTCTGCGTGGAGGAGGAAAGCTGGAGAGGTGCCTTAGTGGAGAAGGACATAAATATCTCCATAGCCCTTATGGCAATTAAGGAGTCACAGGCCATGATTCCTGCACAAATAAGTGAACTATGAGGTGACGTCTCAGCCGTAAATAGGACCAACACCACAGATATTTTGAGAGAGCAGTGCAGTGGGTCAGCAGTATCGCAGGCAGGGAGAATGAGACGATGCTGGCTACTTTAGATGTATCATCTTGGCTCCTTGAAACAGAGGGCTTAGCGAACAGAGGCAGCACAACAACCTTAGACTCACTGGGTTACAGTGGGTGCAATGGGCGAACACGCACCCGAGAAAGAGCCTGAGCAACTCACTGACACCCTGATTCTCAGCTGCTGGAAGTGCAAAGCCATCTGGGGCAGCAAGCAGCACCTAATGAGAGTGAAATTCCTCAGACACACAAAAAAAGGGCATGTTCTTCCAGAAGCAGAAAGATACAGAGTGGGGAGGTGATAAAGTTACATAGGAAATCTGTGCCAGAGGCAGAACCCAACCTCCTGACTATTATCCACTGGAGTGTGCTGCTTCCTGATCATAGAGAAATACCTGGCCAAGCTGACTGGTAGATGGCTAGTGTCACCATGGGAGACAGCATTATGGACCCTGGGTCACAATTTATGAACCAACTACCTATTCCATGTGGCCCCCATTCTGCATCTCACAAACATTAATGCATTTACCCTCTCAGCAACAGTGACAAAGAGAAGTTTTATGATCCCATTTTACAGATGGTAAATGAGGCATAGAGAGGCGAACCGTGAGGGGGTAATCAGGGCCAGCTCTAGCTTTCTGGCCACCCCAAGCAAAAAAACAAAAACAAAAACAAAAAAAACCTGCGGCGGCCAGAACAGCAAAGCGAAAAAAACAAACCTGCCCTGCAGATGTGGGGAGGAGGAGGGAGCGGGGGAGAGAGAGAAGGGGGGCGGCCAGGGCTTCAGCAGGGCGCTGACACGCGGCCCCTCCCACCGTGCCCCCTGCCAGGAGGGCTCCGCACCGCTCCGGTCTGCTGGGAGGAAAGGACGAGGACTGTCCTGCCGGGCTTGCTGCAGGGCGCTCCCGTCCTCCGTGCCGCCGCCCCCTACAGGGCGGCCAGAGCGGAACAACAACAACAACAAAAAGCGGCCGTGCCGCCCTAGGATTGGGCAGAATGCCGCCTCCTACAAGCTGCCGCCCCAAGCACCAGCTTGCTCGGCTGGTGCCTGGAGCCGGCCCTGGGGGTAATTCCCAGCTTGAGGAGACATACTCACGCTAGCTCTGACTGAGCTAGTGACTACAAATAACGTCGTTGCGGTGGTGCAAGCGATGGGAAGGGCTAGCCGTCCTGAGTACATGCCTAGTGTCCCTGCTGGGGATGTACACAGGGCAGCTAGCCCGCCAGCTACTCCCACTGCAATGGTCACACTATTTTCAGCTCTCCTGGAGCTGGGGGTATAATACCAGAGTCTGTGGTAGAGCTGAAAATTAAATCCACTGCCTTAGCCACAAGGCCACCCTTCCTCCCAAAGCCAAAAACTCCACAGCCGTTGTGCTGAACACCAATAATGTCTTATAAATCCATCCCATGTGTTTCCCTTCTAAAATGTAAAAAACCTTCACATAATACCAAGAGAAAGAAAGGGTGCAGTGGGCAGGCTCTGATCCCAGAGTCCTGCAGGGTTAGGGACGCAGGTCTATCTCCCCCAGGGCCTGAGCTGACTGCCAGTCAGCAGCCACAAGCGCAGCGCCACTGCAGGTAAGAAGAGATGGACTGGGAGGACTTTAAACTCTGCATGTTTTACAATGGATCAGTCTGAAGTTCCTGGGACAGATGGCTGTGTAATTGTGATGCACTGGAAGATGCACAGTGCTCAATGGCCCTCGAATTTCTTCCTCCTGCAGGGTGTTAAGGATCAAATTAATGTTTGTGCAATGGATTGCATTAGGGAATTTGTGAGAGTGCAGCATGGCTCAGGACCTGCTCTGCATTCCCTACTTCTTTATTCACCTATATGTATGTCTCTGTATCTGCTTTTCTATTTAGCAGCCTTTAGAAAGGTGTTAATGCCACATTTAGAAGAAGCCAGGCTTCTGAAACCTGCGTGAAATACTCAAACAAGGGAACAAAGGCAGGCTAATGCTGAACCTCACTAGGCCTCACTGGGTCTCATCCTGGGACCGTGCAAACAGTGCTGTCGTGGGGCAGCCACACAACAACCATAGCAACAAAGCTGGGCTTTCATTAAAACAAGGAGGAGGGATGACAGTAGCAGGGGCCTCCTGGGGAAGCACAGGGATTTGGAAGGAATGAGACTGGCATTATCTCTTGGTGGAAGGAGGTGAAAAAGAAATTAAGGAAAATGAATCCCCCTCCCCCTGCCTGGGGGTGATTCTGCCCAGATGCCATATGAACACCCAGATGAAGACATTTACTCATCACACAAGAACAGTTCATAAGCACACTATAATTCTAGGTCTGGGCAACATTCCTGATGTCCACAGATGAAAATCAGGAATTCCCCAATTTGTTCTTGTGCAAAATTTTACAACAGAACATCCTAGGCCTGTTCATTAGTGAAATCGGTGACATTTTGCCCCGAGAGCACATGGAAAAACTGCCGTGGGTGCCAGTGAAAGGGAAAAGCAACAAAGTGCAGATCTCCTCACCTCTGAGAAGAAACTACAAGATGCTTCGCTTCCTTAGAAACAAGGTTGAGAATGTGATTTTTTCCCCCACCAAAAGTGAGTTGTTTTTGTTGTCACAAAATTACAACTTGAGCCTGCAGAGAGGGGGATTTATAACATCAGCTGTAACGTCACCTTCTGACTATGATGCAGCAGCTCACACTGAATATGCAGTGATGTGCATGGTGCATCACAATATGGCCCACAAAATGGAGCTAGCTGCATGCCCTCCATCTCCGGAGTTCATTTAGTTGTTTGTTTCTCCACCTGATAGTGAAAGTAAGGCTATAACCATCCTCAGCTGGTGTCAGGAGTATTCAATAACTACCAATGTTCTTGTATATGTTAAAAGTCTGTTATGCAAGCTGTCTGCAGTGTTGTTGTAGCCATACTGATCCCAGGATATTAGAAAGACAAGGTGGGTGAGGTAATAGCTTTTAGTGGACCAACCTCTGTTGATGAGAGAGAGAAGCTTTAGAGCTTACACAGAGCTCTTGTCTCCCCAATAGAAGTTGGTCCACTACAAGATGTTACCTCAGCCACCTTGTCTCTCTGTTATGCAGCCTCGATGTCTTCTTACTTATTGGTAGGTTCACACAAGCAGAGTCCCCAGAATAACGATGCAAGCACAAGCTCAGTAAACAAAAGACCACAACTATTATCTGAAGAGGATATAGAGGCAACTCTGTTCCCGCCCCAGGTGTTGCAGTTACCAAAAAGTTCCCCTTTATTCTAGAAGCAGGCAGAACAGTCACCCCCGTGCTTCCTCTCAGAGATATTTCCTGAGACAGGTGTCTTTCCCACCTGGAGCAGCCACATCCCTTTGGGGCTCCCTGTGAGTGTGTGCCAGGAAACTCCCTCTCACCCAGCCAGCACAGTGACTATTACAGCTCTTCCCACTCCTGACATGCTCTCTGCAGCCTGGTCCTTAGCCCATCTATGCACATCATCAGAGAGGGTGGAGTTTGTTGTGTTTCCCTATCTCGTTATTTATGGAACACATGGCCAGATGAATTCTGCGCTTGCTTTCTCCACTGATTCAGATAGTTAATGATTCTCACAGACAGCACACCTGGCAACTCCATGTTTGTGCTGCATCATATACCCAGTGCATCACAGTGTAGAGAGGGATTCCTTCCTGGGCCTGTTGCCAAAGACACACCATTAAATAGCCTCTTGTTACCAGCAACAGGTTTTGTTGGATTAATAGAACAATTATTGACAACTACATTATTAGCTTTCATGTTATTAAACCTCCCTCTTCCGAGGGACTGGTAATTACAGCCTCATTGTCTGACGAGCCTCAGTGACGCCGGAGCTGGGGGTAATATCCAGCCAGAATGGGAATGACTTTAGGCTCACCACACTTGGAGGCATCTTTCAGCCCCCCAGCCAAAGAACCAGTGAGGCAGCAGGAGCCTCCCCCAGTCCCAGTCCCAGCTGCAGAGACTATGGGCAGGCTGCCTAACACACACCAGAAGGTTCTTTAGAGAAGAACGGACGTGCCTTGCCAGCTCCCAAATCCAGGCAGCAGCACTGGCAGGAGAGAAAGGCCACCCAACTGCACCTAAAGATATCACAGGCCACTGGGGTGTAGGAGAAGGTCACCAGGCCTCACATCCTGATGTCACCAGGTCCAAGGTTGGCTTGGGGGACTAGAGGGCATCTCCCCAGTCCATTATCCTTCTTGTCTATTTGGATGGGGGATGCATTTCTGTTAGCAGCTCAGGGCAACAGTTTGATAAGAAATTGGTAGGCTATTTAATAAAAGCAATTTGACCGAGGACTACGAGCTGCACCCACTTAAATCTGACTCATCTGCACACACTAAAAACTCTTTGTTAAAAAGCAATTTCCAACCCATAAATGTGGGGAGACAAACTTGTTTAGCTCTTTCTTGGATGAACTGGGCAATTCTGACAAACTCACCTTCCTAAATATCTTTCCTTCCCCATACTAGCCAACCCTCCCTCCTATACACATCCTCTTCCCGCAGAATAGCCTGATACAGAGGATAGGCCCCGCTGCCCATTTCTCTCTTGTGCACTAATTAAGAGACAACTGTTAAACACAAAGCAAGAGGATTAATAAGAATTACTGCTCTTGTTGAATTCATCTCGGCGAAAGTGCCGGGACCACAGCGCGTAGCAGTGATGGGTCTGGAAATTCTAATTTGGGGGAGGGAGGTTGTTTTTACTTCACAGTAATAAGCTCTGCAACCTACTAGCAGCAGCATGGCTGCATCCGAATCTTTTAATTCCCCCAGCTCCAAACAATGGGTAGGAGAAAGGCCCTGCTCCAGTCCGTTCTGAGACTTTAATGACCATTCAAAGGCAAGCAGAGGTTTGAATCTCTGAGCTGTGCGGTGTCATTGGCACAGGAGAAGCAGCCCATTTCTTTTAAGTAAAATGTTGCTGGGAACTCATTGCTTCAGCAATTACCTCTGCAACACATTGTTTCCTCAACCCCATTAACATGTCAGATCATGGCAGTGCTTGACATCCAAACACGCCTTGGAGGGCTGCAATTCAATTTAAGGATCACCTCCTCTGAACAAGCCAACCTGCAGATTTCACCAAATCGGAGAGAAATTCTCAGGGCACACTTTGATCATGCTGCTTCCTAAATTAAAAACAAAATTGTAAGTGTTAAACATCTTTAACAAGTCATTAAACCTCAGCCATAATCCAGGAAGAGTCCCTTAATGAGTAATGACATATGTTGTGAAGGCAGTTATCTCCTAATGTTAGATGCTGAGATGGTGCGATGAAATGGCACAGTGTTCAAAAGGGATGTATCATCACTAATGAGAGGATAATTCGAAGCTGTTCTACTGAGAGCCCTGGAGGAGAATTCCTATCGCTGCTGGAGGGGGAAGGATGTGGCTCTCTCCATCTTCTCATGTACCTTAAAGAGGAATGGGAGGCAAAGGCATTTCTCTGAATGGGCAGAACAAGGAGCTGGCTGTAGGGGTGCTATGGGCTGCTCTGACGAGAGGGAGTGACAGTCTATGTGCTTGGTCAGTAAAAGATGTAGTGGAAGTGCCAGTTACCCTCTGCCCACATAGGCTGCCCTCTTCCTCCCCCCAAAGGAGCTCCTAGAACAAGTTAGTTACATCCCTTTGTTCCCCTCCCCAGCTGACTGCTGGTGACATCCCAGGCACAATGGCATGTCCGTGAAAGGGAGGGTATGGCGGTGGCTGTAATGGAGCTCACAAAGGGATGAGAGACATCAGGGGCTCAGAGAGGTGACAAGTTCCCAGGAAGGGAGCAGCACATTGAATGGCACAAAGGATCCAGATTCCTCTTTCATGAAAAAGCTCAGAAATCACTTGAACACTGGGCCTTTTAATTTCCATTCCTCTCCATTCCTTGGAGCAGTTTCCTATTAACTTCTTGTGGCTGCCCAGGGCAGAATACTGCCGTCTGTCCAATGGGGACCAGAGTGAGCAGTGGGGATGGGGGTCTGCAGTGCAGGTGACAAGAAGGTCTCAGTGGTGAGGAGAGGGAGAAAGTGGGGGTAGCATCTCCATGCACAAAAGTTGGTAGTGGGAGGAGCTGGGAGGCTGGGACCCCTTTCTTATGAACAAGGTTTCTCCTTTTGCCTTCTCTCTAGTTTTGCCTTCACATTTTCATTTAAAGAGCATTCTATCAATGAAGGCAATGTGAGAGGTTGGGCAGGGAGACAAGGAGAGGTCTGGTCTAGGCACAAGAACTCCTGTGTGCCCATCCTGGCTCTGCCACTGACTTGCTGCGTGACCTGGGCCAAGTCACTTCCTCTCTCTGTGCCTCTGTTCCCCCAGCCATCCACTGTGTTTAATGGTACTGAGCTACTTCCCAGTGGTTGTGAGCATTAAGGGGTTAATTGTTGCAAAGTGCCCTATATTCTTTGAACCGTATTGGTCTTTCTCTGATAACTCTTTGCTGTAGACAGCGTGTCTGTTTGGTTCTGAAAATTCGCTGCAGTACAATGCTCAGTCCCAAGTTTTCAGCCAGGAAATGTATCTATTTATAAATACTAAACAGAAGCGACTTGGACTTTTTAAGAGCAAAACCAAAATCCTTCAAGCAACAAACACCCCACAAAGCAAAGAAAATTATCTCACTAGAAATGTTCCAGCACCACTTGGGGTCTGGCCTGAAGCCACAAAGCCAAGGAAGTCAGCAGAGGCCAAACACCAGCCTAACTCCCCTGCCGGCATCTCAGGGGACCTCACAGACAGCTACAATACCAACAATGCACGTGGCACCACAGAGCAGAGCAAGGGGGAGCTGCAGCTGCTACACAGAATTTCCCAACTTTTGTTGGTTTAGGACAAAATCTTCACTTGCTTCTGTCTGAGCTTTTCCTGGTGTAGCTGTTCCTGCAACTACAGCCTCTAGCAGCCAAACAACAGCTTTTCTCATTTACATCTCATAACGAACAGATAACTGAAAAGTTGCATATCAGGAGCCGGCCTTGGTTTAAAGAACTAGCCACAGGTGAAAGCCCACTGCACTGGCTGCATGTGCAGGGCACTATGTGTGGTTTTCTGTTACACCTATTTCACTGGTGAAAAAAACGTAATTTCTTTTTTAGCTGTAATGTTTTGTTTTGTTTTTCCTTTCAGATTAAAGAGCTGTCTTGGGGATAGTGAGGGAGAGGGGATAGCCTTACACATCTCAGCCCATCTCTGCTCCGCATCATCACCTTCAAAAGAAAGAAATTTAAATAATATTCAGGTTGTGACTAAGATGTGCTGCTGTGAAAATGAAAGGCATGGCCCCAGGAATGGAGGGAAAAGGGTCTAATTTCCTCGCTCTTGTCATTTTGTCACAACGTTAGCATTGCAGACACTTGGGGACAGGGAGGGGTTTGTTTCAGAGATTTATTTACAAAGAGGAAAAAATCTTTTGTGAAGACAAGAATCATTGTTTACTTGGGAAACTCTAACAACTCCTTACTGGGTAAGATCTTGTACAGGCTTTTCAATTGAAAATATTGTAAATATGATCTGGTTGGGTCTTTGCTTTATAAATGGCATACAATGGGATCTGCCCAAAGTTGGGACGAGATGGAGCAGCTGTTATTGGACAGAAATAACTCAAAGTAGAAGACGTACCTGAATTTTTGGGAGGAGGGGGGTGGTTTAAAAACACATGAAAATGAAACTGTTGGTGAATATCCATAGAATTAATTATTCCCAATGTTTATTAATTAAAAGAATTTTAATGATTTTGTTTCTCTGATTAAAGTGAGCAGCATTCACTAAATCACTACAATCTAGGGCTCTGGCATCTCTGTATTGATTGATTGATTGCTTTGCACTGGAAGGGGGGTTCGGCAAGTAAAGATGAACACTCTCTGCTCTGACGCTCTGGGATACATCGCAGGGAAAGGCGGGGGACTCCCTGAAGCAGAGATTGAGGGGGGGGGGCAGATTCAAAAGAGAAGGGGTAGACTATCTCCTTCCCTGCCCCACACCATTAAACACAAGTCCTAGAGACAGAAAATATTATTGAATATATAAAACTGACAGTCTCTAAAAACCCCTCTGAGATCAGCTGTGTTTGCAATACAGTACTTAGCTAGTACTTAGTACTTATCAGTTGTGAAATTATGTTATTTTGTTCTTTGTCCTTTTTTCCTTGTGCTGCTTTGGATCATCTCTAAAATATTTTTTAAATATTCTATTCTACAGAGATTCTAGGGAGTCCCCAAGCAGCATTTGTAAATACCTTTGGTAATGCTGGGGTCTGGTGACAAAACATTTTACTTATTATCAATATTAAATGCATCCCTCCCTCCACCCACTCTTGCCCCTCTTCCAATGTGCTGAGAAATGCAAATCAGATGAGTAACATTTCAGAGTGAGATGCACCTCTACCCCGATATAATGCGACCCGATAGAACACGAATTCTGATATAACGCGGTAAAGCAGCGCTCCGGGGGGGCTGGGCTGCGCATCCGGCGGATCAAAGCAAGTTCGATATAACGCAGTTTCACCTATAACGCAGTAAGATTTTTTGGCTCCCGAGGACAGCGTTATATCGCAGTAGAGATGTACTGCCATTGGGCTGATGCAGTTCTGGCTTCTGCCTAGTCATTTAAGTTCCTAGGTCTAGGGCACCAGCTCCAGGAGAGAGGACTCACCAGGTGTGACAGGAAGGCAGGGCTTGAGCAAGGTGCACTCACTGGTATTGCTGTTGTTATTACTGCAGGGCCCTCTGAGAAAGCCTTTTGCTTGGCCTATGTGAATCAGGGGATTTTTTTTTTTTTGGTGGGGAGCAAGGGGAATCTGATTGTAGGAAGGACTAGGGGGCCTCCTCACCCCAGCCCTTCAGTCACACTGCCAGACTTTCCTTAGCTCCCAAAAATATCATTAAAGTTAAAAAACCCCTTCTTCCAAGTCCAAATACAAAATGGAGAGTTAACAGGCAAGTCAGAGATGTCAATGATAAAATTTTATTTATCACCACTTTTCTCCTGAGATGCCAATATGAGCTCTCTCCTCACAGAGGAGGAAAGCTGACAAAGGGTAACATGACTGATCCCTGGAAATGGGGTGCTGTTCCTCATGAAACATTTCTCTCTAATGCCTCACACCTGAGCATGCCAAAGCACCGTAGGACTATTGATTTCTGAGCCTCACACCACGTCTGTGACACAAATAGTGCTATCCTCATATTATAAATGGGAAAATGTCCAGGATCACACAGCAAGTCACTGGCAGAGTATGGAAGAGAACCCAGGACTCCAGGTTCCCAGCCCCATGCTCTGATTTTCCCAAAACTGTCAACAAGGATGAACGTGTATCCCCCTTTGTGTCCAGCTTGGCTGCTTCTATGCTGACATGATTCCCAGCAGTGGGGCACAAAGGCTACGGTGACTCCCAAGCAAGTAATACTAGACAATGGGGTTTTGAGCTGAACTACAAAGATGATTTCAGGAAAGAAAGAAGTGAAAAAGCAAATATGAAAGAGTCCAATTTCCAGCCCTGAGTGGAATTACAAAAAACATGTCAGAATCTCCCTGCCTGACAGGTCAGGCAGGCATCTGGCTGAGATCCTCATTAATTTTCACTCTTCCAAACCACTATGCACAAAAAGGGCAAAAGGTTTTCTTCAGTATCTTTTGACAGAGCTCTCTTAAAATGAGTTGTCTGTAATTCTTTGAGATAATCTCTAGTTAAATATTTTAAATAGAATATGATTTTTATATAAAATTGTGAGATATAGTCCCAGAATATTAACTACCAGGGAATCCAAAATTGTACAAAAGCCTAGAAACAGATAAGAATGGAACAGACTGAGCAGAACAGGGGACCTTGGTTCCCTTTTCTCCTCCCACCTGAGCAGCTGAAAACTGTGATAAGAGTCCTCCTCTTGGCTATCACATTAATGACTGGCATGGTGGCAGAGCCGAATTCTGTTTACTGTGCTTGTTAAACCCTCTGTGATCAGGGGTTGGGATAGCCTTGCTGCCAGAATTAAGAGAGCAAAACAGGAAAAAGTCACTAGGGACTGAGATAGTCCTGAGCCCTCTTAGCTCTCAGAGGATTGATGGGTTCTAGGGCTTCCCAGATCTACATCACATTCATGTCTAACTAATATTTTGTTTCATCCAAAAACCTGCAGGCTGAAAGAAGATGACAGAACTGATTGAGTTAAAAACTGCAGTTTCTAGGATTCGGGACGACGGCTTGAAACTCACGAACTCCACCCTCAAACCAAGGACCAAAAAGTTCCGGCCTCGGGTTCTCTTTTTTCCGGCTGCCTGAGTTCCCAGTGTCCTAGTTGAGTGCCCTACTTTACACATGGGAGCGCACCCCTTCGCTCACTGCTTGGTGTACAGCTTTCACCCCCCCTGTAGTGTAACAGCAGGGGGGCTTAAACACTCACAGGGGCAGAAAAAAGGACAAGAAAACCGCCTTTGTTCCAGGCAGACAGTACAAGGTCACGTTACTATGGCAGCATCAACCATTTCCTCTCATTCTAGCTAGTGGTTCAACTTTGCCCACGGTTTATTCCCTGGGAAGCCTAATCCAGAGTTCAGGTTTGTATGTGTGAGGTTAGGGGTCAACAGGGATATAACAATGGCCCAGTCAAAAGAAAAGAAAGCTATGATATAGTAGAATCAAAGAGCTGCTTCACCAATTGCAGTTTGCAGGCTTGGGCAGGGCAGTGGGAATCCATTCTCTCACACTGGCCTAAAGTTCTTGATTTAACTATTTTGTTTTCAGTGTACAGAATTCCTGAATGACAGTCGGGACGACACCCGAGCAGCAAGCGAGGGACGGAGACAGAGTGCAGATGAAGGAAGTGAATGCCGTTTGTACCACATCAGAAAGTTCAAAGGATAGATTTGCTGACCACATATGTTATGAAGTAATAGCTTAATTATCTTTATGTGTAAAACACTTAAACTGTTGCAATTATCTTTCTATACCATCCTTCAAAAGTTTTGAGAGTAATTTATAACAGGACAGAATCAGTCTATCTATACACTGCTAAAAAAGAAAGAATGTGCACACGGCAGGACAGGATTGACTTTCTAGGAGAATATATATATATTTAAAGTCATCATTGTGCACAAGATACATGTGAATGGAAAGGCATACATTTCAGTGAACAGGAAGAGCAAACCTGCCACACCACACAGTAAAATATGTTTAACAGAGCAGAGGAGGGGAGGGCTGTTGTTACAATAATCAGTTTTATAAATTTTAAACCAAAAGAATGAAATGTGTTTTGTTTTTTTATTTTGCTTTCAGCGCCTCTTTCAGCTTATTTGTATATATTTCCCTTTCCCAGGTATTGTTTCCTTTATATTCCAGTTATAATTGTCTATCCCACATAATCACTCACTTGTTAATTTAGGGTGGCAGTCAGTCAGCCTGTATAATTTGTGTATGTCACATAAAGATCCAGGAAAGGGGGCCCAGAATTGATGTTTCCATAGGTAAATATGTTGGAAAATGCTATTGAGGTGACTGACCTCACACTTGGTAAGGCAACTCCCACCCTTTCATGTATTTATACCTGCTCCTGTATTTTCCACTCCATGCATCTGATGAAGTGGATTCTAGCCCACAAAAGCTTATGCCCAAATAAATTTGTTAGTCTCTAAGGTGCCACAAGTACTCCTGTTCTTTTTGCGGATACAGACTAACACTGCTGCTACTCTGAAATGAGTACCACAGTTAAATGAGTACCACAGACTGCATTACACCAATTGGTACATCTCTAGTAAGAAATGTCAGTAATGCAATTGGTACCCTGAGATATATTAATATTAGAGATGGTCTAAGTTTTTTCTTTAATTCTGTAAAAATGACTTCATTTTATATTTTAATTTTGGTAAAAATTTTCCATTTTTAAAAGAAAAAACAGAAACCAAAACTGTCAGTAAAAAAAAACGCGGTTTTAACTAAATAAAATATGATTTTAAAAAAATTAAAAAGTTTTTCAAAAACTGAAAACTCTGGTTTTCAGTTCTGGTTAAAACTGACACGTTAATGGGTTTTTTTAAAAACAACTCCCTCCCGCCTCCCCCAAAATGTCTCTCATAAAACAATTACCCCTTTTTGACCAGGTCTAGTTTATATACACATTGAATGACTGCACTGTGTCTTCTGGCTCATGAAATCCACATGGATATGCATTTCAGTATCCCCAGCACAGGTACATTTAACATAAGGAAAGAACATTAAAAGGGGACCATTATAAGGAATCAGAAGTAAAATCTGTGGGTTCAGAGGCTCTGGGCCAGATTGTTCTTTACCCTGTCAGAATTGTTTAGTTGTCAGAAAGAAAACACCATCAGTAGGAGTTACCCATTGTTTATAATCATTTTTTGTGACCTATCCCCTTGTCTCCACATCCACAAATCCCCCATGTGGACCTCAAACCCTCGTTTCCATCTCTGCATCCCCACTTTACAGATGGCAGCCTGGAAGTGTGACACATGTGTGAAGAAATCAGAATACACACATGCATCACCAAGAAGGCACATCCTGTCCAGAGCTGACAGACAGGTGGGGCTAGTTTACAGAGGGGGAAGCCCCACCCCACCCCCAAAGCCATTGTAGGAGCTTGTGCTTGGTGATTTTCCCTCAGCAAGAGTGAAAGTGATTCAGGACAATGGGAGGCAGGGAGAAGGTCAAAGTTCAAATTCAGTTTGCTGCATCACTTAGCTGCAACCCACACATTACCCTTGTGATCAGCAGTGCTGGCTGCCACAAAAAGGGGGCCCATGGGATGGGGGACAAGGGACAAGACGTGACAGCCTGGGAAAACAGCACAACAAAACAGACACCAAAAATAGGATTAAAATAGGAAACAATCAGCATCTCTGAGGGCAAGTTGGCTTGTGTTTCACTGTTCTCTCCACTGCGATCCAGAGAATTAACTAAGGGGAACCCTGGATTCCAAAAGCAACATAGAAACTGCAATACAGATCACACCAGGCATCCATCTAGTCCAGCACACTGTCTCTCAGTGGCCAATGGCAAATGATTCAGACTGAGGAAGGTGCATGAGACAACTCTGGACAATTATAGAATAAACTACCCCCAGGGGAGGTTTCTTCTTAACCCTGTCATCTAGTGCCCTGAAATCTGGGGTTTTAAATCTCTTCCAATCTGCTCCTGCTGCTTCTTTTTTTAAATAATCCTATCAAATGTCACTGTGGATGATCTCCTCATCCACCCAAAACGCACCTCACTGAACATTTCAGGGGCAAAGCGATAACCCAGAGTCCTCTCTTTAAAGTTCAGCACATGGAGAAATGCACGTCATTGACACATCCTTGCAATGCACAGAGATATCACTTATGGCCACTTTAGAGACAGGGTTCCCTCCATCCCACGGCATATCAAGTGATCATCACATTATGCTGACAGAGGAACATTTCTAGTAAAGGAGGAAATTAGCTTAAGGGAAATTCAACGCAGTAATCAGCTGCTGTTGAAAAGGCACTGCATTTCTAAAAGCACCTTTTATTGAGGTGCTGTGGAAATACCTCACGTAGGTCGAAACTTGCTCCTATTCCAAGGGCCAGCACTGGCCTCTGCAACACTTAAAGTTACATCTATACTGCACACTTCTTACGGGGTGTGTAGAGTACATAATTGGGTAATCCCCCTGGCATGGGTATAAACAGCAGTGCAAAAAATGGCTCACGGGAATAAACACTTGCCTGAAGCCTGTGGGCTTCTATTTGCTCAAGCAATATTATGTCCTGCTGCCTCCCCGCTGCTGGACACAGGAAAAGACTCTGGTAGGGGGGAAAGGCTCTGGCAGATGGAGGCAGCAAGAAAGGCACACTGCCAGCTCCCCACTGCCAGAGCCATCCCCTGTTGCAGACAAAGAGTCAAGCAGTGGGGAGGCAGAAAGATTCTGGCAGCAGGAAAAAGCTCTGGCAGAGGGGAGGCAGCAAGGAAAGACACTGCCAGTTCCCCACTGCCAGAGCCTTCCTCCGCCGCAGAGAAAGATTCCAGCACTGGGAAAAGGCTCTGATAGGGGGCAGGCAGCAAGGAATGGCTCCAGCAGTGGGAGCTGCCGGAGCCTTTTCCTGCTGAATGCCCCCTAACAGAGCCTTTCCTCGCTTCAGTGAAAGGATCCCGCAGCAGGGAGCTGCTGAAGCCTTTCCTCGCTGCCTCTCCCCCGCCAGAGCTGGTCACGGACATGTATAGCTACACATCTCAGAGCGGATGCAGCCCGCTTTTCACTGCGACGTGCAGCTGCACATACCCTACACCTTGCCACATGGGTGTGCAGTGTAGACATAGTACAAGTCTCACTTAAACCCAAGGATTTAAGTGGTGTACAGACCTTTTGCCAGCCTTCTGCAAAGGTATGTATTCATCCAAATACACATTCCTCCTCTGAAATGTGGTACATGGGCACAAAGTGACATTAACTAACAAGAGTTGAGCTCACAAAATGACAAAATATAAATTACTTCATTTTACAAATTAATCACTAAACCAGCCTCTGTCGATTCATTGTAAAGACCTCAGTGACTTGTGCATCACTTAGTTTTGCCTCAAAGTGAACAGCATAATGACTGCTCTAGGGGGACTGGAGAACACCAAAGACATAAAAAGTCTCCATGACAAAGAGTCAGGGGCAGCTGTGCTTAATTCCTAGACTGAGGGAAACAAAGATAATCCACTAATCCTGAACAGACAGGGACAGAGCATGCTTGCCACCCAAGCAGGGTTCCAGAAAGATTTGCACATAAATAAGGAAGCACCTTTCCCTTTGACACCAAAGGTTATGGTGTTATTTGGCTTGGGATTGGTTGAGGGCAGTTCTTTTCTTTAGGATTGCTCTCTGTCATTGGACAAATAGCCTCCAGTGTTGATGCTCCTAAATGAAAAAGATTTACCCAGGATTCCTTCCCAATTTTAAGGAATACAGAAATTAGAGCAAATTGAAGGAAGTTGCCACTTTAAGATCCCAATTTATTCTGGCTGGATCTTGAGGTGTTTTTGCTGCCTTGCATTCTTAAAGCAAATTATAGCAAACAGCCTGATCTTTAGGGATGGGAATAGCATGCCCTTTAATTAGAGATGTGTGAACTAGTTCAGATAAGGTAAGAATCAGCTTGAACCTTTTGCCAGAGATCCTGCCAAATATGCAAATCCTGCTCTTCTTTCACTTTGACATAATTTATGAAAAGTGCTTCATTTTTATGGCTGATGTACTGCACAGACTAAGGGAAACAGGCTTAACGGCAAAAACATTAACTCTGCAGCTTTAAATCTAGATTTTCATCTCTTGTGATGATATCTAATAAAGAATTTGAAGTAGCATAATTAGAACGCACCTGTAGGAGCTTGTATTTCTTGCCCACCTAAGGGCCTTGCACCATTTAAGCCCTGCAATGAGACTAGGAAGGGCTCTCATATATATGATCAGGCCTGCCAAGGGATCCTTTACCACCTCCGCACCGACCCTGCATAGAGTGTAAGGACAGGGGTCAGCGATCACATACTCAGTGACCCTAATGTAATGCCGATAGACCCTGGTCATTGGTGGGCGGGACTGAACCAGGGGTCTCTGCAGCTTAGTGCATAAGCCTCTACTGCATGAGCTAAAAGCCAACTGGCTGTTCGCTAAGGCTGTAGAACAGACTCATTAATTTCTTTCTCTCTCTCACTCTAAGTGGTCTCGGTGCCACTAGATGGGACAGAACATCACACCCAGAAGGTGTGTGGGTTACCCTAACATCTTATAAAAAGTGTCACAGAGAGATTGCAGCCACTATCCTAGCCTGAAGAAACCGACCCTGGGACTCACTCAGGAGCCGTATATAAACCACTCGACAGAGAGGCCATAATTCTCTTCAGCCCTATGGGGACCTACCTGCTGTGGGCTGAAGGGATCAAGGTCTCCTCCAACCCCTGTAGCCCATCCACCCTGTTTTCAGTATTTTTTCTCCAGTTTGCCTGGAGCAGGACAGCTATTGGTAACCACGATTAACATGTAATAAATGAGCCACCCAGAATAAGTCTTAGAGCTGGGCCCCCTCTGTCCTGTGCTGCCCCAGGAGAACAAGGAGGCATTGGGGGAGTATACAGAAAGCTTTACTGAACTTCAGGAAATGCACCATCAATATAGATAAATCATAGCAGCACTATAGCACTTTCCCTTTGTAAAAATCCTTGGAAAGAGTCATCACACTATCCTCAATGCACTGTATATGCTCAGGAAGGATCAAATTGTTTGTCAGGTGGTGCACCCACTCCTACACGAAATGCCCATTACCCTCTAACACGTTTACATGCTAAGGTAATTACCTGGGTCTCCCAGGTGGCCTGACCCATTAACCACCTATAAAAGCTAGATGTCAGGTATTTGCCACTGAATGAGTTATCACTAAGAGTAACTGGAATTGTCAGTGGACAAGCTCAGCAAAGGAGTCAGCAGGAAGGCCTATAAAATATTTTATTAGCAGTAAAACATTTTTATAGAGAAATAATTTTATGTTAAAAGGAAGTGGTGCCCACAATGTGCCCACCTACGGGCTGTACTGGCAACTGACCAGAAGCCTGAGGTTTAATTTAATTCTAGTCTGCTAATATGCAGAGGCTCCAGCATGCTCTGCTGCACTGTTCATATGGTACCCAAAGTACACTTGGCATTGCAGAGATGTCTATGCAAACAAAGCTCACAATCGCAAAAGATGAAAACATAGATGAAGGCCAGAGGGGAAGGACGCAGCACAAAGAGAAGAGTTGCTAGTTTATTAAAGAGACGTTATTAAGGGCACAAGAGCAAACTATCCCAATACACAGGAAATATAGGGCATATGGTAAGAGACTACCCTGCCTCAAGCAGGAGATCTTCCATGACGTGAAATTCTAAAAAGAATCTGTCACTGGGTGCTTTACCCAGTGCTGGGTGGCGCCCCCTTCTGGTGATGCTGGGGATTAGCGCCACATGGCTTGGAGCCCTCTTCCTGCAGTTGCTCATTCCATCTCCGTCTCAGTCTCACTCTCTTGGGTCTCAACTGATCCTCTGGCCAGGTCAATATAGTTTCCCTTTCTGGGGGAGTCTTTCCAAATCTCTCTGCACAAGCAGCATCAGGCAGTCTTCATGCCTGCTGCCCTATGTCACTCCCACAGTGACTCAGGCAGTCTTCCCATTCACTGCCCCTAACAATGCCACTCTGCGATGGATGGCAGGGGAACCCAAGCACACTCTGTACTCTGGGTTCCAGTCCAGGGACCAATAGCGTACAGTTAAGGTCTGGGACTTCATCAACGCTACTGATCTCCTTCCTGGACTTCTTCCTACCATGTTTCTTTAAGCTTCTCTTTCATCAGCCTTCCTAGTCAAGCCCCTCTCTCTTAGGCCTACAAGGTAAACCCTTCCTCATGGGCTCCTCTCTCCCCCCTTACCTCAGGGAAAGAAACTGCAGGCTTCCTCCCTGCTGCCTCCCAGCTCTATAGAAGCCCTGGATGTTCCCTCACAGGTGACCTTCCTTCTAATTAGCACTCTCCACCCACCCTATATCTCCCCCATTTGCAGCTCAGTTGGTTGATTGGACCCACCTGACCAAATTCACCTCTTTCAGGGGTCAAATTATGAAGGATGACTATAAAAAACCAAAACAAGCAAGTAGGGACAAAATTAGAAAGGCCAAGGCACAAAACAAGATTAAACTAGCCAGGGATGTAAAGGGCAACAAGAAAACATTTTACAAATACATCAGAAGCAAGAGGAAGACTAGGACAGAGGAGGCTCATTACTCAGTGAGGAGGAAAAGACAACAACAGAAAATGAAGCAATGGCCACTGTGTTAAATGCCCTTTTTGTTTCAGTTTTCACCAAAAAGGTTAGCAGTGATTGGACAAATAACATAATGAACATCAGTGTAAATGGGGTAGGATCTGGGCTAAAATAGGGAAAGAACAAGTTCAGAATTACTTAGACAAGTTTGAGGTCTTCAAGTCAGCAGGGCCTGACCAAATACATCCTAGAATACTTAAGGAACTGGTTGAAGAGATATCTGAGCCATCAGTGTTTATCTTTGAGAACTCCTGGAGGATGGGAGTGATTCCAGAGGACTGGAGAAGGACACAAATAGACCCTAGCCTCTGTTTGCCAGAAGCTGGGAATGGGCAACAGGGGATGGATCACTTCATGATTGCCTGTTCTGTTCAATCCTCTGAAGCACCAAGCATTGGCCACTGTCAGAAGACAGGATACTGGGCTAGATGGACCATTGGTCTGACCCAGTATGGCCGTTCTCATGTTCAAGCCATAAAAAGGGGACTAAGGACTACCCAGGGAATTATACACCAGTCAGCTTAACTTCAGTACCCAGAAACATAATGGAACAAATAATCAAACAATCAATTTGTAAGTATACAATAAGGTGATAGCTAAGTAACAGTCAACATGGATTTGTCAAGAACAAATCATGTCAGAACAACTTAATATCCTTCTTTGACATAGTAACAAGCCTCGTGGAAGCAGCAGATGCGATATATCTGAACTTTAGTACGGCGTTTAATACTGCCCCACAAGACCATCTCATATGCAATCTAAGGAAATATAGCCTAGCTGAACCTACTATAAGGTGGGTGCGCAACTGGTTGAAAAACCGTACTTGGAGATTAGTTATAAATGGTACACAGTCAATCTGGAAAGGCATATCGGTGGGGGTGGGTGGGTCCTGCAGGGTTCTGTCCTGAGTCTGGTTCTATTCAAAATCTTCATAAAGGACTTCGATATTGGCACAGAGACTACACTTATAAAGTCTGTGGATGATATAAAGCTGGGAGGGATTGAAAGCACTTTGGAGGATAGGATTAAAATTCAAAATGATCTTGATAAACTAGAGAAATGGTCTGAAATAAACAGGATGAAACTCAATGAGGACAAATGCAAAGTACTCCATTAGAAAGTAACTGCTTAGGAAGGAGTACTGCATAAAAGGATCTGGGTGTTATAGTGGATCACAAACTAAGTATGAGTCAATAATGTAATTCAGTTGCAAGAAAAGTGAATACTCCGAGATGTATTTGCAGGAGTATTGTAAGCATGACACAAGAAGTAATTCCTCCACTCTACTCAGCACTGATAAGACCTCAGCTGGAGTATGGTGTCCAGCTCTGGGCACCACACTTCAGGAAGGATGTGGACAAATTAGAGAAAGACCAGAGGAGAACACCAAAGATGGTTAAAGATCAAGAAAACATGATTTACAAGGAAAGATGGAAAAAAAATCAGGTTTGATCAGTATGGAGAAGAAAAGACTGAAGGGGTCATCATAACAGTCCTCAAGTACATAAAAGGTGGTTATAAAGAAGAGGGCAATTGTTCTCTTTATCTACTGAGGACAGGACAAGAAGTAATGGGCTTAAATTGCAGCAAGGGCGGTTTACGTTGGACATTAGGAAAAACTTCCTAACTGTCAGGGTAGTTAAGCACTGGAACAAATTACCTAGGGAGGTTGTGGAATCTCCATTGTGACGTTGCAGTCTATATAATTTTATAAAAATATGCTAATGAGTGAATATAATGTAACTGGAATATGCTTCATGCAAAAGGTCTCTTGTAAGGTATCATTACAAAGCTTATAATCTACTGAGTGTGATCATCCTATTTGTATAAATGTAACACTCTTGTATCTGAAACTAGAAATATGAAATATAACTCTGAGGGCCTATTGTAATTATGCAAAGTGTGGGCCATTAATGGTGGTTTGGAATCTTGATGACTCCCATTAACCAGGACCATTGTCTGCAGATGGGTGTGTTTTACCTGTAAGTCTTCCTGTATACGCGTGTGCTGGCAAGTGGGCAATGAAGTCTTGCAGTGACATGTGATCATGTCACCTGAACTGGAATCCATCTTTAACCTGGTGTCTTTCCATTGAGAAGAAGGGGGTGGAAACCCAGAGAGGGACAAAGGATTCCTGCCTTATGCAAAAGATATATAAAGGGGTGGAACAGAACAAAAGGAGGAGAGGAGCCATCATGAAGAATCCCCTAGCTACCACCTAAGCTGGAACAAGAGCTGTACCGGGGAAAGAATTGTGCCCAGGCCTGGAAGGTGTCCAGTCTGAGGAAAAAACTTACTGAAGCATCTCTAAGGGTGAGATTATCTGTATTCCGTTTGATTAGACATAGATTTATGCATTTTATTTTATTTTGCTTGGTGACTTACTTTGTTCTGTCTGTTACTACTTGGAACCACTTAAATCCTACTTTCTGTATTTAATAAAATCACTTTTTACTTATTAATAAACTCAGAGTATGTATTAATACATGGGGGAGCAAACAACTGTGCATATCTCTCTATCAGTGTTATAGAGGGCGAACAATTTATGAGTTTACCCTGTATAAGCGTTATACAGGGTAAAACGGATTTATTTGGGTTTAGACCCCATTGGGAGTTGGGCATCTGAGTGTTAAAGACAGGAACACTTCTGTTAGCTCCTTTCAGGTAAACCTGCAGCTTGGGGCAAGTAATTCAGACCTTGGGTCTTTGTTGGAGCAGACGGGTGTGTCTGGCTCAGCAAGACAGGGTGCTGGGGCCCCGGGAAGGCAGGGGTAGAAGTGGTCTTGACACATCAGGTGGCAGCTCCCAGGGGGTTTCTGTGATCCAACCCGTCACATCCATCACTGGAGGTTTTTAAAAACATGTTAGACAAACACCTGTCAGAAATGGTCTAGATAATACTTAGTCCTGCCACAGTGCAGTGGACTGGACTAGATGACCTATCGAGATCCCTTCCGGTCCTACATTTCTATGAAGCTACCTTTGTTTTGAACAAGAGAGCATGGTCTCCTGGGACCTGTAGTCTCTCTGCAGGCAGTGCCTTCATCCTAAAGATGATGGAGGCTGTGAGCTGCATTGTAGAACTCTTTGGCTGTCCCTGTGTTCAAACGTTCCCTTGATCCTTCTTACTAATTATCCTAGTGCCATCTAAAACACCCGCACTAACCCAAGCTTCACAGCTATGAGAACTGGGCCCCAGCACTGAGAGTCAGGAAACATTGTGGGACCTAATAGAACTGAGGGTGGTTTCCTTCCTGTTTGCACTGGACAGATGTAAGACACTATCTCTGCATAGCGCATCACTCATTTCTGTATAGCAATATACACTACCTAATGACATATTTATTGCTTATGTATATGTGAGTTATTTACATGGGAAATTGATTTATCTATTAGATAATTAGTAAACTTCAATAATTGCGAAAACCTTTTAGCAATCAGTTGACATTTAATTAACATACAATAACTGTCTTATTAAATCTACATTAAATGCCTATTGGAGTTAATTAAAACTCATACCTATGACTCAACGAATCTTTAGAAACCTCTTTATAGCTCAGCACTCATAATTCCAAAGTTGAGTCATTTGCTGTTTCCATTACAAACTCCTCTGTTTTCAGTTGCATTGAGCTGCACTGACTTGGGGTAAAGACAATAAAATGTTTGTGTTTTTAACACTTTGTGATGCCTTTTGGTTTTATAAGGAGAAAAATAACTTTTTTTACCCATCATACTCTAACTAATATAAAAATCTCAGAGACTGATATTTAGTCCCAGCTGTGACTTTTCTCTCTTTTATCTTTTTCTGTAGCCCAGTTAATCATCAGGAGATACTTAAATTAACATGGAGATTTTGGTTTACTTCTGTCTTTGGGCACTAGCATCATAGCTGACATCAGCCCAGCCTTGAGAACACATCCTGAAGTCCTTCCATCAGCTGAGGTTCTCAAGGACTTCAGTGAGCATTTTCCATCAGTAAAAACTGAATAAGGGTTCACGATTTGGCCCAATATTTGCAGAGGGAGAGATCTGACCCGGAGTGCCTTTTTTGAAAGAAAGAACTCTTGTTCCCTGGCATTCTGGAGCTCAGGTACGTGACAGGGGTGAAAAACCTAGGTTCCAAAGGGAAAGGGTAGGATTAGCAGCTCTAAGCTATGCAGCCACCCTGTTCACAGAAAGCCATTCATGTTGTCTCAAAACAGCTAAACTCCTAAAGAAACAATATCCTCTGTGTATAATCTCACAGCACTTAGTGTAAGAATATGTATGAATTAGTTTCCTACCAGATTTGCCAAGAGATGGAGTGAGTGCCAGCATCATTCAAGGAGACCCACTGCTCACAATTTCTGAGCTGCAGAGAGCCTGCTCTTTTCCAGACCTCGGAGTCCCTGTCTGAGGACAAAGTCAGTTGAAGCCTTTGATGTGATTCAATGTTACACAAACTGACACAACCTGATGTGACATTATGCAACATGATGCACGCTGGCTTAATTTGCTTCAACACCGTGTGACAAAGGCTAGCAAAGAAGCCAGATCTGCCTTACTTCCTGCAGCATCTTTCTAATGACAAACACTCCACAGACTGTTTACTGGGCATCTCCGCTAAGACACTGGCTTTTAAGGAATATGTTTCAAAATAAATCAGGCATGTACCAAAATGCCTTCCAGGAAGAAGCAGCATAGTGTGCTTCAAGTGCACCAGAGTCAGACTGTGCCTGCTTCTGTGTCAGACCGCATGCGCGCACACACTGCTTCCGTGTCAGATATCACACATGGCACTACACTTCCATGTCAAATCCAACACCCCCAAGCCTCTGATTCTGTCAGACCATGTACATACACCCCAGTTCTGTGCCAAACCTCCCCACACATTCGCATCCCCTTTGTCACATTCGTGGATAACTTCATGGAACTGTACTTGAGTTTGAATTGATCAATAATTGTTATTATTATTATGTTGTGTCCAAAGGCCCCATTCTGCTAGGGGATGTACAAACACATTATGTAAAACACATGGGAAGATAATCCTTCCCCCAAGAGCTCAGTCTAGAAAAGAACCAACTGAAGCGGGAGAAACACATACAACACACAAGCAAAATTCATAGATCCATAGATTTTTAAGGGATCATTATGATCATTTAGTCTCACCCTGGGAGAACAAAGGCCAGAGAACATCACCATGTAATTTCAGTATCAAGCCCATAACTTCTGTTTGAAGTATAGCTTAGCATTTCGAAAGCTACCCAATCTTGATTTAAAAACTTCAAGTGGTGGAGAATCTACCATGTGCTTAGGTAAGTTGTTCCAATGGTTAATTACCCTCACACTTAAAAATTAGCACCTTATTTTTAGTTTGAATTTGTCTAGCTTCAGCTTTTACCCATTGGATCTCATTATACCTTTTTATGCTAGATTAAGAATTTGTCAGAAATCTGTTTCCCATCTAGGCATGACCAGACTGACAGCGATAGGTGATCTGGGAAACTGATAGGTACCTGACAGGTTAGCTATATGTTTGGTTTGGCTTCTACTCCCCACCCTGCACACACATATATTTCTGTATATTTGGCTTCTTTACTTTTACAAAACAGAGATAAAATGTGAACATGTGACACTATTGATTCTCCAACAATATAGAAACAACCCCTAGCTAGCAAAAGAAAAGTTAAAATGGAAATCAAGTGTATAACAGTGCATGTGATGTTTGTGTAGATCTCTGTTAACTATGTAGGGAGCCAAAGTCAAAATAAAGTCAGATCACAGAAAACACAAAGAATAAGAATTTGGATATCTACCTCCTTGGTGTTGACCTAGCTTTCTAGTATTCAGAGCTTCTCTTCTACATACAGTAATTTTCTGAATACCTAAGCATATGTATAAAAGTGAAATCAAATGACTGCCTCAGACTTGACAGAACTGCTGAACTAAGAACCATGTATTGTCCTCCACTGAAGGACATCACCTTGACAAGATAAAGCTTTGTAAATGTTCCTCTAAAAGTTAGTCTTCTCTGCTATCGGCTATTATATACATTTATATAGGTGGTAATGTTCTTCAAAGACTGGTGTTCCCTAACCACATTTTATACAAACTTTACTAAAAATAGAAATGATGTATCCTTGTAACAGAAATCTGCATCCATCCCCATCTGGGGACTAAACTGTACATAAAAAAGGGACATTAAAAAAAATGGCAAAAAAGTTATTTTAAAAAACAAAAGCCAATGATCAGACAGAAAACACTGGCCTAGGAGTGAGGGGCCTATTCCTAGTAATTTAGAGACATTTGGATTATAACGGTAGCAACCACTGCATTATTTGTGACTTAACTTACTTTATTCTGCGGTCTCTGAATAATTAACCTGCTTTGTTTCAATTCCTTTAAATGTCCAGATCCTCCTGCCTATGAAATGGGAACCTGTTCTACAAAATAAACAGTTATATCACTTTCTCAGCAAATCAAAACAATAGCTGTACAGAGGCTGATGCAAAAAATATTGTTTATGGCATTTGTTAGAATTCACATATTTTGTTATTTCATATTCAGAACATTGCTTTGTTAATTCTTCAACAGTGATATGTAATTCTGTGAACAGATATTTTACCATGACTACCAGAGAATATGCTATGATGTCCTATATCTGACATGATATCCCATTAATTTTATTGTTTAGATAACTTCATCTATTTTATTTGAAATAATTCAGGAAAAAATCATATAAACAGAATTTACCAAATTAAATGGGCAGTTTAAGATGAACAAAATCATTACTTGGACAAAATCAAATGGTAGCAATGATAGTAAGCCTTGAATAATCATTCATGATACTATTCATGCACTTGATTATTTGATACAGTGATTGAAAAGGTAAAGTTTTTATAAAAACAGAAGCTTGAAAAAAGGGCATTTCTTCACACATCTAGTCTCCAAGTTGCCCCACATAGAATTCTAACCATTTCAAGCATTTCATTTGATCTGCTACTATAATATTATATTTAAAACATGCCTTTCTAACTCTCCTATTTTTCTTCATGGTTGCACTCTTGCAGTATGATTCTGTTTTGCAAACCATTAGGAAGTATTATTGTTGCTGGAAATTCATCTGTCATTTTATGAGTCACTTTCAAGGAATGAAATCACAGGTCGTTTCAGTGAGAGGAAATAGCATACAAACAAAAACAGTATGCTCTTTGCTCCCAAGGGGACAAACCAAGCAGTATTTATCTCTGACATGATAAGCAAAAGATCAGAAAGGATTAGAACAAATGGCACTGCAAACAATACATCCATAATGAAGGAATCCTGTCAGAATCACAGGAAAATTGTATCCACTGTCAATTTCTGAGGAATATTCTGTTATTTGCCCGGCACTTACATAACACTGCATGGTGGTGACTGATGTTTTTTTCTTTGCAGTTTTTAACTCCACTATTTCTTGGAGAATTAATTATTTTCTATTTGCAAGCAACAATGGCAGGTTTTACAATGGTCATTTGCAATAACAAACATCTTAATTTAGAGAGTAAGGGGATCTTCATGCCTGGGAAAAGACCCTACCTTTCAAGGGAGATCCACATATATCTAAGAGACAGACAGGTCATGGAGACAGGGAACAGTGATTTTTAGTATCAATTTTTCACCTAAGAGGATGATGATACAAATATATAAGTACCATTTGTATGAGTCCTTACTCTGAACCATACAGATATACAGGGATATTTGTGAATCAACAGTACCTCCCTACAGGATATACCTTGAATAGGCATTAATGTTTGGTATTTCCCATTGAAGGCTTCGTGAACCACTCTACCAAAACACACCTTCCATTCAAAGAAATAGAATTGTCAGTGCAATAGGCACAGCTATAATTGTCAGGGCTCTGTCTTTTTCGTTTGTTTGTTTGTTTTCACTGTGTAATGTGAGGCCTTGATTTGTATAAATATATGTTAGTGTAAATTGCATTAAATTATAGAGAAATTGAATTTCCCACCCTTCTGAACATTTCTCACCTTCATGATCAGACTCTGTGCCCTCTTGTGTAATTGAAACTGTCACAACCATTTCCTCGTAGGGATCTGGAGGACAATCTTTAAAGGCTGTCTCCATACCTACCCAGTAAACATCATGAAACAAGTTGGTCTATGAAAGCTGATGGATCCATTTCTGAGCAGCACTTGACAATTACTGCCTCACTATTACTGCTCTCTCTGAGATTCCTGGTGGATTACATTAGCCACACAGAGGTAACATGTAATTCCAGAGGAACTCCTTTCCAGTTTAGAATGACTAATGCTCACTTAATTGCAAACTGCCACCAAACATTCCAAGCAAGGACTGAGATTTTTTTTTTTTTTTGGCCATAGGGCTCCCTACAGTGTTTCTGCAGCCTCTAGCTCCCTACACAAGCTCAGGAAAACAGCACCCACTTTAAGCCCTTCTGTGATGGGCTGCTGAGGATTAGGGCATCTCTATTATCTCAGGTCCACAAGTACCTCAATTCTACATTGATTATTGTACATTTCAATAGAGGAGGGGGGGATGCTTAGACCCTAAATCCTGACAACAGTGAGGTGCTTCATTTATTATCAGTTATCATGACCCCCAATTCCCAACATCTGGAAAAGCTGATAGCTCACTAAGACTACTGCCAAGTGCTCTTAGAGGGGGCACACACTCAGTTCATATTCAGAACTCTGGCTGACTTTAGTGGGACTTCCACATATGGAACAGCTGCAAGGTTGGCCATTGTAACAGTTCAAAAATTGAGAGTCTGTAATCATTCTGCACATATCCCACCAAAGGTATCCAAGACAGTGGCCAATCAAAGACTGCAGAGCATTCTTGGCAAGATCAATAAATAGGAGATCTAAATGCAGAGGCTGGTTATGATAATACTGACAATGAACACATTATGGACAAAAATGGCATCTCAGGACAGACTGACCATGAAGACTGTTTTGTTGAACTCTACAGCTTATACAGTCTTTGTATTGGGGGAACCTTATATCCACTCAAGGAAAGACAAACTGACATGGAGATCAAACGGTGGCTTCATAAGAAAAAGATTGACCATGTTGCTATTTGTAGGCACTGGAAAAGATTGCTGTTGGATGCGAGGGTGTATATGAGTGCTGATGTCAGAAGTGACCATCATCTTGTTATTTGGGCATTCAAGATAAAACTAATGAAGACAATATAACCGCAAGGGACAGGGTATGTATGATATTAGAAAGTCAGCAGATCCAGCAGTGAAGGCACATTTCAAACTGCAATTTAGCAATAGATTTGAAGAGTTAAAGACACTGACAGATGGCAGATTTTCAAAGAAGCAAGTGTGGATGCAGCCAGGATTACAATGGGGGTTAGAAGGTCTAAGATAGAAAAATGGCTCCAACCAAATACATGGAGACTTGTTGAAGACAGGAAAGAAATAAGAAGAGAATTCAACAAGAACTAGACAATAGTAAAAGTGTCATTCTGCAAGAAGAATGTGCAGACAAAGGCAAGGAAGTTAAAAGATCAGCCAGAAGAGAGAAGAAAAGAATGGATGGAAAATAAAGCCAGAGAAGCTGAGGAAGCATACAAGAGAGCTTTTCCCAGTATCCAAGCTAGTATCCTAGTTTTTCCTAATATCTAAGCAACTGACAACCCAAATCTCAAATCATTGTGGCATTGTGAAGGCCCAAGATGGTACAATTTTAACCTCAGAGGAAGGACAGCGACCCTGTTGGATGGAACATTTCCAGGCTGTGCTCAATCAGCCACAACCACTAACACTAACTTTGAGGAAGTAATTAAGGTCATAAACCAACTGAATAGTAGAAAAGCACCAGGTTATGATAAGATAGATGCTGAAATATTAAAAGCTGGAGATCAAGTGATGGTGAATTACATGTGCAGGTTTTATAGCACGATTTGGGAAAAGGAACTCTGTCCTAAATATTGGAGAAGAGATGCTATCTGCAAGATCCCAATAAAGGGGAGGACAGCTTACTTGTGACAACTGATTGTTACTTATGTAAGACAAAGCTGCATACTATCCCCACTTCTCTTCTGCATTGTCAGACTTTGAGATGAGAAGAGCAACAGCTGCTGCTGAGGACATTGATATTGTTGGGCAAGCGATCTGCATCTCACAGCTTATTTTGCAGATGAGATAGTCATATGGGATACCAATTTGGATGGAATGAAAAGACTCTTTCTGAAGATAAAAGCAGAAGCTGCCAAATTGGGACTTCATGTCAGTATACAGAAGACCAAGATCATGGAGATAGAAGAGAGCCCTGTCAACTCTGTCAAATGAGCTCCCAATCTGATGCTATGGCCAAAAGAGCTAATGCGATCCTGGGATTCATACAGAGAGGAATCTTGAGTAAGAGTAGTGTGGTTATTTTATCTCTGTATATGGGACTGGTGTGTCCAGTTCTGGTGTCCACAGTTCAAGTTGATAAATTGGAGAGGGTTCAAAGAAGACTCTCAGACTCACAGACTTTAAGGTCAGAAGGGACCATCGTGATCATCTAGTCTGACCTTCTGCACATTGCAGGCCACAGAACCGCACCCACCCACTCCTGAAATAGCCAGAGGTTAGGGGGTCTGAGTTACTGACGTCCTCAGATCATGGTTTAAAGACTACAAGTTACAGATAATTCACCATTTACACTAGTTTAAACCTGCAAGTGGCCCGTGCCCCATGTTTAGGGCCCTTTGTTTTCAGTTTTTCTTTTATTTCATTTTTCCTGGGAACTTATTGGTGTTTATTACTACAATAACAAAAAGCTGAAAGTTGGTGCAAAAAACAATTACAATAATTTTTCTGGGTAAATATTTGGTGGACTGAAAGATAGTGGGTAAAAAGTATTCAGTAGATTAATGCTTTGGTTAACGGAATTCAATGTGAACAGGAGTACTTGTGGCACCTTAGAGACTAACAAATTTATTAGAGCATAAGCTTTCGTGGGCTACAGCATCCGAAGAAGTGGGCTGTAGCCCACGAAAGCTTATGCTCTAATAAATTTGTTAGTTTCTAAGGTGCCACAAGTACTCCTGTTCTTTTTGAGGATACAGACTAACACGGCTGCTACCCTGAAACCTGGAATTCAATGTGGTTTGCTGCAGAACTAAAACAGAACTCAAAACACAATGCCACTTCAGAGCTTACATACATGCTTGTTTGTTTATTGTGTGCATTTTCTAGACTAACATATAGCCTTACTTGAAAAGACATACAGGCTTTGCATATACATACAGACTAATGTATTATTGTAATACGTATATCGCATGCAATGTATTGTATTTTCCTAATAAAACAAGGTATTTTTATATATTTAAATGATAAAAAGTACGGCGAAAATCGGAAAAAAACTAATAGTACTTTTTGTAAAACTTGGGATTTTTTTTGGTAAAAATCAATTTAAACTGAAAATAAAGGGGCTTACCCATGCTGCAGAGGAAGGTGAAAAACCCCCAGGGTCTCTGCCAATCTGACCCGGGGGAAAATTCCTTCCCAACTACAAATATTGTGATCAGTTAGAACCTGAGCATGTGGGCAAGACCCAGCAGCCAGACACCTGGGAAAGAATTCTTTGTAGTAACTCTAATGTCCCGCCTCCAGCAGTTGGGGATTTTTGCTATTGGCAGTTGCCAGTGGGCCACATGCCATTGTATGCAATCTCATCATACCATCACCTCCATAAATTTACCAAGCGCAGTCTTGAAGCCAGTTAGGTTTTTTGCCCCCACTGCTCCCCTTGGAAGGCTCTTCCAGAACTTCATGCCTCTGACTGTTAGAAACCTTCGCCTACTTTTGAGCCTAAACTTATTGATGGGCAGTTTATATCCATTTGTTCTTGTGTCCACATTGGCGCTTAATTTAAATAACTCCTCTCCCTCCCTTGTATCCCTCTGATATATTTAGAGAGAGCAATCATATCTCCCCTCAGCCTTCTTTTTGGTTAGGCTAAACAAGCCAAACTCTTTGAATCTCCTTTCGTAAGGCAGGTTTTCCATTCCTTAGATCATTCTAGTAGTCCTTCTCTGCACCTGTTCCAGTCTGAATTCATCTTTCAAGAATGATTAAAAGGATTAGGAAAACATGCCTTACAATGTTAGACTGAAGGAACTCACTCTATTTAGCTTAACAAAGAGAATGTTCAAGAGTGATTTAATTACAGTTTATAACTACCACCATGGTGAAGTTATAAACTGTAACTGGAAGTTTACAGTTGGAAGTTTGTTAGACAAATTCAGACTGAAAATAAGGTGTATATTCTTAATGGTGACAGTAATTGACCACTGGAACAATTTTCCAAAGGTCAAGGTGGATTCTCCATCACTGAGAATTTTTAAGTCAAGATTGGATGTTTTTCTAAGAGATCTGCTCTAGGAATTATTTTTGGGAAGGTTTCTGGCCTGTGTTATACAGGAGGTCAGACTAGATGATCACAGTGGCCCTTCTGGCCTTAGAATCTATGAATTAACTTAAGTTAAACTTTATTGAATTAGTTTTAACATCTTTGGAGTTCATTGTATTAAAACGTGATTGTGTATGTGTTATGGTAGGATTGTATGCATTTCCAAGGGAAGTGTAAATAGGAGAACAGCTGGGAGTTATTAAACAAATTCACTCAGGTTGTAACATCTCCAGAGAAACCACCCCCTGGAAAGGTATTGCATGCACTTGTTCAAACTGGATTCTCCGGAGACCAACAGCCAAAAAGGGATTTTTGGACAAACAGCCTTGTTTTCCACTGACTCATGGCCTTCTTCCTGATTCAGCAAATGGACAAGAAGACCGCAATCCTTAAGGTAGGGTTGGAAAGACTGGACCTGCCAGAATCCATGTTACAGTTGGTGTTAATTCTGGTAAGCTTATTAGTATGCGTGTCGATTCTTTTGTTGTTTTTAATATGTTTTCTCTGTAATGCTTTTTATCTGAAGAACAAAGTAGGCTTGCATAGGAAGTGCTGTGTGATAACTTGTCACTGTTGACATTCACTCTGTTATCAGTTTCTGAACAGACAGAAAAGCAGGTGTCCTTGGGCAACCTGTCTGTGCTGGGAAATACACACAGGGAAGGCAGGGAATGGTGCAGCCTGGGAATACCCTAGTCAGAAGAGAGAGAGAGACACACACATAGGTCTCCACCCAGAAAGGCGACAGCTGGACGCCAAGACTGGATGCCCTTGCTGAACTTCTCAGGGGAAGAGCATGTGCAGTTGCCCTGAACAGTGACAATATATTTACATACAACAGTGAGACTGTGCAATGCTCTTGTCCTCACAACACTACTGTACACATCAGAAATGTGATACATGGAGGCAGGCAGTACACAACAGGAAGTTGAATGCATTTCACCAGTTTAAGAAAAGCTTGTGAATTCATTGGAGAGATGTGAACAAAGTGAACTGTTGCACTGCATGGGTCAATAAATTGTGGGGGCTCAATAATCACACAGCTACAGTGGTTTGGCCAGGTCATCATGCAGCTCCATGGCAAAAGCACAAGGTACGTCTTAGATTGGATTCCATCTGGAGGGACAAGAAGATGTGGAGAGCAAAGAATGACTTATCATATGATAATCATAAGCATTGCCATCATCGAGACAACTTATAATGGATTCAAACATCTTGTTCTGGACAGACAGCGGTGGGAAAAAATGGGTTGCCTCATCTGCCACTAGGTATAGGAGATGAAGTCAGTCAGGCAGCCAATGGCTAAAAATGTTAGCACTAGAAGCAATTTACAACCATACATTTGAAGGGGAAGAGTCTTGATATCAAGATCTGTATCCCCGGCAAACCTTGTCCCCAACCACGTGTTTGAGAACCTAGGGAGCCTCCGAAGCAGCTGTTCTAGTTTTACAGGGAAGTTGTGCATTTCTTAACCTCCCAGAAAGCTTCCATTTGGTTAAAACTACCTCTGTAATATACGGTCTGCAAACAAAGCAGGAAGTTCAAATCCCAGAGGCTCAGCCTCTACTTAACTCACTCATTCTGAAGGGAGAGGCCCACAAGCAGGTTTTCCTGCAGAGACGCTCTTCTGTGCTGAATGGCAGATTTCCCTCAGTATAGTTCTACTTGCTGCTGCCATTTTTAATTTACCTGCTGGCTGGCAGAAAGCACCTCTTCTTTCTGCAATAGAAACAAAATGTATTCATCGCCAGCTAGGGGATCCCATGATCTCACAGCTCTCATGATCTCAACCTGGAACAGGTGCAGAGAAGGGCTAGTAGGAAGGAATGGAGAACCTACCTTATGAGGGGAGACTTAAGGAACTTGGTTTGTTTAGTTTAACAAAGTGAAGGATATGCGGAGATATGTTTGCTCTCTATGAATACATTAGAGGGATAAACACCAGGGAGGGAGAGGTTAAGGACAAATGGTGGCACAAGAACAAACGGATATAAATTGGCCATCAATAAGTCTAGGCTTGAAATTAGACAAAGTGTTCTAACTGTCAGACAAATGACGTTTTGGAACAGCCTTCCAAGGGAAGCAATGAACAAAAACCCTAACTTGTTTCAAGCCTGAGCTTGATAGGTTTATGGAGGGGATGGTATGATGAGATTGCATACAATGGTACCTGGTCCATCTGCTAGCAGCAAATATCTCCAACGGCAAAGATGGAACATTAGACGGGTAGGGCTCAGAAATACTACAGAGAATTCTTTTTCAGAGTCTAACTCATCACCATATTTGGTGTCAGGAATGAATTCTCCCCCAGGTCAGATTGGCAGAGACCCTAGGGTTTTTGGACCTTCCTCTGCAGCACAGGGCATGGGTCACTTGCTGTTTGAACTAGAGTAAATGGTGGAGTCTCTGTAACTTGAAGTCTTTGAATCAAGATTTGAGGACTTCATTAACCCAACCAGATGTTACAGGCCTATTGCAGGAGTGGGTGGGTGAGATTTTGTTGCCTGAAATGTGAAGAAGATCAGAGTAGATGGTAATGATGGTTTCTTCTGGCCTTAAAGTCCATAAGTCTACGAGCTCCATTACAGTGACTGCAGGCTTATTTTGGATGGCAGGAACAAGTTGCCCTAAACTTTAATTTCTTTATTTGTCCTCTTGTATTATTATTAATTATTGATTGATGTCGCTGTAGCCCTTCGGAGGCTCATCCAGACAAGATACATATGGATGAAACAAGCGGTGGCCAAAGTGACAAAACTAACATTTAGCACAGACTAGTTGTGTGCACATTTTGTAGCATATCAGTAGCAATTATTATAGTAATCATAGTAATAAATACCTGTACACAGGTTATCAGGAGTACAGAGAAGAGCAACAGAAATGATTGCTCAGGCACCAAAGGAAATAATTTCTTAGGAAAAAACTAAAAACTCCAGCTATATAGCCTTGCTCAGTGGCAATTAACTAGGCAGTGTAAGTGTTTTTCTCTTCTAAGATTTCATATCAATCAAGTGGTTAAAACAAAACACTCTTTGTTTGTGTCTCCCCCTATTGCAATGTTTATCTGCCATGGTCACTACCAGTTTAATACACAGCAAGGCTGAAGACAGACAATTTACTATTCTCTGGAATGTTTGTTTGGGCTTGTCCTAGTGACCTCTAGGACACCAACATATCTGAATGCTCAACATTTCAAACCAGAACTGAGTTATTTTCAAGTTATTAAAATTTCATTTACTATTTCCATTTAACAATTGCTGAGTTTCATCTCTCACAATATAACAGCAAATTATGGGCCTTTTTTACAATTAAGAGACAACAGGGCAAACCTTAGCTCTGGTGTAAGAAGTCCATGAAGTTTCACAAGGGATTCATTTGATCAGCAGCATTAACCCCTCTGGTTTCAATGCTGCAGGAGCCTGGGAACCGCTGTAACTCCAAGAAATCCATTTCTTCTGGGTAACAAGATCTTGACTGGAAGCCCTGAGGAGCCTTTACTAAACCTGGCTCTAAATGGTTCCCAGTCTACCTCTTATGTACTACCTTCACAGCTGAGATCAGTTGGGACACTTCCACAAAGAGTTCTGAGATTTGAACTTTGGGGAGTCATCAGCAGGGCTTTCTTGGGGCCTCCATTTCTGGGACCATCTTACCCTTTTGGTCTGACAAACCCTTACACCGAGAGTATAGCATAAGGTCAGTTTTCATGATGTTTCTGTAGCGACTTGGGGAAGAAGGGAGCTCTTCCTTGGGTGATTCATCAATTTTGTATATTTTAAATTTGATATTTTTTAATTGAAAGAAACAACACCACAAAAATCTGTTAATCTTGGCCTCTGGTGCATGTATGTCCATTCACAAAACTATCAACAAACCAAAAGGTAACAAAACTAGGGTCAGAAAACTTTCCACCTTGATTACAAGGGCTAATAGTTGATACTTAACCCCATACCACAATCAATTCACAGATGCAGTATACTCAGCATCACTCTATTGTCAAATTCCAAAACATGTAATTTTAGAGTTAACACAAAAATTACGGTTGGAAAAATTATGAAAATCAAGGCTATAGGGAGACTAAAACTAGAGTTTGCTTTAAGTACGTGCAGATATTTAAGAACTATCAGCAAGTGAGAATGAGAAATTCTTATGACAAACCCACACGTCCCTCCCCCCCACACACAATATCTATTTATCTGAGGTATTTACAGAGCACCAATCAGTGTATTCTCTTGCTGGCAATTTCTTCAGGTGGGTCTCCCCTACAAAGAGAATGTTCTAGGTGTGGCCTCTAACCAACCCATCACTTACTTAGAGGTGTCATGTATGCTTAGAGAAACAGGTAACTTTGTGGGGTGCAGGTGTACTTCAGATGGAGGACAATCACATTTTCCCCTATGTACAGCACTTTTTTTCAGTGATCCAAACAGATTAAAACCCATTCTGAATTCACTCACTTTTCCTCCTCTCCTGCCAAACCATTCAATTTATAAATACACACTCTGGAAACCAAATGGAACAGCATACAGCTTGTGCAGAACCATACACCGCAGCTTTGCATTCACCACAGATGGACACCACAAGGTCTCAGCTCCTCATAGCACTTGCAATATAATTAGAATTCAATACTTAAGAATAAAAAAACCTGCCCAGAATAAAGGACACACAGATTGCAATCTAAATACAATGTTGCTGGTTGAAAGAAAAGAATGTAGAGCATTGAATGTTAAAAATTGTGTTGAATTAGATAAGAAAATCCCATGTAGACTTTGTTAATGATTCATAATCAGCTAATAAGCTCATCTCTAGGAGAATAATGATCCATGGACCTGTTAACTCATTTATCACTATGTTTTACAACATTGGCAAAGAAACTAATTAAATCCCAGCATCATTACACAGAATTCCTTTTAATAGAGATACAATGATGCACTAGAGGCTACAGATTACACTGCAAATTGTACCAAGAGATTCCGGACAGCAGGTTTTAATTAACATGTTAGTGAGAAGCAGCTCACTTAAATAATAACTAACCAGGAAACAGCTGCACATTCTAAAAGGGAGGAGGAGGAAGAAGAGGAGGAGGAGGAGAGGGGCATTTCATCAGGTATCTCTGTTCTGGAAGCTTTCCATGCAGAGCAGTAGATTCTTTATTACTGCAATTCATTGCTCCTTGAGCACCAATGCATTCACTGCCAAGCAAACCACAGAGGGTGAGACTGTGGCTCTAAACCACCGTCCATGTTGTAGGATGGTGATGAGAAGAGCCACCAGCGGCAGTTCATTGAGGAACAATGCCTCCCAGTGCTACCACTCAGGCAGTGCAACCCCCAACACAGGGCCAGAGCCTAACAGCCACAACAGAACCCTACGTTAATTTTCATTTAACTTTTCTGGGCAGTGTGGAACAGAAGACTGATGGGCCACTGCACAGGGGAACTGTACTTCAGCATTCAAGTAGGACGGAGGAGTGTCTCATAGAAGGGAAGAAGGAAAAACTCAGACAGATAAAAGGAGACAATGTGAAGGACTAAGGGGCCCAGCATTGCTCAGATCCAAAAATTCCAAGAAAAGCAGATTCTAAAGTTTTCTCAGGAGCAGAAAAAGAGCAGAGAGATGGGTTGGGTGAGAGAGCACCAGTACCGCTTGTTCTCCTGGACATCCACTGCAGAATTAATAGCACCTGCAAACTCTGATGTCAGAGAGTATTTGCAGCTCCCTTTATCTATGTGAGTTTGGAGGTATACGCTGCCCTAATATGGGGAACAGCTGTTGCAATTATTGAGAAAGTAAAGAGAAAGGCACAGACCCCACAGCAAAAGCCTCAGGCACCAATTGCTTTTTTCCTTCGAATCAATCAGGAGTCTGACCAGAGAAAGGAGGATAGATAGTAGGCCACCTAAGGTACCCATGAAAAAGAAGCACCCAGTCACCCAGAGAGTATCAGTGATGCGGCTGGTACATAAGGCAATGAAAGTAAAACTCAAACAACAGAGAACCAATGGTCACAGAGGAAAACAGAGATGGACTGGGAGAAGCATTTTGTGTGCTCCTGTTCAATGTGCCTATGCCCATGTGTGCCAAAGGGGAAGGGTCAACATTTCTTCACTCTTCCTCTGAAAGGCTAAGAGCAAATAATAACTGGACATGCCCCTGTCAGGGCTCCTGATCCTGCACTTCCCAGCGATGGACTTGATCATGTACAGCTGAAGAATTTTCCCATCAGTAGCCTCCTAGCCCCTGTTGTGCGTATTGGGCCTACAAAACGGACCCCTATTTTAAACTCAAATGTTACTCTTTACCTGCATACCCTGAGTGCCAGTGCTTCTCATCTGCAACTAATCTCAGTTTTCCTGACAGCACCTTCCAGTGTCATCTCCTCTTGGTTCACACATCTGTCCTCACGCTCTTATTTTCCCTGGACTACTTCCGGGCTTGTGATTCTCTGGCTCAGGGTGGAGTCACTGTCACTCACATTCTCCTTCCTCTACCTTAAAAGGACAGGACTCTTACCAAACCTCTATTTTTCAATCTTCCATTCCTTCAGGAATTGTTAAAAATAACAAAATTTAAGTTTATCTGCTCCAATATTCTTAAATAATTCCCTCCATTCTGAGATCTCTTCGGTTACTGTAATCGTAGGCTACAGTCCAAATAAAATTATTCAAAAAATCAGTCTGTTGATAATTGCCATACAATCCAGTGACTGTTATGTGAATGGTCTTTATTACCTTAAAATGGTAGCAAAGGCCTTTCAGTTTAAGTTTAGACCATCAGATTCATGGACACCACAATGAGAATGCCTGTGCAATCAGGGAAACTGTTCAAATTTCATCTGCTGTAGAGATTATCATGATGGAAGGGATTCCTAAAACTCTGGAAATAAATTTAGTGTAATCCCAAAGAACAATAACCTGTTATGAAAAATCCCTCCTGATGTTCCACAGAGATTGGGATATTGTTTAAATTGCACTTGGTCTACACATTACATTAATTTTTAGTGTCCTGAATTTTTCTAAGTAGTAATTCGATGGTGACTATTCAATAGCTAAAACTAAGCGGTAATATATAAAAGAGCTCAGTTTATGGAGCTGTTTCTCTAGGATAAAGCTGAACAAAAATTGAAACTAAACCAGATACCCTCACTCTATGGTAATGGTAATTAATTAAAATAAAAAATGGTAGCAGTAAGTGCAGGTTTAGTCAGGGTCACACTGTGTAATGGAAGCCATAATCTCCAAAGGTTGGTTTCAAGTTCCAGGTTTCCATCAGATGTTACCTTACAATCTGCTTTGCAGGTTCACCTCCACATTTGTTTGCCTACGTTGTAGCTCTGAAGCAATAGAGGGGCTTTTGCTATGGAAAGAGGAAGCATACTCTCTTCGGTTCAACTCCAAATCAGAAGATGAGGATCCTTCCAGCACAACACTATTGTCCAGGCCCAGCAGCATCCTCCTCATGGCTCTTCCAGAGTAGCAGAGTAGCTACTGGAAGGTTCACGCAATCCTTAGCACAGCCATTCCCGGCTCCCTACAGCACACAGCCTTTCACATTACACAGAGCTGCTGCCCAGCCTTATCCCTACAAACACCAGGACACAGACAAGGTAATTATAGAAGACACACTGCCATTATGTGCCCCTCAATTCCATTGTCACCTACTGTTCTCTCTCAATGATGTAGGGCAAAGGTTTCCCTTTTGCTCACAGAGGGATTGGGCTGATCACCAATAGGGCTGAATTTCACCCACAATTCCCATTTGTGTGAATAAATGTAAGGGTTTATTTTCACAAAGTCACAGGTTTGTGTACATGATTTTGGGTGAATGTGCAATTAAACAAGACCTGAACCTGATTCATAAGAAGACAGAATAGGAAACATGAATCTGATTTTGAAATGCCCTGTTTTAAGAACACTTTCCAAAGGATTTCTAAGGGAATTTACCACAAAGATTGTAACATGCAAGGAACAGTGCACATTAGAGCAATCAGCTACCCTAGCAGGATTACCACCTTCCCCTCATTGATTTGGCTAAGATTTTTATTGTCTGCTGAAATGTAATTAAAGACTCCTCCGATGGTACCAATTAAAGACTTGAAAGGACTGGAGCTGGTGCTCACATTATCACATGGTGGAAGGCAGTGATGCTGTAAACATCCATTAGCCATTACAGTTCTCATTAGTCCTTGAAAAACAACTCATTAGTGTCCTTAGAACTGACAGGTAAATACAAATAATAGGATAAATCTATCAATAAATTCATTGTGTATAAAATCATGGTTTCTGTCATAGTGCTGCATTCAGTGACTAATCAGAAGGTTAAATACTCCTTGTGCAAAAATATATGCAAGTTGCAGAACACTTAGCCAGACAGATTGTGAAAAAATGGCATGCAAGAAACTAATGAAGACATCAAAGGTTTTATTTATATGTTGGGTGGGTTCATTTCAAGTTCAGGTTTCTATGAACTGTCACAGCTGTTTAGCCAAGGCTTAATTTTTTAAAGCATATTGGGTTGGTTTTAATTTAAATTGTGGTGGTTTACAAAGCTGTTTAAATCTGATGCTGTCTCAGTCCCTTTGTAGAATTCAGTGTAACTCTCAAACCCCAGTAGGTCAACAGGCAATAGATGTGCAGTACAGGTAATGAGAAGTGGAAATAACAATTATGTAGATAAAAATGCCAGTGTTACATGCCATCAGAAGGTACAATAAAGAGATATTTGCTTCTAGCAGTTGTAAATGGGGCACATGCCATTGAATGCAGTCTCGTCATGCCACCCCCTCCATAAACACATTGAGCTCAGTCTTGAAACAAGTTAGGGCTTTTGCCCCCATTGCTTCGCTTGAAAGGCTATTCTGGAACTTCATTTGCCGGATGGCTAGAAACCTTTGTCTAATTTCAAGCCTAAATCTATTGATGGCCAGTATATATCCATTTGTTCTTGTGCCACCGTTGGCCCTTAACTTAAGTAACTCCTCTCCCTCCCCGGTGTTTATAGAGAGCAAATATATTTTCCCATATCCTTCACTTTGTTAAGTTAAAGAAACTAAGCTCCTTAAATCTCCCCTCATAAAGTAGGTTTTCCATTCCTCTGATCATCCTAGTAGCCCTTCTCAGCACCTGTTCCAGTTTGAATTCATCTTTCTTAAACAGGGGAGACCAGAACTTAACACACTATTCCAGATGAGGTCTCACCAGTGCCTGGTATAATGGTACTAAGGCTTGCCTGTATCTACTGGAATCCTAGGACTGCATTCTAGGTCTACAACAGCCCTTTTCACGCCGCATCACATTGGTGACTCATACTCCTCTTGTGATTGACTAATACGCCCAGGTCTTTTTCCTCCTCTGTCAATTCCAACTGATACATCTCAGCTTGTAGCAAAAGGTAGTCCCAAAGTACAAGTCATTTCATCCCATTTCTCTCACTCCCATTTCTCCCATAACTCCCATTCTATAACTCCCATTTCTATAACTTCAGTTTTCAAGGTCATCCAAATCTTCTGAGAATTTTTAAGGAGTGAGTGAATGAAGTTCTGTGGCCTGTAATATGCAGGAGGTCAGACTAGATGATCATGATAGTTCCTTCTGACTTTAAAGTCAATGAGTCATCTCTCTGCTCAGTATTATTTATTTGTAGTACTGTAGCCCATAGGGGCCCTAAACTAAGTAGTCACAATTTTTGAATTTCTGCACATTTGAAAGTTTCTCCAGGCTTCAAACGTTTTTTGTCACCTGTCTCTCTTTCTGCTATACCTTTTTTAAGATAGGTCAAACAAAACTGAGCCCAGTATTCCAGATGATGGCATGCTGTTGATTTAAACAATGCATTATGTGTGCAGTGTTGTTTTTTCTCTCATTCTTTATTATGTATCCTAACACTTTTTGCTTTTCTGATTGTGGCACATGCTGGACAGTCCTCTTTGATGAGCTTTCCATTATTATACCACGAGTTGTTATAGATAGTTTAGAACCCACCAAGGTGGCTGATACCAAACCTGAACTGAGTGGGACAAAAAGAAAGGGGAATCTGAGACTGGAGGCAAGAAGCAGATAAGTTGGGCAGGGATCTACCAAGGAGGCATTTGCTCATGGTACCTGGGGCTAATGTGTCTTCAGTAACAGTGGGAGGAGAAAGGAAGAGTGTATATGCTATGGATGTAATTAGAAAAAAATTCAAACACCTAATTTCTGAATAGGATACTTGGCCTAACAATGGCATCTGGTCCTCTGTATTGGCAGTAACTTCCAACTTTGCATCATCTGCAAATTTTATTAGCACACTCCCACTTTTTGTGCCAAAGATATTAATGAAAATGCTAAATAAGACTTGTCCCAAGAACAATCCTTGAGGAACTCCACTAGTAACCTCCCTCCAGCCTGACACTTCACCTTTCAGTATGACCCACTGTAGTCTTCCCTTTAACCAGTTCCTTTTCCACCTTTCAATTCTCATATTAATCCCATTCTTCTCCAATTTAACTATTAAATTCCCATGTGAAACTGAATCAAATGCCTTACTGAAAGCCAGGTAGATTAGATCTACTGCATTTCCTTTGTCTAGATAATTGATTATCTTCTCAAAGAAAGAGATCAGGTTGGTCTGGCATGATCTACCTTTTGTAAAACCATGTTGCACTTTATCCCAATTGCTATTTACCTCTATTTCCTTAATTACTTTTTCTTTCAAAATTTGTTCCAAGAATTTGCATACAAGTGTGGTCAAACTAACAGCCCTGTAGTTTCCCAGATCACTTTTTATTTCATTCTTAAAAGCCAGTTTCTTTAATATTCTTGTATGGAGATTATATCTCTGTCCTCCCTTCCCGCTCAGTTTGGTCCCATTAAACTGTTTAAATTTGACCTCCACCTCAGATGTGGTAATTTCTACCTCCATATCCTCATTCCCATTACCCACCGTGCCACTACCCTTAATCTCTTCATTACCTTTATTAAAAATCGAGGCAAAAGTATTCATTTAGTTGTTGGGTCATGCCTAGATTATCTTTAATCTGCAACCCATCCTCAGCGCTTAGTGGTCCCCTGTCCTTTCCTTGTTTTCTTTTTATTTGCATGCATATAGATCTTTTTCCTATTGGTTTCAATTTCCTGTGCAATGTCCAACTCCATTTGGCTTCTGGCAGTTCTCACCTCTTCCCTGCACTTTCTGACCTCCAAGAAGTAACTTTCCTTGCTGATCCATCTCTTCGTCCATTCCTTCTAGGCTTCCTGCTGTCTGTGAATACCTTGCTTGAGATGTTTGTTCATCCAGTTTGATCAGCAACCATTCCCTACAAATTTTTTCACCTTGCTTGGGATGCAGGTTTCAGATAGTTTCTGCAACTTTGACTTAAAGTAATTTCAAGCCTCCTCCACATTCAGATCCTCAAGTTCTTCAGTCCAGTCCACTTCCCTAACTACTTCCTTTTATTCCAAAGGGAAAACTTTACAAAATTAAAGGGCTCGTGATATTGGCATACCAGATGAGAACTAGTATAGAGAAAGCAAATCAGATGCTCCTATTTACCCATCCTCTGAATACAAGAAAAAGGGAACATTCAATTAAACTGAAAAACAGAGCATTTAAAATCTATTTATTTATTTTTACACAACCTGTGGAACTCACTGGCACTAGCTACTACTTATACCAAGAACTCAGTCGGAGCTAAAGCAAACAATCTAACAGTATGGATAATGAGAATATCTACAGTTACAGTAGCGAGGCTAAAACATTTTTATAAGGATTTAAACTCGTGTGCTTCAGAGCTCATGCCAACCAGTAACTGATGGGTGACTAAGCTATTTCCTCTACTGACAGTTTATTGTCTAATTATTCACTGTGGGGTTTCTTATACTTTCGTTTGGGAAAAGTATCTGGTAGATCGGCCACTGTCAAAGACCAGATGCTGGGGGACTGGGACTGATTAATGATCTGCTCTGAATATTGCTATATTTCAGTGTAAAAGTGTATCCAGGATGCTCATTTCATATTTACACTTTACATGTAAACTTCTTTGACAAATGCTTAAAAAGAATTGTGAAGATAAATACATAATTCAACTTAAATGTCATAAACTATTAAATAAATGCAAGGTTCTAAGAAATTAGACTCAAAAAAATCAACACTAAAACTTACTGCAGCTCTCTGGTGGAAGAACTTTCAATAAGGACTCAGCACTAAAAGATACGATTGCTTATAACGTGAATTTTCCTTCTAATGCAAGCCCACCTCACTGCAGCACTGAGCACTTGGCAAAAGTATTTGTTTTTTCTGCTTTCTCTAGTTGGCAGAGTTATTGCTAAATTTTTTATGTCCAGCAACTTCCAACTGTATATTTTGTCTAATCATTCTTATCCATTGTCTATGATCCATATACTCGATTACCACGGAGAACTTTGACTTAATTAATTTTAGATTTAAAGCAACAAAAAGTCTTTATAGTAAAAGGAAGCAAGGAGAGAATGGCTTGTTAATGAAAATGTCACTTAGGATATTCCTTGCTAAAGCTAAGATTCGTGAGTGTTTCCTTTCCTTACAGGGCCTTGTTCTGTAACATAAATGTAGGGATCATACACATGATGGGTGCTATTATGGCTCAAGAAGCCAACGCCTGGCTGAGACAGGGGGAAGGAGGACCACTACCCTAGCAGTAGTACCTGGAGCCACTTTGTGCATGCAGTGCAGGAGCAGGCATGACAACTCTACAGGTGCTAAGGGAAGTACATGCTGCAGCCTTGCTCTACGGATTCAACGGGTACAGCCGGAGGGGCCTCTCAATGGGATCTGAGGCACCAGTGATGAGGTTAGGGCCATGACCCTCCAGCAGCAGAACAGGGAGAACATTTTCCCAGTGAACTCCAGGATTAAAAGCAAGCCTCATTATGGGCTGCCTTCTGCTCAGCGGCAGGCTCCTGCACCCTCTCTCCTCTCCTGCACCTACACAGGGAAGAATAATTTAGCCCATTGCATTTTGCCATCTCCGATACCATTTTCTGTGCATAACAAAACTTCCAAGGCAAAATTTTTGTGAACTACTTTGGTTGCAGAACAACTTTAAAATGCCCCGTCCAAATGCATGTCACAAAGATTTCACTGAATGTGGGTGCAGACATTGCTCTACTTTGTCTCCTATGGAACTCTAATTACATGGCAACAGGCCCCAACGCTATGGGCTCTAGCAAGTGATAGATGGCTCACCATGATATGACGAGCATGTCCTGATCCAAAGACAGCTTTGACAAAGTCAGTTCTACTCCCACAGAGGTTGCCAAGGAGGAGACCAACTATTAGAAAATAATTAAACAAGATGTAAGAGAGACATGGTGGATGAGGTAACATCTTTTATTGGACCAACTTCTGTTGGTGAGAGAGAGAAGCTTTCAAGCTAAATAGAGCTCTTCTTCAGGTCTGAGGTCTCTCACCAACATCAGTTGGTCCAATAAAAGCTATTACTTCACCCACCGTCTCTCTCTAATATCCCAGGACCAGCACTATTACAACAACACTGCATAAACACGATGTAGTCGTTTTAAATCATTTCAACTCTGTAGGTCAACAAGCAACAGAGACTGAGAACAGTGCGATTTAACTGCCTGTTAACCCCAACCGTCAGAAAATCCTAGCCCTCAATGAGCTGAAGAATCTGATATGGCTCAGCAGGGACAGGCTACAATCCCCTGGAAAGGAAATCACAGTACAGATAAAATCATACAATTGTAGGGCAGGAAGAGACCTCAGGAGGTCATCGACTTCAAGTTCCCATGCTGAAGCAGGATTCAATGTACCTCGACACTACCCTGACAGGTGTTTGTCTAATCTGTTCAAAAAACCTCTAGTTTGACTTCCACACACACTGGTTTTAGACAAAGCAAAAACAAATTTATTAACTACAAAAGATAGATTTTAAGTTATTAAAATGGATAACAAACAAATCAAAGCAGATTACCTAGCAAATAAATAAAACATGCAAACTAAACTTAATATACTACATACATCGGATAGAATAGCAAATTCTCACCCTAAATGATGATACAATGGGGCTGCAGGCTCTTAAGGGGCAAGCTGCATTAACTTACAGCTTGGAATGCCAGGTGTTTCATTCACAGGATAAAAATCCCTTTAGTCTGGGTCCAGCACTTCCCCCCAGGTCAGTCTTTGTTCCTTAGGTGTTTCCAGGAGTTTCTTTGGGTGGGGAGTCAGTGAAGAACAACAATGATGTCACTCCCCTGCCTTAAATAGTTTTTGCATATGGCAGGAACCCTTTGTCTCAAAGCTTGGTTCCCACACCAGTCAGTGGAAAAACACTGGTATCCCAAGATGGAGTCCAGCACCAGGTGACCTGGTCACATGTGCCTGTAGTGTCATAGCAGCCGTGAGTCAGAGGCTGTTTGTAGCGGCCTCAGGAAGGTTCCGTAGTGGGCGATAAGCGCTCTTGTACTTACAGAAGGCATCGGAAGAATGGATGGGTAAGTTGGGCCCTCTGAGGCCTTTGTTTTAATGGCTGATTTGGGGGCTTGGACAGTTTGTCCCAGTGGCAAGAGATGCTGGGCCCCAGTTTCATTGTACAGGGTACTCTTTTACTCCAAAGCATCATTTATATCTAGGTTGTTTTCTCCTTCCCCCTTCAGAGTGGCTCAGCCTTCTCATCATCTTTATTTCCCCTTTTGTTCTTTGGCTGTCCTTCAAATGTAGGAATTCCTCACTTCTCCCTTTCTGTCCTGATCCCTCCCTGTCCAAGTTGTCTTTAATGGAGTGACATTAAGTTTAGGGAAGGAACTGAATGGCATTAAACTAACAGAGCAGCTAAATTTACCCCCAGATTATGAGAGGGGCAACTGGCTTTCACTTGAAAACGGTTACATTTAAAATTTAGCCAAATTATTTTGTGGGTCATTCAAATGGGAACTTTTGTTTTAACTCTTTCACAAAAATGAAGAAAACTTTACTCGTTTTGTTTTAGACAGAACATAAGAATGGCCCTACTGGGTCAGACCAAAGTTCCATCCAGCCCAGTATCTGGTCTTCTGACAGTGGACAGTGCCAGGTGCCCCAGGGGGAATGAACAGAACAGGGAATCATCAAGTGAGCCATCCCCTGACGCTCATTCCCAGCTTCTGGCAAACAGAGGCTAGGGACACCATTCCTGCCCATCCTGGCTAATAGCCATTGAAGGACCTATCCTCCATGAATTTATCTAGTTTTTTTTAACCCTATTATGGTCTTGGCCTTCACAACATCCTCTGACGAGGAGTTCTACAGGTTGACTGTGCATTGTGTGAAGAAATACTTCCTTTTATTTGTTTTAAACCTGCTGCCTATTAATTTCATTTGGTGACCCCTAGTTCTTGTATTATGAGAAGTAGTAAACAACACTTCCTTGTCTACTTTCTCTACATCAGTAATGATTTTATAGACCTCAGTCATTGACAGATACTATTTCTCCTGACTAAGCCTCTTTCTTTTGTATTAAACAAGAATCTTAATCTACATTTTAAATGTAATTTGCCATATTGAGAACCTAAACAAATGTATTTTAATGAACTGGCACAATATTTATGAGGATGATTCTAACCATCTGTAATTTTAGTTACAAACTATAGATTCTCTACTTAGTAACTATCAAGGCCTCAAAATTATGAGTTATTCCTAATTAAGAATTGCCCAAATATCAGGCACCATAGAAAATATAGAACAGGAGACCAAGAGAATGAAAAATCCAAGATCTAATGGCTAAATTTCTTCAATAATCTAAAGAAGCTCAAAGTTGCTGCAGGTTTTTACAAGAGTGTACTGCTGGTGCATATGAGGAGACATTCACAGCCAGGAAGAAAGGGAAAAAGTAAATGAATTAAAATCATATCAAATTATTATGAAACATTGATATTATATGATGTGCCAGAAACATTAGTAAAATAAGGAACTTGATGGAATCAAATATTATAACTAAATTGTGCATAAAAGTCAACTATAAGTTATACAGCTTTGGGCAAAGTATTGCTAACTTTAATGGCAGGGTTTGCCTGGTGGACAATCCTGCTAGGAAAGATTTGATTTCTTTTAGTTTAAGCGCTAAAGTGAAGAAGGCTAACGTTTGCAATCAAGCATGCTTATGCTATCAAGTTAGGGAAATGCACCTGTGCTGAAAGAGGCAGTAAATAAAAGAAACTGAAACCAAGAGGTATGTTTATAACGATACTTGACCACAGAGTGGAATAATCAGAAATAATGATTAATAATGCACAGACTACGCTCAACCATACAAACCAAGGTCCCACCATTATTAACCCAAGGAGAACAGAAATGGAAGATTTATAGAGCTGTTCCTGCCTTCTGGAGAACAGGTTTTGAAGAGACTTTGCATTATAGAAACTGTTAAAACAAGTTTAAAGAACATCAAAGAACATGGAGGGACTTCTTTGTATAAATTATATGAACTTTAAACTGGATATATCAGCAGCTAGCAGAGAATTGAGAGACTGCAACTTGAGGAAGCATAACTGCTGAGCTGGGATATACCACAAGGGGCCCATAGAAACCACTTGTGTAGGTCAGTTGCTGACTGGAGCAAACCAGCCAGTGTTCAAGATATGTCCCAACCCAAGTTGGTTGTACCAACAGTTATGGCCTAGTCTTCCTTGAATGCTCCTTTAGCACCTGGAGTGGCCAGTAGCCTCACTGCTTGTTTGACAGGCTTCCTGCTCCTGATGTACTTTAAAAAAATTGCAGTTAGTTATTGTGTCTTTTGCTAGTTGCTCTTCAAATTCTTTTTTGGCCTGCCTAATTATACTTTTACACCTGACTTCCCAGAATTTATGCTCCTTTCTAGTTTCCTCGGGAGGATCTGGCTTCCAATTTTTAAATGATGTATTTTTGTCTCTAACTGCCTCTTTTACTCTGTTTAGACATGCTGGCATTTTTTTTGGTCCTCTTATTTTTTTATTTAATTTTGGGTACACATTTAAAGTTTGAGGCTCTATTATGGCATTTTAAAATAGTTTCCATGCAGCTTACAGGCATTTCACTCTTGTGACTGTTCCTTTAAATTTCTGTTTAACTAGCTTCCTCGTTTTTGTGTAATTCCCCTTTTTGAAGTCAAATGCTACTGTGGTGGGTTTCTCTGGTATTTTCCCCCCTACAGGAGTGTTAAATTTAATTACAATATGGTTTCTATGACCGAGTGGTTCAGCTATATTCACCTCTTGGACCAGATCCTGTGTCACTTAGGACTAAATCAAGAATTGTATTGTAGGTTCCAGAACCAGCTGCTTCAAAAAGCAGATATTAATGGTGTCTAGACATTTTATCTCTGCATCCCGTCCTGAGGTGACATGTACCCAATCAATATGGGGGTAGTTGAAATTACCCCATTATTAATGGGTTTTCTGTTTTTATAGCCTCTCTAATCTCCTTGAGCATTTCACAGTCACTGTCACCATCCTGGTCAGGTGTTCAGTAGTACATTCCTACTGATAGACTCTTATTATTCATAGAGATTCTATGGCACTGTCTGATTCACTTAAGATTTTTACTATATTTGACTCTACGCTTTCTTTCACACATAGTGCCAATCCACCACCAGTGCAAACTACTCTTTCATTCCTATATATTTTGTACCCTGATATTACTGTGTCCCATTGATTATCATCATTCCACCAAGTTTCTGTGACGCCTGTTATATCAACATCCTCATTTAATACCAGACACTCAAGTTAACTGATCTTAGTATTTAGACTTCTAGCATTTGCACACAAGCTCTTATAAAATTTGTCAATATTTAGTTGTCTGCCTTCATGTGATGTAATTGAATAGGATGCTTTTTTGTTTGACTGTTTCTCTTCAGTTCCTACCTGTACTTCATCAGCTACTATCTTCTCCTCTTTACTAGGGTATAGAGTACCCCTTCAATAAATCCTCCCCAAGGGCTGTTTCTGTCCAAACCATGAGCTCCTCCACAGCTGTTGACTTTCCGTGAGCCTCTAGTTTAAAAACTATCCAATTGGCACGAGTGAGGCTCTATTCTGAGGGACTCAGTCAAAAATCTAAGCAAGTCACTTCCCCAAAATAGTAATTAAGTTTAAGTGTTATTTTCTATTGTGGTTGTGAGAGTTGATTCTGAAAACCTGAACGGTTATAGCAACCAATTTTCCAGTTTGTGTTTGCCAAATCATAGTCCAAAACCGTTTTTGCCTTCTTATATCTTATATGATTATAGCTGCTGTTTTAAACTATTTAATAAAATGCTATTAAACTAATTTCAACCCTGGAGTGCTTTTCTTTAGTTAAGCAATCAAATTTAAAAGAATCTTAAGAAAGGTAGGACAGGTAATCACTTAAGCAGTTGCTTAACAAAGGTTTGTTTTATACTCTCTTTAATGTAACTATTGAATTTTAAGGGACAGTTTTCCTATATACTCTCCTCATTTTCTATATTTTATAGGAGATTTTTTTTCTAGTCTTCCCAGTATCTTTTCTTTTTCCTCACTCAGTCTTGTGGCTATTGCCTACATTCATTATACGCAAGATTTTGTACTCCAAGTATCCCATGAGGATACTAAATCAACTAAAATAAAGCATGAACAAATGACTTTTCTTACAGCCTTATAGCAAAACACACTGGGCAGAGTCCACAGCCTTTTTGCTGGAATTTGAAGGGGATTCAGGATGAAGAATGAAGCTTAGATTTTGAACAGAGGTAATTTCTGAAGGTGGAATCATAGCTTAAGTAACTCTCCAGAGAATTTTCCTGATGCAAAGCTAACAAGACATTGCGATAATTTTTTAGGAACTGGCTTCATTCCAAGCTGGATTTTAAACACAGATTATAAAGCAAACACCATCCCCCACAAGTATTAAATAAGAAGAAAATAACAGAACGGGGGCTGCAAAAATGGTCTCTATTGTGGGACCAAAAAACGTCAATCAAGCAGGTTGACAGGTATCAGAGATTGACAGACAGGCCCTCTCTCTTGACTTCAGTTATCTGGGGGAATGGGAAAAGTGTCTGCAAGAACATGTTAAATTGCCAAAGTCATTACCAGTTACCAATTACCAAAGAAAAGATAACAAGGTGTATTTTAAAAAAATCGATGCAACAACACGCATTTCAATAAAGGGAGTTTTTCAGAACTTTAGAAAACAAAATGAACTATTTAGGGAATACACAATGATTTTCATTGAATACCAAACACTCTGCTAAACTAGCAAGCTTTGGAGATTCATCATGTTCTCTTTCTATTTTAGACGGTGCCAAAGGTCAACCAACAAAATATTTCCCTTTGTTTCTTCTTAAGCTTGACTTAAAGAAAAAAGTGAGTTCTGCATCCCAGTGATTACATCCCAGACTCTGAGCTGGGCAAATTGGAACCAAAAAGCCAGTTTGGTTTCCAAAACACATTTATTCTGCTTTCAGGAGTAAAAATGTAAATAAGTTCTGATAAAGAAGAAAGTAACCCTTGTGTCTGCCAAATTTGCTCATTTCAATCACCTAGTCAGAAGTGAGCCCATATGAATCATATCAGACCCAAAATGATCTTGAGATGGGCTGTAGAAGCATGAAATATCACAGCCTCTTTTCCACACTCTTAGGGAAGTAATTAAAATATTGTCTCAAATGTGTATAAAATATAGAGCTAATTACATCTTTATGTTATTTATGCTATTCTAAGCAAGTTTTAAATTTTTTAGTAACACTTTGTTGTTCACCTCTCAGGAGCCTTGTGTACTTTTAATGGAAAGAAGGGAGGTTTTTCTCCCCTATTCCCTTTATATATCTCTAAACTGTATCTGACTCAGTTTACATTGGCTAGATACCCCTTAGAACTTGTGGTGGATTAGTTCATTCTTCTAGAATAACTAGTTTTTTGTTATTTAAAAAAATAACTTTGCAGTTCAGCTTGAAAATTCCTTAAAGATCTCACATTCCTCTTTAAAATTTGCAGCTCTCAGACACTTAAACATCTTAAAGGAATAGATGCAATCAGAGCAACTATCACTAGATGTGGATAAATTAACCCCTCCCCCACACCAAGAAGCCAGAAAACTACTCACTAAACAAGTTGAAAATTCCTCTAAGATAATTCAGCCCATGTGTTAAATGTGGAATAATTGGGGCTAGCTGGGTCACAGTTACCTGAGACAAGATGAATGTTTCCCCAATTCTAGAAAAGGTGGGTGAATATTCTCACTTTTGTACAGTGAACCAGCAAAAGGCCTATGGACCACTTAAACGCCACTTAAGTTCTATTTTGAGGGCATGAATGGTGCATGAATCTTGTGCTGGTCCTCTCCACGGGGGTAAGTTAACCCCTAATATTTTAGCAGAGTCTCTAACTCATTTCAAGATAACCCTGGCCTTCAAGGCAGACACATCTCTTATTTCAAAATACAAGGAATTTTGATTCAAGTTTTGTACCGAGACAAAAAACAATACATTTTATTGTAACAGAGGAAGATATGCATGTCTGAAAATGCTTTCTACTCTGTTTCGCTCACTAAGTATAGCAAAACAAAACTATTTTTCAGGAACACAAATGTAACTGAGTACTGTTACAGTAGCATTTCTGTACAGTGCCTTTTGGGAATTAAGAGATAGGGACTTATACTTCACTGATTTATTGGAAGAAGTGGCTTTGTATTCTGGGGAATGGAAGCGCAATACCAACTGGTAGTTTAAATATTACACAATACATGTAAGGGGGAATTTTCACAACACTCAGCATTGGCCTAACTCTGCTCCCACTGAAATCAACCACTGAGCATTTATGAAAATCCCACCCATAACATAGATTTATACACACACACACACACTCACTCTCACTCTCTCTCCCCATAAAATTTAAAACAGAACAGCCCAAACAAACAATCACAAAAGTAAATCCAAAATAGATGGAAGAATTGTGAACCATTAATGACAACTAATTTGCAATTGTTAATAAGGCGGCAATTAGGAATATTCATTTTATAAAAAGCTATTATTCTAATCATTTATGTTAATCTGAACAATTTTATTATGCTCATGTATAAATTGACAGTCGTCTATTGTGGACGGTTTGCAGCATCGCTCAGACTTCATGGGTCTAATTTTAAACCTTTTGAATTCCATACAGGAATCTGAAATAATTGAGTAATGAATTTCTAAATTCTAATAAGCATTCATCTAAAATACTGAACAGCATTGTTGCTCCTCAACACTTAACTGTGCAATAAGAAATCTATTCAAGAACCATGTGCTTGTAGTCTCCACTAACTCCTGCTTTTCAGCCAAAGGGTGCTGGCAGTAGCACGGCCACCTCTGACGTACAAAACACCAGGACAGCCAGAATGAGCCTAAGCTCACAAAACTGGACAGATGGACATGTCTGCTGAGCATCCTTCCAGATCTCCTAGGACAGCTGTCTCAAAAAAAAGGGACAATCCTGGGAAAACCTAAGCAGGTGGCAGGCCTAGCTGGCAGATAGAACAAAGGTAGTCATCGTAAGCTGCATTCAAACCTGCAGTATGGAGTGAAAAGTTAGAGCTGACAGCAATCCCAACTTGGTCAGGACACTCCCATGACAGGAAACTGGACTCCTGGCCACCGTACTAAAATTGTTCCAGCAATGGGCTCCCTGAATCTAAACCCACTCAGAGCCTGTCGATACATGCTCGGGTGACTAGTCTGAGCTGCTGCCCATGTGACCCCCCAGCTACCCTGCTACTTGTAGAGCACTAGCTCAAGCAGAGCTAGCACACCTCTGTCTACCCATGCTGGGCAGCACGCTCCTAGCTGCAGTGCAGACATTCCCACAGAGCACCTGCAACTGCCGGGGGCCTTCTGCCCCTACCCAGCACCACCGCTCCTCTAACTGGAGGGGAGGTGGAAGGCATGCTGCAACGCAGCCCACCTGCTGCTTCTAGCTTTTTAAAAAGGGAGGGAGAAGGAGCAGACTGTTGGAGCTGCCATATTTTTTACAGGCGGGAGGAGTGAGGGAGCAGAGTGGCGGCTGAGTCACTGCAAGGGAGCAAGGAGCAGAGCGCGCACTGAGCTGCAGGAGTAGGAGCTGGAGGCTAAAGATCTCCTGTACACTACGGAGAGCTGGAGAGGCAGCAGCAGCAACGAGTTCCTGCAAAGAGGCCTGAAGGATTGTTCCCGGGGAAGACTTCTGAGAGCAGAATTTAAGCAATTCAGGGACAGGATTAATTGATTTGTTTGTGATCTAAGAAATGGTTTTTAAATTCCTCGACACCAAAGGGAGCTTGGCCACTGAGTTTGCTGGAAGCGAGATCTAGCCCATACTGCAGTATACCATGGTGTGCTGCCTACTGTAAATATCGTGGCTCTAAAAGCACAAACACAGAAGGGAAGATGATATGGAGTAATTTACGTGTTGTGTATTTCAAGACAGCTTCCAATTCTTTGCTCAGGTTTAAAGACCTTCACCTCAACCCCTAGAGAGGGGGAAAACCAATCGCCTTAACATCTCCCCCTCTAGTATGAAAACTCACAGAGGCAGATCCAGAAACACAAACAACAGACGGGAAAGTCACTCAGGTAAGAACATTCAAGATCAGGAGTCAAAACAAGAACTACTAAGCACAAAAAACATATAGAATTTAATACCAAAAAAAGACCCCGACCGTGAGAACACGAGTGCTTAACTGTGCAACCATAAAGTCGAGAAATGCCAAAGTTAACATTTCACATACAAGTTTAATTCTGCTCCTTGTGCATATGCATTATGATACGTACAAAGTCACTTACTATTTCCCAAATAATGCAATATAATTTCAAAACTTTTCCCCTAGACTCTCAGATATGTGCAATACTGTTTTGTAAAACAGTACTTTGAAATATTTTTCCCATTCCCTTTTCTTTATGTCATTAATATAGTGATGCAGTATTAGGGTGTCTTTACTGAAAGACTCTTTATAAGAGAAGTTCTCTCTAAGATATGTATTTTAATAATTGTAAGGACCCATGTACTATACATTTTAAACCACCCATGCAACCTTCCTTTAGTGTAATACAGGACCATTCAAGTGCAATTTTCTCCGGAACACTCAAAACGTACATCTCAGTGAGGGTTATCCCATGCCAGATTTCACCTTCCAAGCCACAGCTGTTTCCTTCAAAAAAGTCAGAAGATAAGAAATCAAATTCTGTTAAGGCTATACATGAATGTAATGGGGGGATTAGAATGGAAACTGCTATGCCTCCTTCAGCACAAGTTGTTGTTGCCACTACCATAATGTAGTTATTCAAGTTCCATACAAAATAACTAAAATATTTTATGTATCTGACACAAGTACAGTGAAAAAATGCACAACTATGTGACTCAATTACCATACTTGTCATATAGATACTATAGTGAAGAGTAGGAATACCTAGGTGAGGTTAAATTAAGATAAATAAATGAATTAGTGGAGATATATCTATCTCCTAGAACTGGAAGGGACCTTGAAAGCTAATTGAGTCCAGCCCCCTGCCTTCACTAGCAGGACCAAGTACTGATTTTGCCCCAGATCCCTAAGTGGCCCCCTCAAGGATTGAACTCACAACCTGGGTTTAGCAGGTCAATGCTCAAACCACTGAGTTATCCCTCCCGCCTCTGTCAAATCTGTCAAATTCCAACTATCCTAAAGTAGCTATCCTGTCCTAGGATCAACCTATCCTAAAAGCAATGGGTTTCCCAGCAAAGTTACCCTTAGTGCCAGTACAGACTCTCTCCCCCTTTCGGACCATCTGTTTTGCTCTCCTTATCTCTCCTCAGTTCTCCTGGCCAAAAAGGTTACTGCCAGAGAGTCAGTTAAATACATCCGAAGTTCAGCAGACCGCCAGTACCAGATACAACAGTGAAACGGCTTTGCATCCAGGGGGTTGTGAACATAAACAGTGAGATACACTGGATAACATCTAAAACTAGGAATACTGTGTTCTCCAGTAGCAGCTTCCTGGAAAGGACTCCCAACCGCTTCACAGACAGCATACCTCCCAATCCCCCTTAGAGTTGCTATCCCCATTTTACTGATGCACAGGAAGACTGAGTGACTTGCTACACAGCCCAAAAGCTGGGAACCAGAACTCAGATCTCCCAAATCTCAGTCTTATCCGTTAATCAGTACACTATGCTTCTGCCTACATATACATCAGGAATAGCACCGTGACCTAGGTCATATCTATACCTGTAAAGGGCATCTCCATTTGTGAGCTAAGATCATATTCACACCCTCAGGAAAGCTGTGGCCTTTTCCACCTACATTGTACTAAACAGCAATTATTTTTCAATATTTATTCATTCATTCAAATGTAAACCAAAGGGCAACCGTCTCAAACCATAGACAATATTTTAAAAAATACACACAAAAAGCAGACTCTGGCAATTATCTGCAGATAAAATTACCCTGGCAGCAACAGAAACAAACACAAATGCAATAAACTCCACTAACGAAATCACCATAAGAGGCACACTCCAACCTCCAAAAAGGGGAAATGTATTGAATAGGGTTAATTATGACCTATTAATTATACAGAGAGGTAGCATGGTAAGGCTGATACAGCACACGACTGGCTATGGTTACTAATAACACGCAAAGCCTATTAATATGGATGTGATGTCAGGCAGGAGTATTAATAGTGCTGTGACACACTGTTGATACTAATGATTTTTTTGGAATAAGAAATGTAAACAGACAAATTTTAATAGACTCATTCTACCCTTATAATAAAAACAAATAGGCAGCAATATAATACAAGAAGAAGCTGTCCTGCATTTCAGGAACCAAGAGCTGCTCTCAGCTCATGAGGTCCCTAGAATCACTTGATGGAATTATATAGCTTTGTACGACATTTCCACTGTGTTCACGAGTCATGAAATTGTATTTAACATATAGGACCTGATTCTGATCTCATACCAATTTTACTCTGATGTAATGCCACTGGCCTTAATGGGATCACTCCTGATTTACAGCACTGTACATGAGATCAGAATTAGACCCACAGCAATTATGCTTTAAGATGTTGACCTGCTATTAGTTTTGAAGGGAGAAAGCGTTTAGCAGGCTATTTCAGGGCTGGAGGCACAACCTTCTAACACACAATCAAAGACTTGTTTTAAAGATTTGAAGTTACTGTCTGCAGCCTCTGTATGCATCCAGGTTGACATTCAATGGATGTACCTCTGCCATCCAGCACAGTCCTCTCAGTCACTAAATAATGTGATCAAATCAAAACTACTTTCCATACAATTATAAAACATAACAGGTTACAGCAAAAAATGTAAAATCTCCAAAGCAGCTCAAAGCTAATTAATTTCTATTACTAGTGAGAGAAGAACCACTTAACATGGCTTTTCTTATTTAAATTACCATTGACGGCACCTGCTTTCTTATTCTTGGGAAATCCTGCTACAATACTGGTTAAATTATGTAAGACTGTAGAATTTATGAAGATAAGGCAATTAGCATTACAAAAACAATTCCATGTTACAATTTATAGTGAATAGAAAGAGTTATGATGCTCTGTTAAATGGCTCAGTGATGCATTACATATTTAGTTAATCCTTGTTGTAGTTGTGAAAATTTAGTGCTAAATGGTGTCATTATGTTCAGTAATTAATTATTTTGTTTCATTTGGTGGGTACTTCATCTATATTGTTAGGGAATAATGCAGCAGTAATGAATGGAAAATGCAAAGGTCCATGTAGCCATTGCTTATATGTATAAATGAGCAACAGGCATTTGGGGAAATGATTGAACCTCCAGTGTTGTCAGCAGCAAACTTTACCATTAAGGTAGAAAACATATTTCTATGCCCTGAAAAACTGATCCTCTACATTGTGATGGTTGAGTTACAATGTTCTTACAATTTCCCCTCCACTCAGAAACAGATTCAAATTAATCAGCTACAAAATGTCAGACCCCCAACTCTTATGTGCACTCTTTTTAACCTGCAGGTGCCCAGGTACTGGGATCGCTCACACGTACATAAGCCTGATATGTGGTTTTAAGCAAAGCAGATGCAGTATCTGTCCATGCTGTTATGCTTCCAGCCTTTCAGGAGTTAATCCTAGACATATTCTGGAGGTCGAATAAATTATTTCACTTCCACCAGTCACAGAAAGAGCAGAAGAGCGTGTTCCCTGCAATTCCCCTGTGCCCACCTGAGGTAAATGCAGGCTGGATTCTAATGCCAGGCTGAGGGTCTCCAATCCCCTGCCAACTGAAGGTGAGTGGAAGGCATGGTCCTGCTCTCATGGGAGTGTGCCATGACTGATGGATGAGGCACTAACTGGTAAGATTTGCTGGTGCTGGTGGCGGAGACATTTCCTGGGGCACTATTTACAGGGTATTTTATAACAAAAGCCATGCTTCAGATTGACTAGACATGCCGAGAAAGAGATTTTCCATGGCAAGGCTGCAGCTGTGACGGTTCCAGTCTTGATGTTTCCCTATATTTGGTGTGGAGGACATTGGCCCAGAGTAATTCTGATGTGAGTGCTTATGAAAATATAACAGTGCCTACAGGTTTGGAGATGGACCAATAAACCAATCTTGGCTCTTTATTCTGGTAGTGGGCCGTGCTGGTCAACAGCACCCTTTGCTGCTAGTATTCGAGTAGGACAGGAACTAAGAAGCTTCTTTCCTTCTAAACTTGAAGCCAACTTAGTAATGCTCAATGGGAAGATTAATGCAAATTATATATAAATTCCCTCCGTCCATATCAGGTTTGTTCACGGCAGTAACCTGTTTTCTTCTGATAGCAAAGGCAGTAATGGAAAGATGATTGATGTTTGCTGGCACTGTCTTGTTTATAAATAAGTGAATGTTGAAGCTATGAAGCAAACGCTCTGACAACAGACTCCAAAGGCCTCCAGCAAAGCTCTGCCAGTTCTTTGCCTCCCAGTTCTCATCTGAGCTCCATTGTGGGGAGCAGAAGAAAATAGAAGTTTATTTCAAAGCTTTCCAAAGCAAAGCTAGTGGGAGGAGCACAGCACAACTACCAGCTGTTGCCCTGCAGAGCCTAGCTCAGCCATCCATGGGCCTGAAGCTGCTGCTGCCACCACTCTTGCCTTTCATCCTATAGGGACAATGATGTGGTTAAAAATGTCAGATCCACGCTGAATAAGAGTTCCATCTTCCAGCTGCACTGCACCCACTTTGCTTAATGCGCTTTAAAATTTAAATCATCTCCCTAGTGTGACCCTTTCCCAGTCCTAGATGCCCTATCTAGCTTTCTGTCTGAATATTTACAATGTACACATCACCATAGCATGGAGGAGGCACAATGCAAATAATGAAGAGTGCACCTTACATAAAATAAGACAGATCTTCAAAATTTAACTCTATCCTGCAGTCTTCAGAATAGACTGAAACTTTCAGGATGTGCTTTACTAAATCTCCGCTATATTGGCAAAAAATACTCCTCTGCTGTGTCCACTGAAGAAGCTGAATGGGTCAATGAAAGACTAAAGCAGTAGTAACCATGCAAAATTCTAAAGTCTTCTCCCACCTGCAGAAATATTCTGCAGTGCCTCAAAGACACTCTTCCAATGGAGAAATCGGTCTGCCTGTGAAAACGTATCTGCACATTGCAAGTGACCAAGCACATTGTTAAGTTATCCAGCAGCACTCAATAAAGCGAAGGAGCCATTTTCTCTGAGGCTGGAAGTAGCTTGTGCAGCATAAACCCCCCATTTCATTCAGTTGGCTGGGAACCTCCCTGGACTCTGCAACTGGTTAGGATTAATTCATGTATCTGAATCCTCCCAAGAGTGAGAAGGAAATTAAACAAAATTCTATTCAGCCAGGCTTCCTTTCCTCAGAGTAAGAACTTTTACCTGTTTAAGTATAGTTAGCTCCTGATTGCCTGAGATTTCTAGTCGGGTTTGTCAGCTTTCACTGGCTTGATTCCATTATCTAATGCAGACTTTCAATATGAAAACCCAAGGAGGAAAGCCAATGAGCCAATTAATTTGTTTTGGCAAAGTATGCATGCTGGAGAGTAGCAGGGCTGCTAACAATACAAAGGCAGGCTTTGCCTTAATTCAGATCTCGAGCAGGAGGAATGCTCCAGCAGTTGCAGTCTCTGCCTAAGCCTAAGAAATGTTCCACACTAACAAATGGCCACACTTGCAGCAATGGAAAACTTCCTGCCTACACTTGAAAAATCAGTAGCCAAAACCACGTTTTGTCCCACATCTGACGATTTCCAAAGTGCATGTCCATTTTTCTAAACCACTAGGGATGTTGCATACCCTGTACAACTGCACCTTCTGGGAAATTTTTATTTTTTACTTCCTATCCTAATATTTTATATGGTGCTGCTGTCTGCAGTTGAACAGCTGAGAATGAGGGTAGCCAAGAGAGAGCAGCAGAGTCACCACTGAATAGAGCTATCTCTAAACACTTTGTAATTCTATTTGGTAAACACTTGTATAGCAGGATGAAGATAGGAGTGTTATGTATTAGTAATAATTCAGTAGTGTTTAGAGACTTTCAAATAATGTTATATGAATCAAACAACATCCACAACAGGATCAATTCAGCACAAAAGGGCGTGTTAGATATTTCACATTTCTCTGTGTCCAGAAAAAGCAGCAGTTCGTAATTGCTGAAGTGTGTTATTATTTACACATGTGGCAATTCACTATAACTATATGGCCTGATTTCCAAGGTGCTGAGACCCTAGCTCTGACTGCAGTCAATGGAAGCTCTGGGCGCACAGCATTTAAATCAGGCCAATACAAATCTCATTGCCATCTATATAGATTTATTTATTAATATTGAAAGTGGGTAAAGAGCAACAAAGCAATTTTCTTCAATATTTTTTTTTCAATAATCCCTGTAATCCTTGTACTGAATCCAGCCCACTGTCCATTTCAAGATCATAAAGGAACATTTCTTTTTTGGTGAAGCTCATTAAAATAGATACAGGATCCTGGCCTCACGCCAACGTAGCTTCAACAGAGAATACAGGCTAAGTATGGCCCCATCAAGCATGTCATGCGAATATACATTGTTGTTTGAAATCATTTCGCAATTGTTCTTTATTTCTTTAAGGAGAATGTTTCTGTAAATAGATCATCTCTCAGAAATACTCACTTCACTTTCTTTGATAATGTAAAAAGAAAAAACTTTCAAATATCACAATTTGCAAATTAAGACCTTTAAAATAATGGGATGACTGCTCTGGAATGGGATTATTAGGATAATATGATGTTTAAGTGGGGCTCTTTGCCTCTCAAAGGACTTGCCTGAATTTTGCTGAGCTCATTTCACAGGAGACCTCAGAGATCAGTTATGACTTTTATTAAAGTCAAACCAATACCTGTATTCGCAGAAGCCTAAAGGAAATTTCTTTCTGTAACTCTGATTGAAGTTTAATGGGAACTACACAAAGAAAATTTACTTAACCTCCTCACCTATCTCTTCCACTGTGGAAGTCTAGTCATCATGTGCTCTGCTCCCAGGAGACAATATCAAAGATAGTGCTTCTCAATTTCATAATATTTTTCAGAGTAAAAGATAGGAGACAGCTGCATAATCCATAACTACATGAGAATCCCACATGCATCTGATTTTGAACCTTAATAAACTAGTCCTTTTCTGAAAAGCAATGCAAATTAATATGCTGTACACATTAAAAAGACAGAAACCATAATGCTAAGGAGATCTAAAATGATAGATGTATTTCTAACACATACATATATGCAAGCCAGAATCTTTTAGGGCTTCAGATGATACAATGTACCATTCCGAGATGTAATTATTTTTATATTCCTATATTAGCAATGAATTTGTAATATAATTTATATAGAAAGGAAATAGAACCTGCTCTAATCAGGAAGTAGTCCTGGAGCACAATAAGGCCCAATAGAGCCAATTTTACAGTGTACACCAGCATATATACATCCCAATATGCTAGTCAGCAGTTCCTCTTCCTCTCTCTCTGCTCAGATAACACAAACTGGGCACAATCCTCTTCCCCTATAATTGCTAGTTACCACTGTCTCCATCTTCAGCTTCTTTGTGGGACCAGTAAGCACATGGCAGAAATACACGCAGGCCCTAGAAAGGTTTCCAGTCTAAGAAGACTGACATGCTCAATTTTGCCTACCACCATGCAGGGCTCTTCAGTCACTTATAGTGCTCCAGGCAGGACTGAATGGCAGTGAATTCAGATAGAAAATGGTAAGTACATCAAAGGGGCCTTCCCAGGACTGACTGACTTTTCACCAGACCCTTGCATTGGTGAAGAAGCAGATCGAGTTTGCTTTATCAGCACTGCGGTTGTCTGGGATGATGACAAGAGGTCGATATTCTGCATATGCTCAATTACATCCATTAATGTTCCATTACATTGTAACAGTTCTGCAAGAGCTCTAGATGGAAGGAAGAGGCCTTTGCAGTGTTTATGTGGAAGGATATAGGCCACATACTTACAGGCTGCACCCATGGGCAAGGGCTGCCTGGTTCCTTCACGGATGCCCTTCATAATGCCCTTCCCTCAGCTATTGAATGGGTACGCCATTTAGACTAATATGTTTGACTTAATTGCCTATGTAGATGCAATTGAGAAATACATATTTATTATAGGAGGGACAGCATGATCCTTACCCTCCCACTCGGCTATGTCCCTGTTCCTGAGAATGGAAGAGAAGCAATCTTTGGGCTGGAGAATATAACTGATGGTGGGAAGTGGACGCTGGGCCTAACTAAAACATTTTGTGACCTGTTCTTATGGTGATTGAACTAGGAGGATGTGGACTGTGCCTCCCTCCTACATGCGGTCTCTTCCTCTTCTTTCTGTATCTCACGCTATAAATCTTGTTTTATTACCTCAAATGTAATTAAAATATCAATTTGAATAACACTTGTTAAGAAAGGAAAAGCCTTCATCTAATTGGCTCTGGGCTGTTCTGCCTTGAAATTCCATGAGACCAGGCACTGTGCATTGAGCTTTTCATGCAGGATACACCACGCGCCTGTGGAATGGGCTCTTTGTTCACAGGATCACAGTAACCCTTTACTCTTCCTTGACTTTTTTTTACCAGAATTTGAAACCAGAACTGAGAGCTAAGTATGGATGGACCAATAACCTGTTGATTATTATTTGATCATGCAAATAAAATATGCAAAATAAAACACTTCCCCATATGCACAAAGCGGCTAATTAGCTGCAAGGGAACAACTTGCTGAAAATAAACCAGAAAGACATTCAAACAACATCTGGGACAGTAGAAGGCTGTAAAATGCAGTGAATGGAAGTAGTACAATTCAAAATACTCTTGTATAGTGATGCATAGTTCTCTTGCTATGTGACAACCTGCATGTGAGTGCGCAAACATCTAATCTTTGACGTGCCAGATAATCATATATTAACAAACAACAAGTAAGATGCACGGCAAACTCTGTGCAGGAAAGTGAGTCATTGGACAAGAGAATGTCGTGATGTCCAGGTTACCCTTACCAACCATTTCCAGGAATGGTTTTTGCTCCCTACTTATTCAATTTCTGTGTAAGATACACCTTTCCTATATCTTACCAAAAACCAGTATTCATCAACAGGGGCTTCTCTGTGCAAGCCAGATACAGGGGGAGAGGCGAACAAGGGGGCAGCTAGGCAGAAACTACTCTCTCAGGGTAAGTTTGATGGGGAAAAAGAAGCCTGTGTAATTTATACTGAGCAGGATCCCACTTGAGAAAAGAAGCCGCCCCATTTTATCCCCTCAGAATTGAAGATCATATCAGAGGCCTTTAAATGGGCCAAAGCTGCATTAGCCTTCACTCAAAGCAGCTTATCTCATTAGTGTACAGAATTCCGTGATCCCCCTCATTTAAATATTCAGTTTTGTACCTTTTTAGGATTAATTCTCCTGTCATGTGCTTCTCAGATTTGTGGAGAAAGGCAAAAGCACTGAAAAGTAGAAAAAAGGAAATATCCATTTTCTATATTAAAAATAACTTCAGAAGATAAGAAATAAACTTCATAAAATTTGTAAGTTTAAACTGATTACCTTTTGCTGACCTGAATCCCCATGGTTCACAGCAAGGCTGCATGCATGTCTCCAGAATCAGGATCAAATCTCTCTGTAGAATGGCTCAGTGAATATTTATTAGTAAGACTGGAGGAGGCAGCTTCTATATTAATCTCCTTCTGACAGGGAGAGAAGGCCAGCAAGCAACCTGTGGAGTAATCAGTAGATTTACCTTTCTTAATTCATTTAGGGAGGTTTATGTCAACTTTTTCCCAGCAGTAATTAATAAGAAGCTTGTCTGCTGCGCTCAGTGGCAGCCGTGTTCTCTGACCCTTTGTAAGTTTGGAACCAATATTTGTTGAGAGAAATGGCAGTTCTTCCAAGAAGGGATCTAGTTATTTTGCATTGAAGATGCAGCCTACAGTCACGTAAAATCACACTGAACTAAAGAGAGACACAAAGCCTTTAAATCTTGTACATGTTGCAATGAGCTGCATGAATGGCAATTTTCACTATGAAAATGTTCAGCTTAAAGGACTTTTTAGAAATATCTGCAAGGGCAAAATATCACTATTTTTGGCTCCAAATAAAGCGCTGCATGGAAAAGTTGGTGAAACTCTGACAAGGCAAATTTGTGAATTTCTATTAATTTGTCCCATATGGCAAGGACATTTTAAGAGACAAATATTTTGAAATTATAGTTTATTTCTGCAAAATTATTTCCCATTTTGGAAAAAAATCAGAAGGAGAACTAGAAAAAAAATCAGAAGGAGAACTAGAAAAGACTCATGTAGATTTCAGATGGAAGGTTTTAAAAACGAGAGATGACACTTATTCTTTGCACTTATCCTAGGTTCTCAAAGCAAGTTGCAAATATTAATGAATTAAGATGCGAAGTAGGTAAACACTATCCTTTTTCCATAGATTTTAAAGTCAGAAGGGACCATTATGATCATCTAGTCTGACCTCCTGCATAGCACAGGCTATAGAACCTCACCCAATAATTTCCCCATCAAGCCCATAACTTCTGTTTGAGACAGACTATACCCTTTAGGGAAAAAAATGGTAAAAGATGAAGCTAAGTCAGGGAAGTTATGGGATTTGCCCATGATCACACAGTAAATCTGTGGCACCGCCAGGAATAGAGCTGAGATCTCTTGACTCTCAGTTCTGAACTTTAACCACAAAGCCATCTTCTCTCTCCTCACAGCCCTTAAGGATGTAAGGGTTCACTTGAGCTGCAAAAACGTTATGCTCAGAAGTAGAGAAGCAGAGCAGAGCCGTCACTTCATTGATGTACTGTTCTGTCTGAGCCTTGGCACATGTGAGGACCATGTAAGTCCAAAGCGGTACAGAGAGGGAAGGCAAACCACAATTCAGATTCACTACTTCCTGGGCCAATTTCAGCCAACACCAGGGTGTCCTACAGAAAGTGTGGGGGCTTATTCAAATCATCACTCACTGTCAGGATCCCAACTAGGGTCAGAGCAGGTGCAAACCTGAGGCTGGAAATAGCAGAGGAGTTCGTAGTCAGGTTCTAGGCCACAGTCAGAGTCCAGTTTCAGGCTCCAAGTCTGGAGGCAAAGTGCAAATCAAGCCGAGGTCAAAGCCAAGCATTCAGGAGCAGGAATGATCATGGCAGCTACAGGCAAACCATGCTGTTGCCGGGACTTCCTGGAATGCTTCTTGGGTTTATATAGGGCGGGGAGCCAATCAGGCACCATGGGGCGGCTGCTTGTCAGACCCTTTAGGCAGAACTTCCCATCACACACATGGTCTGTGTCCACAAGCTGGTTGCAGCTGTCACTGGCAACCTGTAGATGCCAGCTGCCTGGCAGGTCTACAGTCCTGGGTTCTAAACATGTGGGGTCTTCCACACACAAATGAAGATGTAGCCACTCTGAAGAGGCCCAAGGTGCATCCTGTGTGAGCTGGTGTGGAAAGGAGGTAAGCATAAGTGTCAAAACTTCCTTTAAACACAGCCAAGCAGCTCACCCTGAACATCCTCTTGTCAACGATGCCAGATTAGCAGGTTAATCCTTCCCTGTGAATGCATCTCTGAGACCCTCAGTGTTATTTTAATGCAGCTTTTGTGATGTGAATAAATATGTTACAGAACAATAGACTTGAAGGATCTATTCTCCAAAGTTTTATGAACATTTATGCTAAGAGACATCAAAGACATTTCCGTAATTTTCACTATGACAGAGCCAGAATGCACTGTCTTTTTTTTCTATTCCCCAGCCTCAAAATAAGACTCTTCTATAATTCCCAGTAGCAATTTAGATACAGCAGGCCAAAGGAAAGGGAAATTTGAATGTTTTTTGAACGTTTTACTTACATTTCCATAAGTGATGCTCTAAACTTTACTATAGTCATTTAGATATCATAAGTGAAGTGCTCAAGCATCTGCCGCTTCATGAATAACACAGATACCTTCCTATTTGCCATTTCTGTCTGTAGATACATTTCCAGTGAATAGATACAAAGGGCATATTCAGAGGCAAGTCTAAGCATGTGTAACTCACATCTTCTCCTGGCCCCCTCAACGTGCTCATAACACCAGCTCTCTGGACTCCCTCAGCCTCGTGGCTTTCTATCAATCTATAACATGCTGCACACCTCTCCCCACTTACACATCACTTCTGATTATAGTCCCCCCAGCTTGACTGAGTCTAAATTGGTATAACTCACAAGCCAAGGGGCCAGAAAAAGGAGCGTACCAAGAACAGCAACGAACATGGGGGGTTGGGGGTATAAGTATGTGTAAGATAAAATAAGCTAAACCGGACTTTAACTTAGATCCCCTCACCATTTAAGTTATACCAACCGATTAGATACCCCTCTTGTACATACTGGTAAGTAGGTCTAAGGAGGGCTAACTGAACACAAGGTGGTTTAAACTTACCTCATTACTTTATTCTACTTCAATGGGACAGAAATGCTTTCAAATTCATCCCTAAAATCTTCAGTTTGAGACCTTGCCCAGCCTTGACAAATGCAGTGACCTCCCTGAGATTTGGTGAAGCTTGCCTCTCCCATTGGAATATGGTTGGTGTCCTTCTTAGCAGAGAAGCTTGGACATGGATGGCAGTGGTCATCTCAGACATCCTGCAATAGAAAATGAAGAGCAGTAAAAATACATTAAATAATGCTTTATATTTCTTCTCAAGAAAAGTTTCTAGGTCTCCTGGTTTGATCATTTTAACTGCAACCGTCCAAGCTCTAATTATACTTCCCAACTGAAGGCAGAGACTGTTCCAAGGGAAATGAGGTTTATGCTGTTGTTCAGCAGAAAGATGAGACTGTTGGCCTGCTGAGCTGGCATGACTTTTAGTTGAAGATATTAATAACAAGTCAGTTGATAGGATGTGCTGAATTCTAAATACTCACTTCTCCTGTATGAATGTGCAATATTCCAGCTTAGTAAATCACAGACCAGTATTGCACTGAATCTTTCTGTGGAATCCTCTGAGACAACAGAGGCATCTGCTCTCACTGATGGTGAAAATAATGCTGTGCTGCTTTATCTGGGTTTCAATTAGTCTATTACCTGTTTAGAATTAAAATATTTTTCTTTTCAATAGTGTTTGCCACCTAAAACCCTCAATAAATCAAAGCGGAGCACTATCCAATGCATTCTCTCTAATTTGTACACGTAAATGAGGCGGGGTAGATTGTTCTTGTAATTTCACAGCATTTTGCTCTCCACATTGCACAGATGCCAGTGTTTCCCAGTCCAGACGCTAGCGCGAACAAGATATTTCTAATCACAAAGGATTTTTCTTTCTTGTCCTTTTAGGGCTACATAACTCTCTTTTGTACAAAACCCATTTAGCAGGAGCACAAACTAGGAAAACAATGCAAAAGCATTGTGCGGCAATTTCTGTTTTGCATACTCTCTGATCCAAGCCACCCAGGATGACTATAGGTGAAATTAGTAAAGTTCCACAAATTTTCTGTTTTGCTTCTTAATTTTAGTAATAAAATTGCCTCCAGAAACAACATATTATTCTTTGTGTTACAGTTGTACCTTGGAGCCCCACTCAGGGATCTGGGCCCCATTATGTTATGTACTTTAACAACATAAGATGGGGGGGATAAAAAACAACAGGGAAAAAAACAAACGATGAGCCTTGCAGGGCAAAGGAAGTTAATGCTGGAATTTCAGATTTAATCCATCTCTGAGCAGGAAGAGCAATTGACTTGGTCTTAACCTTAGCTGTGGAAGCTCTACTTTGCATAGATGCTGTTTCAACATTTCTGGGTAACAATCCATCCCCTAACAATCAATATTCAAACCTGATACACATGCAAGCTCTCTGGCATGCCAGACCTAATGTCCATCCTTTACAAGAGCATGGAGCCTATTTTAAAATTGAGGATCAAATTGTTCACTGACCTCCAGGAGACTCCAGTTCTCTCCTCACTGACTTCCCTAACTACTAAAAAATAATTCTCCCCCACATTGGGCTACTCACATCTCTACATTTTAAAGTAGGGATTTTTTTTTATTTTAAGTGGTTCAGACAAACTAATGTTCCTTTCTTCCTGACTTAACCAGCAGTTGCTGGTAAAATTATATAAAAATCCACACATTTGGTTTTAATTATTTTTATTGCATAACTATAGTTCCTAGAATCCCCAATCACAGATCATGGCTGCACTGTGTTAGGTGCTGTACAAACATAAAAATTAGAATAATGACAAGACACAAGAGGTGGAAGAAAGTCACCTGAGGAGATCTGTAACATTTTATATTACTTTCCACAACAGTCTTTTTCACAAATTTTTGCAAAACTACAGGATTCTGGTACCACAACCAGTTTTCCTGATGTGAAACCCAAAGGTTTACAATGTATTGCATGTGCAAAATCTATTGGCTAGAGGGATCTCTTCTCTATAAATAATAATATACGTACAAGGCAACAGAGGGTCCTGTGGCACCTTTGAGACTGACAGAAGTACTGGGAGCATAAGCTTTCGTGGGTAAGAACCTCACTTCTTCAGATGCAATATACGTACAGGTTCTGGACCTCTTTTTCACCAATGCCATGAACTCATACAGTTGCCAGTCTGTCTTTGCTGTTAAAGAGAGTCACAGTTAATGAAAACTAGCAATTCATCCCTAACAAGCTACTTAAATTCTTAGAAACACATACTGTGTCATTATTCTCATATTAAATGTATGCAGGAAAAATATTCTTTCCCAGTTATGGGTCTCAATTTATTCTGCTCTAACCACTAAAACCAGAAATGGCATGGCTGGGGCAGGGTTTGAGTGGAAGGAACTACAATATTGATCTTGAAAGTGCCCATCTTAAAATAGCTCTGGATAAATGTGTTAAAGGTGAACTACAATAACTTTAATTTTAAAACCCGAAGAATGTTAATGACTCCAAATTAGTGAAATAATGGCCTAATGGCATGAGTACAAGCTACAGTCACAAAATCTGCAATCTTGTTTTTGCCCATGCCAAATAAAACTGTAAGAGCAGGTGTGAGAACTTCCACTTCTGAATAATTTAGCTGATTCACAGTTCAGTAGTTGGAGATGCAGGTACTCAGGTCTGACCTGCAATTCACTGTAAGGGTGCAAACCTGAGGGAACAAACTTTGCAGAAGCAACTGGCATCTTTGGGAAATTCTGCTCCAATATGTGGATTCTAGGCCTCACTTCAGTCAAAAAAGTAAGTTTCAAGCAAGTGAGATTTTCTGATTCACGTTATTTTTTCTATTTGGGCTATGACTTTCTACAGGAACTTTCAAGGATTTCTGCTTGTAAGAAGCAAAGACTTTTTCATGCACAAGTTCAAAAGACAACAGTGTCCTATACCCACAATCCGTGGGCAGAGGAATCAAAACCAGACTCTCCTGCTGCCACATTGGTACAGTCCTACTTAATCCAAATGGTCCCTTTATTGGGACATCTCCTAAGCAACTCGTCTAGCGTGCTACAAACGGTAATGACTGCATCTTAACTGGGAGTTAATTAGCAACATTTCTGCCTAATGGGTACACATTCGACCAGATGTTTAATCAGGTGTAAAACAAGTGTAAAGTTCTCAGTTCTGGTCTTTTAAAACAAGAGTGCCAAATTACAATTTTTAAAAACAGAAACAAAGCTGAAATGGGATGAAAACCATTTCTGTCTTGTAAAGTATTTATTTTCACTTTCAGCCTGTTCAAGCTATCTTTTAATGGCCTACCATCTCAATTAAGCGGCTGTCCCAATGAAGAGAGGCTACTAACTAGGTGCCCTAATTAAAAAAGGGGACTCAGCTTAACTAAGTTCCAGATTCAATGTGAGGATAAAGTAATATAGGGCAATACAGAGGCCACTTTATGGGTAACATGCCAAATGCCCATCAGGCAGAGAAGGGGCCCAGAAAGGCAGCCAGACAGCACTATGCTGTAGTTTATTTCCCAGGACAGAAGTCAGGCTGCATTTTTCCCATTCACTTGCTACTTCCCTCAGTGGTACTGAAGATACCTGTGACAGCTCCCTGCATTACATGACAGATTTAAACAGATGCTTTTACAGCAAAACACAAACTGTGTGATCAGAACCTAAAATTCTGAAAAAAAATGACAACCTAGGGTCTAGAAGAGATGAGACGTGAGCAGAGAGAAAGCTGCTCTCATGTCTGGCAGATACCTGAGTAGCTGGGTTCTTTGTAAATCTTCAGTTGAAAAGGTTTCTTAAAGCCTTTAAAGTTCATGGCATCTCACAATGGAAGCCATCCCAGCTTAAGAAATACACTGGAACTGACTTAACTTTATATCCCCAACCTCCGCAAAGCTCATCACCTCTAGGTTTTGCAGTATGTCATGTCTTATCTGGGTCTGTCTTTTGGACTCTTATGCTTTTAGAGACAGGTATTGGCTCCTCTTAGTATTTTGTACAGCACCATACACACTGTTAGCACTAAATACATAGTAACGCCTCCAATCTCTACCTCTCTTGGTTGCATTCAAATACCACACCTTTTTATGCAACCCTCCATTGTGTAGAGGAAAAAGTAATGTTGGGTGATCTACTCTTTTATACTATGTGCCTGTGGCCCTTATTCAGCTATATTCCCGTTTACCGAAACTGGAGGTTTACTTTAGTAAAAACACCAACATCAAGAGTTCATCAAAGTTCAGTACTAATCTGCAAGTACAGACATGAGCACCCTCTCCCAGCCGGGATCTGGGCACATGGCCTGCCCAATCTATCAAAGATGCAAAACTTTCTCCATTTTCCTATTGTTTATGAAAAAAATAAGTAGGCTGTTCACATTGGTTTGTTTTTAAATTTCTTCCTATTGATGAGCCAGATTATGTCCTCTCTTAAAATTAGTATAAAGCAACCAGTCATTACATGTCACTATTGATCTAGATACTTTGGGAAGTGCCGCCTTTAAAATTGCATCAAGGTGCTGGCCTCTCATATACTGCACCAACTCAATACCCACTAGGCCCTGGGCATATGGAGCTTAGAAATGCAGTTGCCCTATGCATCCCTTCAGCAGTACTGAAATGGTTAAGGTTGCCATATAGTGGTACTATGTAAAGGAGAAATTTCCCTGTCCTTGCCTAAGTGAATGGCTGGGATTAAACTGACAGCCCACCTTAGTGATGGTGGAATAATTGGTTGTTCAGCTCTGTCCTTGTCAGAGCTCTGACAGTTCTGCAGATGTCCTGCTCAGCTCTCCAAAGGTTAGCCTCAGCTGGAGCTGGTGTTCATTAATCATTCCTCCCTGACAGGACTCAGAGCAGCCCACATCTGCCACTCTGTCCCCCTCAATCCCTGTCACACCCAGCTTGTGTGTAATCACTGCTCTTGTTCTGAAGAGGATGCTTGATAAGGGAATATTCATTTAACTGAAAGACACAGGGTGTGGGCTGCCCCTTTGGTCATTCCTCAGAGCAAGGAGCTGATAATTATGAATTTACTCTTGTTGGCCAAGACTCCCTGGCCCAAATGCAATAAACTGCGCACTGGGTATACAAGGTACGTATACTACAGTAACACTGTCCTCTGCAGGTTTTGTAATGCTCTCATGCGCTGGCATTTTGTAGGCCAGGATACAATTGTATTGAAGACATCAGACAGTGGTAAGATAATAGCAGTACCAAGACAAGACTACTGCTAGCTGAGATGTACAAACTGCTCCAGGTATGGTGAGAACAGAAACAAATCTTCATGTGACTGTTGCACTGGGCAGTTGGAAGTGTGAGGGAGTTCAGTGCGCCTACTGTACCTTGTTATCATCTGCTCCCAGACAGCCCCCAGACCGTTAATGCTGACTCATGGTGGAAAGGTACTTCCCAGGATATTTCTGACTAGAAAGCATCTGAGAAATCCTGCCCCAAATTTTCTCCTGTCCAACAGTATAGCACCACATAGACCAGATAGTTCCTGTAAGGTTCAGCTACATAACTCATTCCTTTGGGGTTCTTCTGAATGCGACTATCAGATCTTTAGAGGCTCTCCCAACATTAACGGGTGGCCTGAAAACTCATAGGGAGGGGGAGGATCTGGCATCCCCCAAAATTAAGATTAAAAAAAGGTGAACCTGCTGCTGTATCCCAGCCTCACTTGTCCAAACAGCTGCAAATTAACATAGAACCTGGTCCCATATTCCTCACGCCAACAGAGCTCCCAGTGAGAGTATGTATGCAGCCTGGGTCTATTTTATAACTGCACAGCAATGCATTGAAACGACACAATGTAAGCAATGTACTCAGTTCTCTGAAGTTTGTAAGCAACATACAAAATGGTCTTAAAAGGGAAAATATGGAGTTTCACCAATAGCTACTCTCTCTACAAAAAATACTTGTGATTTGGGAGGACAAACCTGGATGGGAAACATGACAGAAAAGAATGGGAAATTAACTCTTTTGTGCAAACCAGTCAATAATGTCAATCACATACCAACCCTAATCAAGGGGTAATATTGACTTTAGCAATTTAACTCTTTGTTCACTTATGCTTTGATTAAACTATTATGTCATAGCTGAACTAAAAATCAAACAGAACACCTATATATCCTGATTCAATTCAAATCAACACCAGCCCACAGAACACCAGCATATTATAGTCAGACACCCTTTAAGAAATTCAATTACTACCCATTCCACAATATTACAACAAGATTGTCTACTGGGTTTGAGAGCCGCTGGCTTCACTGAGGGTGATGCTGTTAATATGTGAGCAATGCAAGAGTCATCATTTCAAATAATTGATTAACTGTCTAGTCAAGAAAGTTTAAAAAGGAACAAACAAGGACAAAAAGTAATTAGCATTCCACTTTTAATTTGCAAATCTTGTCTTCCCAGCTAAAGATCCAAATGCCTGGGACTCTGCCCCACACACATATACATTCCAACAAGTTTGATAGTAGAAACAATGTGCTGCAGAAAACATGGAAGTAACAAGGGCTGTTAAGAAAAATACAGTGAGGATGTTCCATGTCTAGTACCAGCAATGCTAAGCCTCATCCTCTTTTGCTAGCCCAGTGCTGTGGCTTGCCAGCTGTGTGTTGTCATGCTATGGAGCCTTCCCAGATATTTAGAAAGGTTTTTGGATTCAAATTTTATGAGAAATATCCAATCAAAACAAATCATGCTGGAGGAACCCAGGTCACCAAACCCAGTCATGATGCCACAGGAAAAACCTGAGCACCAAAACCACAGGCCTCGCAGAGTGGACATAATGCCCTAATCTTCCCAGCTGTGAACAGATGCGTTAGATCAGATGTCTGGGGTCCTACCTCCAAACAGCACATCAGATTTAACAGCTTTTGTAGGGTGTGAGGGGAGCAGTCTCTTGTGGATCATTTCCAGTCATGGCAGCAGTGGTTTTGATAGGAATGAGGATCCATTGCAGGCTGAATTCTGTCCATAAGAAGCATCAGTCTTTCACCTGCACAGTGCCTGGGAACTCTGCAGAACATTCTTCTTTTCCTTCACACCCCAGGGACTCTGTTTTCATGTCACTAAAACCACTCGTCAAAACTCAGCTAAATGAGCTTCTCTAAAGTTCTCAGGAGCACGGACTCTCAGACATCAGCAATTTCTACAGAACACTGGATGGCTTTTCAAAGCAGAATAAAATTTGGGAATCAGGCTTTGGGTCAGTCTGGATCTGGAAGAGTAAAACTATATACAATGAGAATCTCTCAAAGCCACAATACTGTATAGAGCTCTATGGTCTTGGGACAGGGTGTCTGGCCCTTCCAGGGGATTGGGGCCCAGCCGTACCTGTAAGGGAGCAGCTGTCTTGCAGCTGAGACTGATCAGCTAGGGACCAGGTGATTATAAAAACCAGCCAGTAGCTTTGGGGAGAGAGCAGTCAAGAGCAAGGAGGTTCTGGCAGGAAGCCCCTGGATCAAGGGGGAAGAGCTACAGGAAGTAGGTTGGCTCCTGTGGTAGGCCCTAGCACAGGGTAGGACTCTCCTGCAAGTGGCCTTTGGAGTGAGCTCCTGTAAGGAATAGAGATACCCTTGCAGAAGACCCCAGGTTAGGGGGAAGGGATGATTGATGTGCTGTACTAGTTTAATGTAGAAGAAATAACGCTGAGGTCTTGAGAAAAAGGTCCTGGGCCAGACTCTGGACATGGGTCTAATGGGACAGGCCAACAGCCTACAAGACGCGAGAGGTGGCATATCTGTCAGGCATACCTCAGTTCTCATCACTGTTCACCTAATCACTCTGTCCTCCATCTCCCACAGCCTCTTTATTTTGCACAATCCATATCTTTCCACAATTGCTGTATGGATTAACCCCTGCAGTACAACCCCTACTATAAAATTTACTACAGCAGGAACTTACAGCTCAGAAAAAAAGAATAGAAGTTCTAGAAAATGAAAGAAGTCTGGGCAAGGCCAAAGAAAGTGAATAGAAGAACAAGAGAGAGAGTGCGCATGAGGAGTATAATAGTGGCAAATAAGCGAAACAGTAAAGAAAACAAAGGAGAGAGATTTTTTTTTATCATTAGTTACAGAAAAGAGACATGTTCTGTTTGTTTTATTTCGATTACCAAACAAACTAGACCCCTAGCCTGGTCAAGATAGAAAGGGCCAGGAGCATTAAAAGATTAAAAGCTTGTCCACCATTCTTGCCTTTTTTTTCTTTTCTTTTTTTAGGACAGGAGGAGATTTGTGGGCAAGCATTTCCAAAATATTCGACTGTGCCTGTAAGATACTCGTGAGCGCCTGCTGGGGGACCCAGAAGTGGAGTTGTGCAGCCACCATGTAACTGCATGCTATAAATGAGTCTGCATGCCCCAGTGGTGTGCAAACGTGTCCCAAGGCTGAATGAACAAGCAGTTGCACGTGCAGATTGTATAAGTAAAGCTTAGCACAAATTCTGAAAATGGGTTTGTCCAGTTTAAGCACTAATCAAATGTTCGCAGCTGAGTTAACCCACTGAAAATAAGGGTTCAGGGATTCAGATGGAATTGCTGATGTATATTTTACTCTGTCAGCCAGAATGGTGTCTCTACAATATTAGATCTCATCCTTTTGCAATGTTAAATAGGGAAGAAGAGCAGCCCTTGGAAGACAGTATTGCAAGACATTGGTTTGAGCAACAACAATTACAGCCCAGTCAAATATAGCACAAGCTGCAACTTTCAGAAGTAAAATGTGAGCGTCAATTCTGCAAATGTTCTGAATACTAATGACTTCCTATCAGGAAGGGACTTCTTAGCTGCACTTAGTCTAAAACGTAATACAGCAGCTGTATGTTTAAATTACACATATGAATGCTAAGGAGCAATGGTGATAAAACACTATGTTAATCACTTTCTGAGATTGCAAGGACAGATAAAACGAGACAGAGCAATTGTCATCAGAAGAATTACTCTGACACAAAGGTACAGCATTGAGGCATCAGGATCAGTTTAGAACCAACCATTATAGGGCAGTCAATTCAGCCATGCAGCTCCAACCAATAGAAATAAAATACAGAAGTGTTCCCTGCTCATCTAAGCCCCATTTTCACTGATTCCAGAGGATGACAAAAAAGTAAATTGTGAGGCTGGCTGGGAAGCTTTAGTACTGAGTCTTTTATATAAAAAATATAAAGGTGATGAATTAGGCAAATTGGTTAATGTCAAGTCCCATCCGTCAGAATGATTCAGGGCCCAGAATGAGTAATAGTAATAGGAGAATGGCTCTTATTCTGAGCAACCAAATTAGCCTGATCAGAACAGACAAAGGAGGAAGCAATATCCATGTTCACACACAGATTGCTTTTCCTGTGAAACATGGACATAACAGAAGTGGACTGAGCTGCACCACTTCGGCTATTGTGACTGGTGTCAGACAACACTTTCTGTCAGAGAAAAAGGTACGTACCATTCAGAAAGGCTGACACATCTGGGCCTAATAAATATTATTATTGCATATTATTATATAATCCAGATTGAGATGTCAGTAGAGGAGATTTTGGAACAAATTGATAAATTAAACAGTAGCAAATCACCAAGACCAGATGGTATTCTCTCAAGAGTTCTGAAGGAACTCACATATGAAATTGCAGAACTACTAACTGTGATATGTAACCTATCACTTCAATCATCCTCTGTGCACAGTGACTGGAGGATAGTTAATATAATGCCAATTTTTAAAAAAAGGCTTCAGAGGTGATTTTGGCAATTACAGGGCGATAAGCTTAACTTCAATACCGGGCAAACTGATTGAAACTATAGTAAAGAACAGAATCATGAGAGACATAGATGAACACAGTAAATTCGGGAAGATTTAACACAGCTTTTGTGAAGGGGAATCATGCCTCACCAACCTATTGAATTCTTTGGGGGGAGGGTCAACAAGGATGGGGACAAGAGTGACCCAGTGCATATAGTGTGTTTGGACTTTCAGAAAGCCTTTGACAAGGTTCCTCACCCAAGCTTCTTAAGCAAACTAAGCAGTCATGGTATAAGAGGAAAGGTCCTCTCATGGATCAGTAACTGGATAAAAGGACAGGAAACAAAAGATAGGAATAAATGGTCAGCTTTCAGAATGGAGAGAGGTAAATAGCGGTGTCACCCAGGGATATTAAATTACTCAAGATAGTTAAATCCAAAACTGACAGCAAAGAGTTACAAAGGGATCTCACTAAACTAGGTGACAAAATGGTAGATGAAATTCAATGTTGATGAATGCAAAGTAATATACATTGGAAAAAATAATCCCAAATCTACATAATAATAATAATAATAGAGATATCCTATCTCCTAGAACTGGAAGGGACCTTGAAAGGTAATTGAGTCCAGCCCCCTGCCTTCACTAGCAGGACCAAGTACTGATTTTGCCCCGGATCTCTAAGTGGCCCCCTCAGGGATTGAACTCACAACCCTGGGTTTAGCAGGCCAATGTTCAAACCACTGAGCTATCCCACCCCCTAAAATGATGGGGTCTAAATTAGCTGTTACCACTCAAAAAAGATCTTGGGGTCATCATGGATAGTTCTCTAAAAACATCTGCTCAATGTGCAGAAGCAGTCAAAAAAGCGAACAGAATGTTAGGAAACATTAGGAAAAGGATAAATAATAAAACAGAAAATATCAGAATGCCACTATATAAATCCACGGTACACCCATATCTTGAACACTACATGCAGTTCTGATCACTGCCTCTCAAAAATATATATACAAATTGGAAAAGGTGAGGAGGACAACAATGAAAGTTATTAGGGGTATGGAACACCTTCCATATGAGGAGAGATTAAAAAGATTGGGACTGTTCAGGTTAGAAAAGAGATGACTTAAAGGGGATATGATAGTGGTCTATTATATCACAAATGGTGTGAAGAAAGTAAATACAGAAGTGTGATTTACCCTTACACACAATACAAGAAGCAGAGGTCACCTGATTAAATTAATAGGGAACAGGTTTAAATAGTCCTTCGCACAACTCACAGTCAACCAGTAGAACTCATTGCCATGGAGTGTTGTGAAGGCCAAAGTATAACTGGATTCAAAGAAGAATTATATTAGTTCATGGAGAACACATCCATTGATGGCTATTAGGCAAAATGAGCCGAGATGCAACCCCATGCTCTGGGTGTCCCTAAAACTCCAACAGCCAGAAGCTGGCACTGGACAACAAAATTACCCAGTTCTGTTCATTCCCTCTGAAGCAACTAGCACTGGCCACTGTCAGACACAGCATACTGGGCTAGATGGACCATTGGTCTGACTCACTGTGGCCGTTCTTATGTTCTTAAGAAACAACAACAATAAACAACATGGGATAGCACCCCAAAGCCCCACTGAGGATGGAGGTCCTATTGTCCTTATTTCCCTTTTTATAGATGGGCACTATATTTGCCCTTTTCCAGTCCTGAGGAATCTCTCCTGTCTTCCAGGACTTTTCAAAAAGCATTACTAATGGCTCCGAAATCTCCTCAGTCAGCGCCATGAGTATTCTAGGATGCATTTCATCAGGCCCTGGTGACTTGAAGATCTCTTGGTTAAGCCAGGATGGTCTCTCGCCATACTTCCTATCTTTCCTACGCAGTGGGATAGTTTGCTCTTGTGCCCTTAATAACGTCTCTTTGAAAAACTGCCAGCTGTCTTCTATTGTTTTTCCCCTTAAACTTGCTTCCCATGGGATCTTACCTACCAACTCCCGGAGTTTGCTAAAGTCTGCCTTCTTGAAATCCATTGTCTTTATTTTGCTGTTCTCCCTCCTACCATTCCTTAGAATCATGAACTCTATCATTTCATGATCACTTTCACCCAAGCTGCCTTCCACTTTCAAATTCTCAACTGGTTCTCCCTATTTGTCAAAATCAAACCTAGAACAGCCTCTCCCCTGGTAGCTGTCTACACCTTCTGAAATAAAAAAAATGTCTTCAATACATTCCAAAAATGTATTGGATAGTCTGTGCCTTGCTGTATTATTTTCCTAACAGATGTATGGGTAGTTGAAGTGCTCCGTCATCACCAAGTCCTGTGCTTTGGATGATTTTGTTAGCTTTTTAAAAAAAAGCCTCATCTACCTCTTCTTCCTGGTTAGGCGGGCTGTAGTAGACCCATACCATGACATCATCCTTATTTTTTACCCCTTTTATCCTTACCCAGAGACTTTCAATAAATCTGTCTCCTATTTCCATCTCAATCTCAGTCCAAGTGTATACATTTTACATATATACAATATATAAGGCAACACCGCCTCCCTTTTTTCTCTGCTGGTCCTTCCTGAGCAAGTTGTACCCTTCTATGCCAACATGTTAATAGAAGGGTATAGGGTACATGGCAACATGTTACTTCAGGTAGGGCCAATAGCTACTAGTTTCTGTATGTTGGTGTGACATGGCTTGCCAAGCCATATGCCATGCCTCTGCACAGTAAATAATGTTTTACGAAAGATGCATTTCAATGTAAAATGATAGGACCAGGCTCACAATGATAAATAAACCTTCTACCCTCACACTATATAACCCTGATCTCTCTCCAAGCTGGTACGTGTAGTGCAGGTTCTCAGTCCATTTAGTTAAAATAGGTGACAAGAATAAAACTTAAAAATCAGCTTTTTTTTTTTTGGTTTAAGGATAGTTTCTCTGGTAACAATGTCCAAGGCAACTCTGCCCCTTTTTTCTGCTTTCACTGGGCCACATGGATAGGAATCATGAAGCATTCATCTACTGTAGACATTTACTTGCTTGGGTGACTAACCAATGTAAAAGAACTGTATCTGTTTCAGAACATTCCCCAGAATACTCCAAAGCTGTTTCAGATTCAATTCACAAATATCAGCTCCAGCCCTGCATCCTCTTTATACACACCCAAGTGACTCAAAATAGCTGGAGAAGTTAGAACCAGAGTAGTGGGCAATAGACATGTTTAGAATTGAAATGGAACCTACAACCAGTTGGTTTAACAGAACTAAGCATTACACTGAGTATCATTAGATGTTCAGGCTGGATTTAGGTAATGATGCTCTGTACTTTCAGTGTACTGTTATTTCTAGCAACATATTCATAAGCATCCCAGAGAAAGGACGACACAACCTTTATTTTGATCAGGTTTAGCTCTTCTTAAAGTGACTACATACTTAGATGAGGAGCTTGGGAACTGGTTGCAGGCACTTGTTGCCAGTAACTGCAATACCACCAGCTGTAACAAACAGAAAATAAAAACTTCACTGAGGCAGTGCATAAGCCATAACCTACTGAAAAGAAAAGGATACTGCAAAAGACCACAAGATACCTGTTCTGCAAATAAGTTTTTAAAGCAATCTTGGCTTTCAGAACTTCTGACATGATACACATTCCTAATAACCGTCTATGAGGTGAGAAGAAAAAGCAAACTGTCCGATCTTTTCTGTTCAAAAAAAAAAAAAAAAAAAAAGTCTGGCACCATCAAAGTTACAAATTTTTGGATGACTTTATTTAATCTCCTGTCTGTACAGAAATACCAGACACGACATGGTTTGGAAACCATGACAACATTAGCTGTCTAAAGCTCACACAAGCTCAATCAAGCCATAATCAAGGATTTTCTTATGTGATTGTCCATTATCTCCTTCTCAGCCAGAGAAGTGCATTATAGGGGTAAAATGATCAGAGCAGTATCACCAGCATTAATTACATGCTAGACTACATCTGTTTTCCTTAAGCGGCTGTCAAAAAGAATTTTGAATAGCTCTAGGATATTCTGCAATGTTCTGTGCTGATCCTATGCAGGCTCTAAACCAAAAATAAAAAGTGTTCACACAAATGAGTTTCACTCTATTACTGAAAATGCATCCATTAATACATGAAGTTCTTTATATTCGGCACAAAAAAAGAGGTGTTCAGTTCTAAGATAAATACGTTACATGGAGAGAGTTATGTACATTTGATGACTAGAGGACATCTGAAGATAGAGCAGAAAATGACATGCATATTCTGCTGTGAAGAACAAGGCTTTGGACTACACAATTCCCATGCAGATTCATTAAGCTAAAGGCCTGAACCAGATATGCAGCACAGACAGCTGAGTAGAGGAAAACTTGGTTTCTCAAATTTTTTGTTTCACAAGATGGTCTGGGAAGAAGAGTCCTCTCTACAAATATCTGCATCCAACTAAATTTTTTTTAATTGATGTTATATTTATTGGCAATAAAATATTATAATCTGATCAAAAGTCAGACACAATGAAGATATGGACCAAAATGTATACAAAATAAGGCAATGCCTCACTGTACTGAATCTCCATGAGCAATTTTTTAAGTTAATACTTAATTGTATTTTCAACAGTATGAAAAGGAAGAATCTCTTTTACGAAGAATGATCAGCAGGGATTTGCTATTATACTTTGTGTATCCCATAAAATGGCGGTAAAGGTTCAGCACAAGCAAAATTCTAAGGAATGTTTTAGTGGAGCTCACCAATAGCCAACCAAATGCTATGGCCTAGGAAAAGGATTAAAAATTATTGCTGGTTGAACATTTCCTGATGAAACTAAAGCGAACTTCTCAAACAATAACCAAGAAAGCTGTATAGATGCAAGTCTGATTCTACCCCAAGCATCTTAACTGTTTTACTCAGCCCTGCTCGTTAAGGAAAGCTGGATGTTGTGCCCAGTGTGCAGGGCAGGGAGGTTCTGTAAGGAGAACCGCCTGATGCCAACCTTTGGGGGGAAACCCCATCAAGCTTTCAAAGCAACTTAAAATGCAGACTGAATGGTAAATTGGGATCATCCACACTGGGTGGCCCAGTGATATAGCAGTACAGAGCTCTTAACTAATGGCTGTGAAAGCATATAAAGCAGTGCACAAGCGACCAGGGAACTTTTGCGACCAGGGGCTGCTAACAGGGAGTTTCGCAAGGGAGTTCTCCAGATGAAGGAGGAGCAATACAGCACCCTTTTGGAGTAAGTGACTGTCTGTAGTATGAAGAACAGGAGTACTTGTGGCACCTTAGAGACTAACAAATTTATTAGAGCATAAGCTTTTGTGGACTACAGCCCACTTCTTCAGATGTCTGTAGTATGTGTTTGTTTGTGTTTGGGGGTTACTTGCTGTGTGCTGAGCTTGTGTTTGTCAGTCTGTTTGTTTGTTTGGTTGGTTGTTTGAAGGACCGTGTGCTATGGCTGGCAGTTGGAAGCTGTGAGCTTCAAAGGAAGGTTTGAAAGCTAGAAGCCTCTGGTAAGTGGCTGAGCCTTAATCAGTGGGCGGGGCATTCATACAGGCCAGGGCTTTATAAAGCAGCGCACAAGCGACCAGGGAGCTTTTGTGAACAGGGGCTGCTAACAAGGAGTTTCGCAAAGGAGTTTGGAAGGGGAGTGGGAAGGGGGCGAGGGTCCCTTGCCGGTTCTATCTGTTTTCCCTTTATTCTCCGTAAAACCTATAAACCAACTACATTCAAAACTTCTTGCTTAAACAACCCTTTCAGCGGACAGGGGGCTGCAGACGGGAGTTTGACAGAGGGAGGCTTACGATGGTTAGGAAGACCCGCAACACCTGTGCCAGCACTGCTTCTGTCTCCTCCACCTGCGCCTGTAGCCAGACAGAGCGCCTGAGCATGGATGCTTCTACCCAGATCCTGGTGTGGTTTTGCAGAGACTGTAACTTGCAATTTCCACTTACTGATATCCAGGCTGGGGGGATCATCCAATGTGAAAGGTGCCTGCTGGTGGAATCTCTCAGGCAGCAGGTGGGAGAGCTACAGGAGGAGGTGGCTAGGTTGAAGAGCATCCGAATCCACAAGTAATTCCTCGACAGTGTCCATGTGGAGACAGCTGAGGTAGCTGTCCCAGTACACAGGACTGCTGATACACCACTGGTGGAGGAGGAGATGGCTCAGGGTGGACACTGGCAGCTGGTTACTTTTGGCAGCAGGCATTGCTCCACCCCTGCTCCGAACCCTCCCGCCATGGTAATAGGTAACCGTTATGCTCTTCTTGATACAGGAAAGAAGGAATCACCCCCTACAGTAAAGGAGGAGAAGCCTCATACCCCTAAGGCTGGGAGGTCTGCTGCCACCACTGCGAATAGGAAATGTAGGGTAGTGGTGGTCGGAGACTCTCTGCTGAGGGGGACGGAGGCACCCATCTGTCGCCCTGACATTTCATCTCGGGAGGTATGCTGCCTGCCGGGAGCCCGTATCCGAAATGTTACGGAGGCATTGTCAAGGATTATCCAGCCCTCTGACTACTATCCCATGCTACTCATCCATGTGGGCACAAATGATACTGCGCGGTGTGAAACTGAGCAGATCAAGAGTGACTACAGGGCTCTGGGAGTACGGGTGAAGGAGTTTGGAGCGCAGGTGGTATTCTCTTCGATTCTTCCTGTCAAAGGAAGAGACAGATGCATCATGGAGGTGAATGCCTGGCTGCGAAGATGGTGTCGCCAGGAGGGCTTTGGCTAGACCACGGGATGCTATTCGAGGAAGGACTGCTAGGCAGAGATGGCGTTCACCTTTCAAGGAGGGGAAAGACCCTATTTGGACCCAGACTGGCTAACCTAGTGAGGAGGGCTTTAAACTAGGTTCGACGGGGACAGGTGAGCAAAGCCCACAGGTAAGTGGGGAACATGGAGACCTGGGAGATGGGTCGGAAACGAGAGGGAGTGTGGGTTATATTGGCAGAGAGAAAGGAGGGTCAGGACAAAACTGGGAGGAAAGATCAAACCAGTATCTTAGATGCCTATATACAAATGTGAGAAGTATGGGTAATAAGCAGGAAGAACTGGAAGTGCTAATAAATAAATACAACTATGACATTATTGGCATCACTGAAACTTGGTGGGATAATACACATGCTTGGAATGTTGGTGTGGATGGATACAGCTTGCTCAGGAAGGATAGACAGGGGAAAAGGGAGGAGGTGTTGCCTTATATATTAAAAATGTACACACTTGGACTGAGGTAGAGATGAACATAGGAGATGGAAGTGTTGAGAGTCTCTGGGTTAGGCTAAAAGGGGTAAAAAACAAGGGTGATGTCACGCTAGGAGTCTACTACAGGCCACCTAACCAGGTGGAAGAGGTAGATGAGGCTTTTTTTAAACAACTAACAAAATCATCCAAAGCCCAAGATTTGGTGGTGATGGGGGACTTCAACTATCTGGATATATGTAGGGAAAATAACACAGCGGGGCACAGACTATCCAACAAATTCTTGGACTGCATTGCAGACAACTTTTTATTTCAGAAGATTGAAAAAGCTACTAGGGGGGAAGCTGTTCTAGACTTGATTTTAACAAATAGGGAGGAACTCGTTGAGAATTTGAAAGTAGAAGGCAGCTTGGATGAAAGTGATTATGAAATCATAGAGTTTGCAATTCTAAGGAAGGGTAGAAGGGAGTACAGCAAAATAGAGACAATGGATTTCAGGAAGGCAGATTTTGGTAAGCTCAGAGAGCTGATAGGTAAGGTTCCATGGGAATCAAGACTAAGGGAAAAACAACTGAGGAGAGTTGGCAGTTTTTCAAAGGGACACTATTAAGGGCCCAAAAGCAAGCTATTCCGCTGGTTAGGAAAGATAGAAAATGCGGCAAAAGACCACCTTGGCTTAACCACGAGATCTTGCATGATCTAAAAAATAAAAAGGAGTCATATAAAAAATGGAAACTAGGACAGATTACAAAGGATGAATATAGGCAAACAACACAGGAATGCAGGAGCAAGATTATAAAGGCAAAGGCACAAAATGAGCTCAAACTAGCTACAGGAATAAAGGGAAACAAGAAGACTTTTTATCAATACATTAGAAGCAAGAGGAAGACCAAAGACAGGGTAGGCCCACTGCTTAGTGAAGAGGGAGAAACAGTAACAGGAAACTTGGAAATGGCAGAGATGCTTAATGACTTCTTTGTTTCGGTCTTCACCGAGAAGTCTGAAAGAATGCCTAACATAGTGAATGCTAATGGGAAGGGGGTAGGTTTAGCAGATAAAATAAAAAAAGAACAAGTTAAAAATCACTTAGAAAAGTTAGATGCCTGCAAGTCACCAGGGCCTGATGAAATGCATCCTAGAATACTCAAGGAGCTAATAGAGGAGGTATCTGAGCCTCTAGCTATTATCTTTGGAAAATCATGGGAGACGGGAGAGATTCCAGAAGACTGGAAAAGGGCAAATATAGTGCCCATCTATAAAAAGGGAAATAAAAACAACCCAGGAAACTACAGACCAGTTAGTTTAACTTCTGTGCCAGGGAAGATAATGGAACAACTAATTAAGGAAATCATCTGCAAACACTTGGAAGGTGGTAAGGTGATAGGGAACAGCCAGCATGGATTTGTAAAGAACAAATCATGTCAAACCAATCTGATAGCTTTCTTTGATAGGATAACAAGTCTTGTGGATAAGGGAGAAGCTGTGGATGTGGTATACCTAGACTTTAGTAAGGCATTTGATACGGTCTCGCATGATATTCTTATCGATAAACTAGGCAAATACAATTTAGATGGGGCTACTATAAGGTGGGTGCATAACTGGCTGGCTAACCGTACTCAGAGAGTTGTTATTAATGGTTCCCAATCCTGCTGGAAAGGCATAACAAGTGGGGTTCCGCAGGGGTCTGTTTTGGGACCGGCTCTGTTCAATATCTTCATTAACGACTTAGATATTGGCATAGAAAGTACGCTTAAGTTTGCGGATGATACCAAACTGGGAGGGATTGCAACTGCTTTGGAGGACAGGGTCATAATTCAAAATGATCTGGACAAATTGGAGAAATGGGCTGAGGTAAACAGGATGAAGTTTAACAAAGACAAATGCAAAGTGCTCCACTTAGGAAGAAAAAAAGTTTCACACATACAGAATGGGAAGAGACTGTCTAGGAAGGAGTACGGCAGAAAGGGATCTAGGGGTTATAGTGGACCACAAGCTAAATATGAGTCAACAGTGTGATGCTGTTGCGAAAAAAGCAAACATGATTCTGGGATGTATTAACAGGTGTGTTGTGAGCAAGACACGAGAAGTCATTCTTCCACTCTACTCTGCTCTGGTTAGGCCTCAGCTGGAGTATTGTGTCCAGTTCTGGGCACCACATTTCAAGAAAGATGTGGAGAAATTGGAAAGGGTCCAGAGAAGAGCAACAAGAATGATTAAAGGTCTTGAGAACATGACCTATGAAGGAAGGCTGAAAGAATTGGGTTTGTTTAGTTTGGAAAAGAGAAGACTGAGAGGGGACATGATAGCAGTTTTCAGGTATCTAAAAGGGTGTCAGAAGGAGGAGGGAGAAAACTTGTTCACCTTAGCCTCTAAGGATAGAACAAGAACCAATGGGCTTAAACTGCAGCAAGGGAGGTCTAGGTTGGACATTAGGAAAAAGTTCCTAACTGTCAGGGTGGTTAAACACTGGAATAAATTGCCTAGGGAGGTTGTGGAATCTCCATCTCTGGAGATATTTAAGAGTAGGTTAGATAAATGTCTATCAGGGATGGTCTAGACAGTACTTGGTCCTGCCATGCGGGCAGGGGACTGGACTCGATGACCTCTCGAGGTCCCTTCCAGTCCTAGAATGTATGAATCTATGAATCTATAAACATAATGCCAATGATGAAGGTAACAGCGTAGCATGTCCTGAATGAGGGCTACCTGCCTTCTTTCTTTGGAACCAGGTATCTAATCTCCCTAATGTCTGCATAATACACCGAAAGTGCATGCTAGGGCAGCAGTTCTCAACCAGGGGTCCAGGGCTCCCTGGGAAACTACGAGCAGGTTTCAGGGGATCCGCCAAGCAGGGCCAGTGTTAGACTCGCTAGGGCCCAGGGCAGAAAGCTGAACCCCCGTGATGAGGGGCTGAAGCCCAGAGCCCTGAGCCCTGTCACCTGGAGCTGAAGCCGAAGACTGAGCAACTTAGCTTTGCTGCCGCGCCCACCCCACCCCCCCCCGTGCTGTGGGGCACCGGGCAATTGCCTGCTTGCTACCCCCTAATGCCGGCCCTGGATTTTATATGCAGAAAAACCGTTCTTGTGGCACAGCTCGGCCGTGGAGTTTTTATAACATATTGGGGGGCCTCAGAAAGAAAAAAGTAGAGAACCCCTGTGCTAGGGAATATGTCTACACTGCAAAAAGGTTAATTTGGGTTAAAATACCAGTGAAGCAACTTGGCTTTTAATTCCAGTTAGCAGCTCAAGTTAACGCCTACAGGAAAACCTGGGGTTGAACTTGAGCCGCTATCCCAAGTTAAAAGCTAAATTGCTGTGTCTTCCCTGCTATTTTAAGATGAGTTAGCTAACCCAATTCGTACCACCCCTTTAAAGTATCTCTACACTGCACTGAGAGTGAGCCTCCAAGCTCGGGTAGACAGACTCATGCTAGCAGGACTCAATCTAGTGCAGTAAAAATAGCTGTGTGGACATTGTGGCTCTGGCAGAGACTCAAATTAGCCACCCAAACTCAAGCCCACCCTCTGCTAGTGTGAGTCTGTCTATAGGCTGGGAGACTCACTCCCAACTGCAGTATAGACATGCCCTAGAAGAGAAGAATTAAAAAGAGGTGGTAGATCTCAGCCAAGGAAATATAGACTACCAAAGAGCAAGTGCTCCATGACAAAATTATATGGATTAATTATGCCCATTTAGGAGACTACAGCACTGGAGTGCTCAGATAAAAATGACAAATTCCATGCCTAGACAGACAAGAAAACAATATGTTTGCATTGGCTGAGAAAGGTTCATAAATTTGAGGACTTGCAAACTAGGCAAAAGCAGGCCAGTCTCACAGCACACAAGACCAGGTGCCAAGAAAAGGGACCCAAAATGAAATATTAGCATTAACATGTTCTCTTGACATGAAAAAGTGAGTCTTTTACAAGATTTACTGTGTACAGCATCTGTGCATTACACCTTTATCCACAGATTCTGGGGCATGTAGGCACCATTGGAGGGATGATGCTGGAGAGGGAAGGAGGGGTACTGCACGCAACTATGATGTCCTGAGCTAGGTAATTCAAAACTGCAATATTTAATCAGGGACTAGAACATTCCAGATGTTATAATGGAACCAAAGGACTAGTGCTCACCTAACACAATCTATACTTGGAATACACGAGGAGCTAATACCAGTGGGAATTGAAAGCTAATATGATGCTACGCAACTTTATTTTGGCTTATGTATGAACCTAAAGCTCTAGATATGTGCCTCTTGTTACTAATGTAAGAATTCCACAAAGACAAATCAAACAGATAAATAACAATATCCTGCTGCTTCTGCTTGTAAACTGTGATAGCTGCAGTAATGGTTGTTCACTTTTGCAGATAAGTGCACATACATGGTCTAGACCAGTGGTCTCCAAACTTTTTTGATCGCGCACCCCTATCAGTAAAAAAATTTTGAGCACGCACCCCCTGCTGCGCCGAAGGGAAAAAAACCAACTCTCCTGCTGCACACCCCGAAGGATCCTCTTGCACACCCCACTTTGGAGACCACTGGTCTAGACAAGAGAGGAGGAATGGTCAAAGCACAAGCCTAGGACTTGAGAGACCTGGGTTCAGAGCCCTGTTTTGCCACAGACTTTTTATGGGACTTTGGACAAGTCACTTAGTCCCTCTGGTGCCTCAATTCCTCATCAGTAAAATGGGAATAGCAGCACTTCCCTGCCTGTCAGGGGTGCTGTGGATAAATATACTGAAGATTGTGAGGCACTCTGGCACTGTGTTATGGGGCCATGTAAGATAGACGTGCACATACAAGGAATAGAATTTGCAAAAATATTTTATAATAAAACAGAGTAAAGATCTGTCCAACATGCAGGACTTCTAGGAACACAATATCCAGTATGACTACACAACAATATTCAAATAGCTTGAGTGAGGGAAAGAAAAATGGAACAAACAATACCATGTCATATATCTAACCAATAACTGAGCAAACATTGTAATCCAATAAATATGAACAACAAATAAATTTGATAAATTTGTGACTTGCTCATGGATATTTTATGAGTAAAAAAAGTACTTAAATTTGTCAAATATGTTTGCTCCACTATAATTATCACCGCGGGCAGGCAGGGATACCAATATCTTAGAAACAGGTGGATGATTTCTGAGCTTTTTCACAAATCTCTCTTTAAAGAACACAACATCAGGAGAAGGGCTTCTTGTAGAACAAGTGCAATCAGGCATTCTGTTACTCAGACCATATCCACTGCTTTGGGCCTCTCTTGTTTCTCTGGGGCTATGATACAAGATGTTGTTTTTGTTCAACTTGTACACTCAAGAACTCTGTCATTTCTGTTCCTTACAGTCTGTGCTATGCTCTCTCAAGGGAGCAAATAATTTAAAACAAGTTTTTTCATATTGTTGCATAGCACTAAGGGAAGTATCACGCTATTCAATGGACACTGTAGTTACTCTCTCACACACCCACGTTTTTCTGTAACATGGTGAAATATCTTTCAGGGTCTTTCAACATATTATAGGTGTCGCACAGACGGGGGCAGTGTGCTGGGCGCACATGTGTCTCTGGGGAACATAGCATGCCGGGGGAGATGAGGATACATGTCAGGCTGTTCTCCCACAGAGCACAGCAGGCGTTGCCACTGTAGGACAATTCATAGATTGGTATGGTAGGGAGAGAGAATGGGCCACCAGCAGCTTCCCCACCATGTCCCCAAAGGAGCTGGCCACCAGCAACCCAAATAGCTCCTAGAACAGGGCCTGGCATTGTGTGACTCCTTGTGCACACATTCTCTCTCTCTCCCCCTAGTGAAAGATTATATAGAGGTGCATTCCAGTGAAGTCTTTACTACCCTTGGGAAGCAGCACCTGAAATGTCCCATTTTTCCCATTTCATCAAACCATTTTTTTAAATTACAAAATGTTTGTTCAAGACATATTACTGAAAGAATATGCTCTGATTACAAGAGCAAATGGTCCAGTGGAATAAGCATTCAGTGTGATGAACACAGGTTGGATTGAAAACAAATGTTGAAATAGGTGCAGAAACTGTCAATGCTGTTCTTCTACTCAAAGTGTACAAACAACACTCATTCAGTGTTTCACGATAACCTCGTTCAGAAGATTAAGTTCCTGGGAAAAAATCCTACACTTCAAAGAATATGCATCGAAGTGATCCTAATAAGTGTCACAATAAAGGTGTACCAGTTTTTTATTTTGAATATATGGTCAACTTTGGTTAAAAACACTGTCCTACCTCACACGGGTACATGATGATTAATTAGTGAACGTCTGTATAGTGCTTTGAAAATATAAAGTGTTACATAAATGCCAAGGGTTGTATTTCACTCTGATCTGTTTGTGAAAAGGCCCCAAAATACTTTCTCACTGTCTATTTCAAACTCTCTCTGAGGCAATTCATAGCATGTCTTGTCAATTCCTTAAAGGCCTTGTCAGGGCTTCAAAACTGACAGAAAACTCCCCAAGTTAGACCAAGCATTCCTAAACCTGATTAGAAAGAGGCAATTTCAGACATCTCTGCGAATGCAGTGACATACTGCAGGGCTATAGCTAGAATTTCTCTGACTAGTCAAGAAGCATCAGGGCATTTGCTTCAGAATTTATCCTGGGCACAAACTCTGTATAACTTGGGAGTAAAATAGAACATGGGATAAGCTTGTCTCTTTTGGAGTTGGTCCAAAAAAGAAAAAAGCATCACCTCACCCACCTTACGTCTCTAATATCCTGGGACCAACACAGCTACAACAATTCATACACGGTCTCAGTGAAGACATTTGTCACTGTGAGCTGCTTCTTACTAGTTGGTTGATTAACTAAGCAACAGAGAGTCCTGTGGCACCTTTAAGACTAACAGATGTATTGGAGCATAAGCTTTCGTGGGTGAATACCCACTTCATCAGACGCATGCATGCACATGCGTGGGTATTCACCCACGAAAGCTTTGCTCCAATTCATCTGTTAGTCTTAAAGGTGCCATAGGACTCTCTGTTGCTTTTTACAGATCCAGACTAACACGGCTACCCCTCTGATACTTGATTAACTAAATCACTTATAACCTATCATTCATCTGCCAAAGTACTCTCATTCACATTGCTAAATGATCATTGCTAATCACGCTCATTTCCACATTATGTTTAACAAGTGCAAATACAGTACAACCTCATTTATCTGAATGTCATGGGAGACTCTGAATAAGTTTGTCCAACAGAATTGTGGAGCACTCAGGTTGCACTGTAGCTAATATTTTCTTCAACTGGTTGATTTTGTGCTGGAAGCTTGTAGCTTGTAGCTTCCAGCGTTTCACTGAGGGGAAGTAAAAATCTCTTTAGTTTTGGAAAGTGTTCACACTTTCACAACACTTCACAATGCACTGATGTGTTTCATGACACTTACATAAGAATTATCTACCCACAGGTGAGATTACAGTACCTGCTAACCCAAAATCAGAGTTATTTTTATGCAGTGAAAGGCATGTAATCTTGTTGAGTTCTCTTACAGCATTGTGCATTAGATCACATAAGTTATTACATTAAACAAGTTGGCTCAATTCTTCCCTTAGATGTGCTGGAACCTGCTGCCAAGGGCTAAGGGCTGTTTATTAGTACCTCAGACTTATAATTTTATATATCTCAGTGCTTTAGCAAATTTCAAACCAGAATACAACACAAAACTTCTAGGAGCGCCAAATGGCTCACAGATTTGTCAAGATTTTATCTAGTCCATCCACATGAAACTTGTCTAAATAATTGTACCAACACAGGTAATGAAGCAATAATTGTTGGTTTTTTTCCCTTCCTTGGAAGAATACAGAAGTAAATGTTTAATGACTAAGTAAACTCAGAGTCACAAGTTAAATCATGTATTGACTCATATGCTGTCGATGGCTATTTCTAAATGTGATCTCCAGTATAATAAATAATTATTACTTAGTGAATATTTCACAATGAATAATTTATTTGACAAATTGTGCCCTTTTTCCTATTAATGCATTGGTCACAAAATCCTCAAGTATTAATTATTCATTTTTTGTGAATTTCTTCACTGAGTACTTACTTGGTCTGCAGACTATTTTAACTGAATATAATATAATATAATAACTGAATATACAATTGATGTTTTGTTAGAGGTTAAAAGAACAGAACCACCAAAGTTGGTGGTTCGCTTAACATTAGTAAAACGGTGCCACATAAAATCATGAAAGGGCCTTCTTTCTGGTTTTAGAGGCCTGACCCAACATCCACTGAAGTCAATTAGAGTGTTTCCATTCTCATCAACAGGCACTCGTTCAGGCCCTAGATTTGCACATAGTTCTGATATGTATCTATCCCCATTTCCAACAGAGGCTGCCACAGGTCAGACCATGTGTCAGAGGCCCTTTGAATTAACCAGAAGTGACTGACAAAGGAAGAAGTCCTTCAGTGCTGTACTTGTACAGTCACAATGGCAGATCAATATTCAGATATGATCCCACCAGAGTCTCCTTCATTCAGGAACAGAAGATGGACAAATCCCCCAGTTCAGAAAGTAAGTTTAGCAAATCGTCTGGGCTATCAGAGGAGACTATTCAATGTGTTTGCAGACTGGCACTTGCAGCTGATCTAAAAATCAAACTAGAAAAAAACCAAAGAGAATCTGCTGGAAATTATTAAAAAAAAATCTGTCCTGGGGGTTTCTTCATTAAGTCAAAGGAACCCTGAACATCTTTTCCATTCAAACAGTGCTGCCAGAGAGGGCCATTCACAGCTTGGTGTCATGCTACATAGTAAATGAACATGCTGCCTTCCTCAGAATTAACTGGCTTAATCATTTTTCTGAGGACACAGTTACTGAAAGACACTATGTTAATCACTCCCAGGAAGGAGACCGTGAACAGGGTAGGGTCTGCAGGCTTCCAACTGCGCAGTAACCATTTCTACGACTCAGGGAATTGTTGGTTCAACACCTTTCCACTGCGAATTTATTTACCAAACAAGAATTTCATCTCATGCTGAAGTTACTACAGATTCAATTTTCCAAAGTGAAAGCCTGGGCATGCAGCAAGCTGAGGGAAACAAAATACAGGGAGCAAAGATCTATTAGGATCCCATCAAATCCCTCCTGCATGGGTCAGTGCTGTCTCCAAGGCTTTGTCCAATATGGGGTAAATGTCTCATGCAATGGAAAGTTTCCACCATTTTCTCTCCTGGTACCTCATTCAAATCTTCTTTTGATTCCCTGAATCCTTTTCCCTTTAATCAGAAGCCCTTGGTTCACTCAGTTTTACTGATCAGTAGCAAATCTGCCAACATGCTTCCTGTTCAACATTAGCAATTTTCAACACATCCATTCCAGGAGTGATTACCTCTGGTTGAGATCTTGGTGCATGGATGACATGTAAGGTAAAGTTCGGTGTAAGGTAGTTCAGGGCAGTCCCAGAGACATTTCTGCCAACTGTATTTGCTGTGCTGCCTTCCCAGCACCCTCTTGTGAGTGTGAGCAGTTAAAACGGGGGGTAGCTGGCAGTAATTGCTGTTGACATTGTTTGGAGCCTTGCCTCACTGCCGGGGACAAATCTTTCATTCATGAAGAAGAGCTTGTTAGGCCAGCTCTGGACTCCAAACCCACTTAATTAAATTCTAAAAAGTTGCTTAGCTCTGGTGGGAAATTTGCACACAAAGGCCCGGTGTCTGGCTCTTTCCTCCACCATTGTGCGTCTCAAACAGTTTTACAACAAAACAGCGTCCCCCCCACACACACTTTCCTCTTTGCTGCTGCAAAGGCAGTGGCGACCCTCATTAAAAGACCAGTTTGTTATGAAATGTTTTCCCAATGATTCACTAACAGGGCTTTTTCTCCTTAGCAATCAAGGGCATGTAAGTGCTGGGTAAGGGCTCTCCAAGGGCTGATTGCTGAAAGAATTTCAAAAGTAAAGTGTAAACAGGTACATGAAAAAAGGCTCTTTTGAGCGATTATATAAACATTCCAAATGCTATTTGAAAACTTCCACAGTGAAACTGTCAAGTCTGGCTGTTCTGTTGAATTACATTCACACAACCTCTTCTGCTTCTTCCTGCCAAACCCAGGCTCGGGTCGGACACTCTGGATAGACATAGGCATTTGGGGAAACACACTTTTGAGAGGGTATATTGCAGTAGTCTGTTATAAAGGGAACTTTTTTATATTTAGCAGCTGCAGGTGTAACCATGGTATCCATGTTACATTCCAGATGGCACATGCTATTTTGGGGAGTGGGCGTGAGGAAGGGGGTACAGATCATAAGTGGTGTTGTGTGTCTGTTTGGCTTTTGGCCTATGGCATAATTTTTCATTCTCTGAAATGACTTTTAGTTTTACTGATTTGTTTCTATTTCATATCTGTTTCTATTGTAAGCTCCATGGGGCACTGGCCAGGGCTCTGTATGCTGTACAGAGCAGAGCAAACTATCCATAATCAATAATGAATAATAATAATTAAATTTCAAACAACAGTATGTGGAATACATTGTTAATACTTAATCACTACTAATGTTCATTGTTTCCTCACTGTGGGTAACATTTTAGTTTGCATGAACAACAACAAACTGTTTCAATACTGGCACATCACTGCTGAATAATTATATTATTATATGGTAAATAATGTTTTAAGACGAACTTCCTAATTCCCTAGGTCAGAGAATCCCCATTGCTACTGAGCAACTTACTCAGTGTGTAAAACACAATAAATTAACAAAAACAATATATCTATATCTTGTGTGAGGCAAAGTTTGTGATTTCATAAGCTGTGTGAATCCTACAAAGCAGTAAAATCAAAAGAAAATCTCAATAATTACCATGAAACATCTAGTAGTCAAACAACAATACATCAATTGTCTTATAATTTAAACTAAGCTACATGTCAGGCCTGCTAATTATATTGTTTTTATCCTTTAGACTATAGATTTTTGGTCCTTTCTACAGGGAAAGGTGAGCAATCTGCAATTCTTTCTAATGCCCACTCAGTTCTCAGCATAGGATGATTTCATATCAAAGCAGTGAGAGGTAGTGGGTGTGGGTGGGTGGGTATGTGTGTGAAGAAATAGCCTGAACACTAAAATATTTCAAAAGTCATCCATTTTCTTGACTTCTTTCATAACTCATGCCCCTATCCTGCAATGAGCTCTGCCCACATGAACCCGTCTGCCTGCATGGTGACCCGTTGAGTTCCATGTGGCACAGTACAGGTGCAGGGGCCTGTCTGCAGACCCAGACCTTCTCACAAGACAATTCTAAGCAAGTGATTCTCAAATGATAAATTCAGGGAGAGTAGTAACTATCAAGTCCTCTTTCCCCACCACTCTTCCCTCTCCTTGGTAAGACTTGTCAGCATGAAAAAGAAAATAGGTACAATACTGGAAAAGTGGCAAGGAAGTTTACTCATTGTTTGGATTTATATAAATGAGACCTATTGATCAAACCATCTGAGATCCCCACACCTGCAGATATTTCTCTCACCATACTGAGGTTATCTTACAAAAGAACTTTAAAAAAGGAAGACAGGCACTTCTGTTGGTTTGTGCCTGGATTATGCAAATATATTTAAATATATACAAATCTGTAATCTACTTTTTTGTAAAAGGTTGTGGCAAGTATGAAATGCATAGAACAGTATTAACTGTTTACATTTCAATTTACAGTTCTATTTTAAAATCATTGACATTGGATTGAATATTTTATCTGTGCAAACTGACACAGATAAATTGTTATGGTTTTTACAGACAATGGGCCTGATTCTCTATTCCGTTGTACCAGTGTGACGCTGGCGAGGTCCACAGAGTTTCACCAGCAAAAAAAACTAAACACACAACTCAGTGAAGAAATACGACCAATGATTCTCTGTTTCTCCATTAACCATGATGAAAATCTTTATAGTTATTAACAATATCTGCCAATCACTGCTAAAACTAAAAAAGGGGGTGGGAGGAGTGATGTGTTATGGAAGAACTACATTGTTTTCATACAAATTTAGAAGAATGATGAGTCTCAGAGAAAACAAATTCCCCATGGAGCATGAAGGACTATCATGGTCTTTGGCACTTGACTCTGACTGGGCCACACCAAAAGTTAAATGGGGATTTCAGGCTGGAACAGGTACATCTATAATGAGAGAGACATATTTCTTTGTAATGCAGCATAGTATTGTTCTGTCAGTTGCTGTTTGATCTCTCTCCTGTGATATGTATTCTAAAAGGGTTTTTTTAAATTGCTTTTACAAAATGATATAATTTAGTCATTTGGGTTATTTAAACAATTCTAACATGGTGAGTGACTGTATGTAGACAGGAGGGGCCAGAAATATTGATTTCAAATGCACCATAAAACATGAATGCCCACATACTTGAGCATTCAGATCCTCACACTTGCAGGTTCAGAAATTGGGACTGTGAGCTAAATCCAGTTTGAGGCATGCAATTGGTATCTGTATGCACAATTATCTGTTTGGGTTTTTCCAACTGTATTTATCATTCCCCAATAAAAATGTGGTTGAAAGGGTTAAATTTTCCTGCCAAACTTCTATCTAAAAACCAAAACATCAAATGGGAGAGTGAGGGGTTATGTGGGGAAAGAAGTGGCAAAGGAAGAGTCAGAAGTAAGGGAAAGCAGTTCCTGAGAAAGAAAGCAGCTGAAACTAAGATGTTTTATAGGTGCCTTCAGCCAGAGATATCTGTATGCAACTAAGTGATCTTACCTGAGCAGTTCAGGTGAGCTCAACGGATAAAACAAGATGTTTGGTCAATGTGAAGAGACACGCCCTCTCTAAGCCCCAGTTTTGGATGAGTGTGAAGATACTTATGATGAAGGAAAAGAATAACCTTTTTGAACAACCCCTCTGTCTCTTACTTTCTAGTTGTTTATGAACATCAGCGAAGCATCTGCAACACGTTATTTAATTTTCAACTTCCTTGAAAGCTAACTCGAGGCAAAACCAGGACTTGTACCAAATCCTGAACTGACTGGCGAATGGAAAAAAAATATCTTAATTGAGAAACCATGGGTTGTTTTTTGATACAAATATATGTCAATATTCCTGCTGAAAGGTTTATAAATCTCTACCCATTACAAATATCAATGTCCCTGATGCAATCTTGGGTATGACAAAGGTTGACAAGGATCAGCGTTGAAAGAGATGACACACGAAATATGTGGCGATTCCCACTTATCTTCTTGGAAAGCACATTGCTGCTCAGACAATAGCCTCCCCCCCAAATAAAATAAACAGGTAGTTTCACAAAGCAGATATGCGGCTGCTTTGCATATTATATGAAACTCAAAGCCAAGAACCTTCCACATGAACATGCCTATACATATTACTTCCAAGCAGGCACTGTTTGCAATTTACGGTATGTAAATACAGAGAAGAGCTAGAAATTAAAAATGTATGTGCCATGACGTGTAATGGCCATTCTGCAAGGACCCTCCCTGTCCAGTAGATTCTGGTCTGAACTTGCATCCTTGGCTGCTTAAGGAAATAACATTGCCTTCAATTTTATACGATTTGAGCCATTTCATTTACACAACAGGCACCTCTTCCTTCCATTCTGCAAAGTAATTGTTTACTTAAGGGGAAAAATGAAAAATCTTCTCTTTCAAACCATGTAAACCAAACAAAGACCCTATCGAAAATGGAGACATTGGAGAAGACAAATTTTGATCTCATTGCCTGTATTCTAGTTCCCTAAATATATTTTTGCATGAATCTCACCACTTGTAACACTGATCGTATCTAAGCTTTGTTAGAATCAAGCATCCATAATCCTCAAGCACTACAAATACTCCTCACTGGTTAGGACTGCATAGAAACGGCCTTTGTACATGAAATTATGAAACCAGGCATGGCCACAGCAACATAGTCAACTTATTGCTACCTGGTCTTTTACAATACTAAGAACTGGGAACATCCAAATCTCATTGAAGTCCACGGGAGTCTTTCCAATGACTTCAATGGATTTTGGATGAGGTCCTAAGACAATACACACACACACACACACACTCTCTCACACTCACACTCACTCACTATCTGTTGTATTCTGATCACTGGAAGAAGCATTAGTCACTTTACTTACTGGCTGTAAGCAGAAGGCTGTAATGCAAAGAGAGCAACTCTTGAACAAAAGTTTCCTGCCCAGGGATTAACAACATTTAAAAGTGAAGGTTTCTAACAAATGTTTATATAATGCAAGCAAAGTATCTTTTAATTAGACACATGGATAAGTGAGCTTTGTAACCAGTAGCTGTTTTTTAACTTTATGAATGTAATATAGTTACTTTCAATTCTGATAATTACAAAGTTCTTTTTTTTTAAGCAAACACACATTTTAAGATATCATCCAAAGCTAAGACAGGAACTTTGTGCTCCACATATTTATCCTCTGCCTAGAGGATTCTGAACAAAAGGAGCTGACACACATTTATACTAATCATACTTATTTAGGTTTGTGGACTAGAATAACAATTTACATAAAAATTGGAAGGTAAAATGACAGAACACTGAGAAAGCAGGACAATTGGTTTTCAAAAAGCTTTCATGAAAACTTGACCTTATGGCCTTGACAATAGTCTTTCCACCAAGCGGAAAGGTTAAGTGGTCTTCCTTACTCAAGTGGCTCCCTTCTGAATGGTGGTGTATATTGTTTGATGTAGGAAATAAATATGGCTTTTAAAAGTGGTCCATGGCAAACATGCATTCACTCGAGGCTGAAGAGAGTCTTTGTAGGTTCTAATGGGAAGGTGATGTATAGGATGCAGTCTCACAGACAGAAACATTTAACCCTTGCATGCAACACTCCGTCTAGCACTACCTGATAACTCCTTTGTGTGCTGTTAAGCCACTCGCTCTCTCCCTGGCTCAGTCTGACCAGCTGACTGAGTCTTTTCCATAGGAAGTCTAACCCTAACCCCTACCCTAATCCTACCCCTACCTCTAACCCTAACCCTTATCCTACCCCTACCCCTACCCTAACCTAACCCTAATCCTTTCCATAGGAAGCCTAACCCTTACCCTACTCCTACCCCTACCTCTAACCCTAACCCTTACCCTACTCCTACCCCTAACCCTTATCCTACCCCTAACCTAACCCTAATCCTTTCCATAGGAAGCCTAACCCTTACCCTACTCCTACCCCTACCCTAATCCTACCCCTTTCCAAAGGAAGCCTAGCCCTAACCCTACCCCTACCTCTACCTCTAACCCTAACCCTTATCCTACTCCTACCCCTACCCTAACCTACCCCTACCCCTACCCCAACCCTAACCCTAGCCCTACCTCTAACCCTAACCCTTATCCTACCCCTACCATAACCTACCCCTAACCTAACCCTAATCCTTTCCATAGGAAGCCTAACCCTTACCCTACTCCTACCCCTACCTCTAACCCTAACCCTTATCCTACTCCTACCCCTACCCTAACCTACCCCTAACCTAATCCTACCCCTTTCCAAAGGAAGCCTAGCCCTACCCCTACCCCTACCTCTAACCCTAACCCTTATCCTACTCCTACCCCTACCCTAACCTACCCCTACCCTAACCCTAACCCTAGCCCTACCTCTAACCCTAACCCTTATCCTACCCCTACTATAACCTACCCCTAACCTAACCCTAATCCTTTCCATAGGAAGCCTAACCCTTACCCTACTCCTACCCCTACCTCTAACCCTAACCCTTATCCTACTCCTACCCCTACCCTAACCTACCCCTAACCTAACCCTAACCCTTTCCACAGGAAGTCTAACCCTACCCCTACCCTAACCCTAACCCTGCATTTACAGTCCAGATGTACTGGATCTTAGAGGCAGCACTCAGGACTCTCTTCTGTGATGTTCAGGATCATCCCACCACTCTGTTCAGCTAGCTGCAAAGTAACCTACAATCCAGGTGTTCCTCTGATCAGCCACACAATTGTATAATATAGAATTTAGGACCAAATTTGAATAAGACTTAATTGGGGCACTAGTGTCAGAACTAAGCCTCTGTCTGGGAATTTGGGACTTACATACCATAGTTAAAGTCATAAAACATTTTTTGTCATATCTTAGCGCAGTGGTGCCTGAACGTTTCTTGTTGCGTCCCCCTTTTCCAGTAATGGAATCTATCCGCACACCCCACCTTCATTACTGCACAACCAAGACTTCCTCAGCAGAAGAGCTTGGGCTAAAGGTGGAGCTGGGGGGAAGAACTGAGGATGGGGGAGGAGCTGGGGCTTCGGTCAAGATCAGAGCTGACCAGGGGATGTAGAGGGAATGAGGGTAGAGCTGGGCTGGGGTCAGAGCAGGGCTGGGTGGCGCTCCCTCCCTGCCCCCTGTGGGGGCTGGCTCGGGACCCGCCTCGCATCCCCCTGAACATTCCTCCACACCTCCTCCCACCCTGAGGGGGGCATGCCCCACAGTTTGGGGACCCCTGCCTTAGTGATAATGTGTGTTTCATACTCACCAAGTCAACTCCTCTAAGAAATTAACTGGATGTGAGTTTTAACACTGGTCCCACTTATCTATCTTGCAAGGTTGCCATCACCTTTTACATTACTGCCATTCCACAGCCACTGTAATTTGTCTATTTAGCTAACCTGTGTGTGTTCTGGGAGGAGTGCAGTTCACACTGATTTGATTAAACTTTCACATAAGGTGAGTTTTATGCTCCGGAGGCCCTCAAGCCTCAATACAGATGTTGTGCAATTATAGTTTCTAACTACTAGTTTCTAAATATTGTATTGACAATATACCAACTTAATTGCTTCTTAAATCATATAGTATTAATAGTGCAGCTAAAGCAGTACTGTATAATCTGAGTTTTTAATTGAAGGCAAATGTTAATGCCCTGGGAAATAATCAATCTTAATTCTATTTTATAAACTAATTTTTATGTTTGGCTGTCAGTACCTCAATTCTTAGGAAGCTAGAATTGGACATAAGAATTGCACAGCTCTGGTATATTGTATCTCTAATAAGAATCTGTCTTTAATTCCATTTGAACATATCTCGAGCAATCAAAATAGAAATCTAACTAAAAGTACAAAAAATAAAATAACCCAATATGTCTAAGTGATGAACTACTATGAAACTGTTCATGTATTTTACAGTATACATTTGCTTTTTAATCCAATCACAGGGCAGTACTGATACAGTGAGCGACTGTCACTCACCTGATCTATTAGGTAGAATGATTCACATCACATCAGTCAGCTGGTATAATAAAGAAAAGTGAATGCACAGAATGTTGTCACGGGAGAAAGGTGTCCCATTTTGGGGGGGAAATCTTTGACTGTGCTGAAGCATTAATCTAGCAGCAGGAAACCATTATCCCTATGACAATGTTCCCTTCAATTGACATTATCTCTTATTATCTGCATAAGAATGAATTTGTCAGGTATTATGAGGCGGGATTAGCAACAATAAGTCTGTAGTTCTGCAGAAGTGCAGTATTCAAATTTTGAATGCAGGAATGACTCAGTATTTAGATATATTAAATTATTACAGGGATCTTCCCAAGTCTTTTGAGGGGCACAATAACACCTGCTATGACTAACTGAACAGGGCATGCGGCCACATTACATTTATGCTGTTAACCCCTGAGATGGTGCATTAGCCTCCCAAATAACCCCATATCATATTGTTTCTTCCCCTCTCCTACTCATTTTTATTGTGTCATCTCCTCCTGTTATTCTCATCTTAATTTTTATTTTAAAATCTATAAAGCAAGATTTCCTGCACCAAAAGGTCCTATGCACTTCTGTAGCACTGTGTACATAATATACAATAGCAGTATAAAGGTGTCAAGTATCAGGGGGTAGCCGTGTTAGTCTGTATCTACAAAAACAACAAGGAGTCTGGCGGCACCTTAAAGACTAACAGATTTATTTGGGCATAAGCTTTCGTGGGTAAAAACCTCACTTCTTCAGATGCATAGAGTGAAAGTTACAGATGCAGGCATTATATACTGACACATGGAGAGAAGGGAGTTACTTCGCAAGTGGAGAACCAGTACTGACAGGGCTAATTCAATCAGGGTGGATGTAGTCCACTCCCAATAATAGATGAGGAGGTGTCAATTCCAGGAGAGGAAAAGCTGCTTCTGTAATGAGCCAGCCACTCCCAGTCCCTATTCAAGCCCAGATTAATGGTGTTAAATTTGCAAATGAATTTTAGTTCTGCTGTTTCTCTTTGAAGTCTGTTTCTGAAGTTTTTTTGTTCAATGATAGTGACTTTTAAATCTGTAATAGAATGACTAGGGAGATTGAAGTGTTCACTCACTGGCTTTTGTATGTTAACATTCCTGATGTCCGATTTGTGTCCATTTATTTTTTTGCGGAGGGACTGTCCGGTTTGGCCAATGTACATGGCAGAGGGGCATTGCTGGCACATGATGGCATATATAACATTAGTAGATATGCAGGTGAATGAGCCCTTGATGGTGTGGCTGATGTGGTTGGGTCCTCTGACGGTGTCGCCAGAGTCAGGGCTGGCTCTAGGATTTTTGCCGCCCAAAGCAAAAACAATTTTGGCCGCCCCCCCCCCCCCCCTTCTTTAATTATCCCACCCCCGGCCCCGCCTCAACTCCGCCCCTTCCCCAAATCCCCAGCCCTGCCTCCTCCCCCCAGGCTCTCAAGCCTAGGAGGGAGGGAGGGAGGGGGAGAAGCGGCGCCCGCGCCGCGGCCACTCGGAGTCTCCCCCCCTCCCAGGTTTGAGAGCCTGGGAGGGAGGGGGAAACTCCGAGTGGCTGCGGCGTGGGCGCCGTTTCTCCCCCTCCCTCCCAGGCTCTCAAGTCTGGGAGGGAGGGGGAGCAGCGGCACGCGAAATAGCCACTCGGGATCTCCCCCTCCCTCCCAGGCTTGAGAGCCTGGGAGGGAGGGCAAGTAGTGGCGCGCGAATCAGCTGTTTCACGCGCCGTGGCAGCAGTAGCGGAGGTGAACTAGGGCGGCCGGGGCACATTTTTAGCGGCGGCATTCTGGCGCCGGCCATGCCGCCCCTAAAAATGTGCCGCCCCAAGCACCAGCTTGTTTTGCTGGTGCCTAGAGCCGGCCCTGGCCAGAGTAGATACGGGGACAGAGTAGGCAATGAGGTTTGCTACAGGGATTGGTTCCTGGGTTGGTGTTTCTGTGGTGTGGTGTGTAGTTGCTGGTGAGTATTTGCTTCAGGTTGGGTGTTGTCTGTAAGCGAGGACTGGCCTGCCTCCCAAGGTCTGTGAGAGTGAGGGATCATTTTCCAGGATAGGTTGTAGATCGTGGATAATGCGCTGGAGAGGTTTTAGCTGGGGGCTGTATGTGATGGCCAGTGGCGTTCTGTTATTGTCCTTGTTGGGCCTGTCCTGTAGTAGGTGATTTCTGGGTACCCATCTTGCTCTGTCAATCTGTTTCCTCACTTCCCCAGGTGGGTATTGTAGTTTTAAGAATGCTTGATAAAGATCTTGTACGTGTTTGTCTCTGTCTGAGGGGTTGGAGCAGATTCGGTTGTATCTTAGGGCTTGGCTGTAGACAATGGATCGTGTGATGTGTCTTGGATGGAAGCTGGAGGCATGTAGGTACGTATAGCGGTCAGTAGGTTTCCGGTATAGGGTGGTGTTTATGTGACCATCACTTATTTGCACTGTAGTGTCCAGGAAGTGGATCTCTTGTGTGGACTGGTCCAGGCTGAGGTTGATGGTGGCATGGAAATTGTTGAAATCCAGGTGGACTTTTTCAAGGGCCTCCTTTCCGTGGGTCCATATGATGAAGATGTCATCAATTTAGTGCAAGTAGAGGAGGAGCGCTAGGGGACGAGAGCTGAGGAAGCATTGTTCTAAGTCAGACATAAAATTGTTTGCATACTGTGGGGCCATGCGGGTACCCATAGCAGTGCCTCTGACTTGAAGGTATAAGTTGTCCCCAAATCTGAAATGGTTGTGGGTAAGGACAAAGTCACAAAGCTCAGCCATCAGGTGTGCCATGGCCTCATCAGGGATACTGTTTCTGACAGCTTGTAATCCATCCTTGTGTGGAATATTGGTGTAAAGAGCTTCTACATCCATGGTGGCCAGGATGGTGTTTTCAGGAAGATCACCAATGCATTGTAGTTTCCTCAGGAAGTCGGTAGTGTCTCGAAGATAGCTGGGAGTGCTGGTAGCGTAGGGTCTGAGGAGAGAGTCCAAATAGCCAGATAATCCTGCTGTAAGAGTGCCAATGCCTGAGATGATGGGGCGTCCAGGGTTTCCGGGTTTATGGATCTTGGGTAGCAGATAGAATACCCCTGGTCGGGGTTCTGGTTCTCCACTTGAGAAGTAATTCCCTTCTCTCCATGTGTCAGTATATAATGCCTGCATCTGTAACTTTCACTCTATGCATCTGAAGAAGTGAGGTTTTTACCCACGAAAGCTTATGCCCAAATAAATCTGTTAGTCTTTAAAGTGCCACCAGACTCCTTGTTGTTTTAATATAAAGGTGATCACTCAGCAGCGTACATGGTAAAGTATCACTTTTTAGCGCAAAATTTTTGTTCAGCCGTTTTACCACATAGTATCCAAAACACACACAATCCACTGACGTCATTAATAACTAAAAATGATTTCCTTGTCAATGGTATATAAGCAAAAAACATCCAAGGTGATCAGATGATTCATTCTATATATTAAAGGGAATTCAGTTTCTAGATTGATTTCGAATCTCAAAGTCAGTGAAGAAGCAGCATAATTTATTATTTCTAATTAGTCGTGTCAGCTGTTATCAGTGCAAGGGCCTGGCAACAAATAATGTACACTGTTGTATCTCAATGATGTTTATGATGCATCATACTAGCTAGTTTAGGACATTTTGTAAGGATGGGTAACACGCAGCATCATGAATTGAAACCAAAGATACATCACTCACCAAAACATCGTAAACACTCACTCACTGAGGACTTAGAACTAGACTTTGGGCAACAAGAATAATTGTACCAAATTGTCAACACTCGATTAATACCATGAAACTCAGAAAAACATCAGAGGCTCTCTCCCATCTCTTCCTCGTAATTATTCCTGGGCCAAAATTTGGATCTCAAGACAAGATCTGTCCCACTGTGTTCATGGAGTCTAACAGATACTAAGTACATAGACAGCCAAGACTCTCTGCAGGCAGGGGTCCCAATCCAGCCCATGCTCTCAAAAGCCACAGTCCAACTCTCCTTTGAATAGAGTGCTACCTAGGAGCCTAGAGAAAAACCCTGGAAATTAGCCTCTCCACAGGTAACGGTGCTTGGGAATTGGCCAGTTTCCTAAGGGGTTAATATTTCTGATGATTCAGCCAACATGTCCTATCATAACAAACCCCTCTCACACCAGGAGGTCAATCCAAGAAGCCAGTTTGAAACAGACACATCATTAAGGCAAACAACTACAGCAGACAGTTCTTAGAAAAGATGCCCGCATTTCCTAAATCCTGTAGCTCAAAAATAGGGAGATCATAGTTTAAATCAACGGTTCCCAAACGTTAATGGTTTACACACCAATTTCTTTAAAAACTGATGGTTGAAGTACCATATGCAAATTTCTCTCTCTCTTTTCACACATTTATTTTAGGCCGTAATAGGCTTAACCAAAGTATTTCCAAACTTGATAGTAAAATAAATGCCTAAGGAAGCCTGAAGGGTTTGATTATGACATCCTTTTTAAATATCTCAGGTTTTTAGAGAGTGAGTCAAAAAAAAACAACAATGCAGCCATCATTATTATTTACCCATTTTGTGTTGCTTAACTTGCGCGGAATAATTACATATTTTTTGGTATGCATCTGAGCTACATTATTCACTGGCTTTTTTTTAAGTTCAAAAGTTCCTTCTAATTCTTATCTGGATGATTGTTGAACATGACCTGAAGTTCACTTTGCTTCCCTTCTTACACAATGTAAATCAAACAGAATACAAAATGTTGTAAGTAGCTCTAGGGGAAAATTTAAAAAATGCTGTTAATGAGAAGGGGGGTGTAAAGCAGCGGGGGGCTCAGGTGCTGGGGGTGTGCATGCGTAAAAGGGCAGGTGGGTTCAGGTGAGAGAGAGAGAGTGTGTGTGTGTGTGAGACAGACAGACAAAGACAGGCACGCCAGAGGGCTCAGATGAGGAGGCGGCAGTAAGAGGCCAGGGGGACTCAGGTTGAGATGGGGAGGTTGAGACATGAGAGCACAGAGTGGCTCGGGTGGGGAGCCTCAGGTGGGTAAGAGGTGGGGGTTCAGATAATGGTGGGGAGATAAGAAGCCAGAGAGGTTTGGGGGTATAAAAGGCCAGGGGGCCTCAGAAAGACAGGGGGTGGTGTAAGAGACTGGTGGATTCAGGAGGGCATAGGGGGGCCTCAAGTGGGAGGATCAGGGGAGGGTGTAAGAAGCCAGGAGGCTCGGGGGTGGGTAAGAGACATGGGGAGCTCAGGTAGGGGTGAGGGGTTAAGAGATGGGAGGCTCATGGGGGTTCAGGTAGGTCAGAGGCCAGGAGGCTCAGGTGAGGGAGGGGAGACAAGAAGCCTGGGTCAGTTTGGGGGAAGATGTAAGAAACCAGGGGACTCATGGGACATGGGTGGGTATAAGAGGCCAGGGGCATTGGAGGCAGAGTGGGGAGTCTTGGCTGCCAGTACAGTTGTTACGAACATAAAAACAGCCATATTGGGTCAGACCAAAGGTCCATCTAGCCCAGTATCCTGTCTTCCGACAGTGGCCAGTGCCAGGTGCCCCTGAAGAAATGAACAGAACAGGGAATCTATCTAGTGATCCATCCCCTGTCGCCCATTCCCAGCTTCTGGCAAACAAAGCTATGGAGACCATCCCTGCCCATCCTGGCTAATAGCCATTGATGGGCCTATCCTCCATGAACTTATCTGGTTCTTTTTTGAACCCTGTTGTAGTGTTGGCCTTCACAACATCCTCTGGCAAAGTTACACAGACTGATTGTGCGTTGTATGAAGAAATACTTCCTTTTGTGTTTTAAACCTGCTGCCCATTAATTCCATTTGGTGACCCCTAGTTCTTGTGTTATGAGAAGGAGTAAATAACACTTCCTTATTTATTTTCTCCACAGTGGTCATGATTTTATAGACTTCAATCATATCCCCTCTTAGTTGTCTCTTTTCCAAGCTGAAAAGTCCCAGTCTTATTAATCTCTCCTCATACAAAGCTGTTCCATTTCTCTAATCATTTTTGTTGCCCTTTTCTGAACCTTTTCCAATTCCAATATATCTTTTTTGAGATGGGGCGACCACATCTGCACGTTATCAGGGCATCAGGCAGCTTCAGCTCCCAGAGGCTTCTTGATCCCCAGCAACTCTGGCCCCTGGATGCCTGCAGTGCTGGGCACATTACATCCAACTGCTGCCAGCCATCTGCTCTGCGACTGACTATCCAGGCAGCTGTCTTTAGTCCTTAGCCAGGCTTTTATCCACTGGACCTGACCAACCATCCCCACCCCCAACTTCTCTGTGAAGACAAGAGGGAATTCATCCCATGCGGCCCCTGCCTCCAGCTTGGCAGGGACCAGACTGCAGCCTTTATTGGGAAAGGAGTGCAGAGGGAGTGCCTTGCTCTGCAGCCCTTTGATCTTGGGGCTCCCTGGGACTGCAGGTTTTGAAGCCGCTCTGAGCTCCTCTTCGGAGGAGGGGTAATATGGAACTTCTCAAGGTCATCTCAGTAGCTTGGGCTGTGCTGTTCAGCACAAGATGAAGGCTAGGCCTAGCAGAAAAGCCGTTCAGCTGTGCACCACATGAGAGTGCAATATCCACTGCCAAGCCACAGCGTACAACAAACAGCTAAATAAAACTACTGTGCTGGCATGATTGGCAAGTGTTATTCACCAAAGCAGCCAGAAGAGTGCAGTTTACTTCTCAAGCATTTTCAGGCATGCTGCAATGCATGCAATGACTGTTCATTTGAAATGGAAAGAATGTTTTCATTTTTAAGGGTTCCTGTTAGAAGTGGTACGCCAAGCTCACGTGCCAGTTTGAGAACCACTGACTTAAACAACTGTAACACTGATTTTTAAAAATGCTAGATAGTAAAAGCCCTATTACTTGCTAGTAGTTGCTGATACATTTTCTATGGGAAGAACATACAAAACAAACACAATTTGATGCATTTCCCTGCCACAGTAGCATGCTGCACCATACTAGTTCACATTCCTGACAAACATTTTTTTCTTATGTCTGAGAAACAATATCTCAAAATTACCATTTTCCATGATTGGTCACTACAGCCAATCTGAATATAGTGTCCACCACGAAGTAGTCTCACTGTTGATAATTTTATCCTTCAACACTCATACACATGCATACGTATGATCCGAACCATTTTATACTGCAACATGTTAGAGGAAATGGATGTAAATATGATTTATGTGATTCAGTCATTTTTCCCTTTTCCCCTGTAGAACTGAATCCATCAAAATGGAGTAATGGTCTCACCCTTCCTTGATTTTTAATGAAACTAATTATTTTGCTGAGCACTCCCTCCTCTGTCTGTTCTTTTATTCTTGCATGAGTTAGAATACATTACTATTTTGATTTGTTTTCATTATTATTAGCTTTTAGCAATGGAATAGAGTTAAAATTATTATAGTTTATAACATGCCTTTTGTACTTATAATTCAAGTACTTTTGAGTAGGAGCTGAGAGTATTAATTTGTCAATCAGTCCTACTTTATCTCTAGTCCTACTTTAAATAGACTAAACACAAGAAATGAAGACTATATATTTCCCTGAGGTAAAATAACTTGTAAATAATCAGATATGTTAGGATTTACTGAAATTAAGTGTAATTCCAAGGCATATTGCACAAATAATAGTATATTACAAAATCAGGGAGGTTTGGACATAAAAACCTCCCTTCAGCATAGATAACAACATGAAAATGTATTTCTTGCTGTAAGACGAATTTTGAATTCACAGATCAGAGTCAAGAGGTGAAATTGACTATTGTAAAATATTTTTCAACATTAAACTAAAATCTCTGAGAATACAGTGGTCGGCTTGTATCTGTAGTTCCTTTGGAGAATGTGCTCTTTTCTCTTTCTTATACTTTATTTAGTTTATGGATGATCATCCAATGCCATGTCTGTTTTTTGCTTAATTATTCATAAAAAGAATTATTTTATTGTTTTACAGAAAGCTGCATTCCCACCTTTGATTAATGCCAGAATAAGGCCTGAGTGACGTGCTCACTCGAACCTGCTCCCAGGCTCTTTATATGAAGAAACACTGGGTTACCCTTACATGTCTCTCTGGGTTCTGAGTAGTGAAACCTCCCCCTTCCTACAGGGACCACGCAGGGGGTGCAGCTCACCACTCTAGAGAGCAGAGAAACACTGAGATCCACTAAGTAACTCTAACGCATCGCAGCCACTCAGAGATATGGCAATGAGTCCCAATCTAAGGGCCTACATAAATTGGATATACATGATGAACATGGAAGTGAAAGCTCAGGACCATTGGGTGTTCCAGCCAAGCATGAGCTGCATGGCTAAATAAAGAACCCGTCTCGCACAAAAGTAAATGCTCCATCAGCATAAACAGCACATCTGTGTGGATGAGTCCTGCCCACTTGTCTGAAAAGCACAATTTACTTTGCAGATGGGCCGAGTTTTTGCTAAACTGAAGATAACAAGCCATGTCAACATGTCACATCTATGGACGTGTCACGTCAACAATGGTTTACATGAATCAAATGCCAGGTTACGTGGGGGAGGGGCAGGGGAGGAGTTCTTCAGGGCAGGGTCCTTGTCTTTGCATTTGCCTATAACCTGCCAGGTACACCTATGATACTATAAATTATAAACAATAAACATTTAATATGTGGTAGAAAGCCTGGGTAGAGACCCAGAAAACAAAGACTCATGCATTCCTGTTACAATGATTTAAAAGTCTTTAGAGTTAACTTACCTTGTTTTGCTCCCTGTGCAGTTTGAAAATCTCATATTCCGACTTACTGTAGTTCCCTATTAAAAACTGCTTCATAGCTGCTTGCGGCACAGAGGATTATTTTAAACCAAATATAATCTTTATCTTGAATTACTTTTTTAAATTGGCTGGTTAGTTATTTTAAGCAAACATTGTGGCCTTTGAAAAAACACATTGCTAAAGAATATATACAGCTTTTGAGTATGGCCCTTAACAATATGATAATTTATTTAAAACAGATACAGTCCTGAAAGTGACCCACTTAAAATTATTAAAGAGATACAGTGTTTATTTTTGCTGTCCATAAAACAGGCAATGCCTTATGAATATGCAAACTGATCTGGTGTAATTAGCATGATTGGCTCCTACTGCAATACAGTCTTATGTGTTTAGAGGAGTTAGCTGCAGCAACTAATGAGGTCATATTAATATGGTTGTGAAGAAAGCATCAGCTGTCAGGACAACTGACAAAAATGTCTATAATAATTCTCCTTTTTCCATAAAGTAAGTTTAAAAGTGGGAATAGATACAACAAAAGTTTCCTTGATTAGCTAGGAAGTCACAGGAAAGTGGAGTCAATCACAGCTGCTAAATGTGGGGAGATTAATAGAAAAGAAATAAAAACACTTGTCCATTTATGGTAACGATACATGTGCTATTTAATTATCTAAAAGTCTTCAACAAGTGTTAGAAAACTGAAACTCTGCCAGCAACCAGGTTAGCATCAAAGCACTGGCCTTGGCCATCCTGCCTGAGCTATGTAGACCCTGCAGATAACCTGCAAACATCCTGCTCTACTGACCTAAAATATGTAAAATGGAACCGCATACTCATTTCATGCTGGTACCATCACTTAGACTAAACAGTCTTGGCCCCGTTATGCAAAAACTAGGGATGAGAAAGTGCTGAATATTAAAATATTTTTTAAAAATTCTTTTTAACGTTTGAAAATCCACATCCCTCCAGCCTTTGCAAAAAAACATGCTTCCTGATAACAATGGAAGATATAAATATTGAAAACTAAACCAAAACTGAAAAATGAGGCTTTGATGGTAATCAAAGACACAGCTGAGTTCACTGTAATGTCCAGTCAAGTGAAGAATTTGTCTTGGTGTGATATCATTGAGCTCATTTAAATTTCAGACACTAATCTAAAAACAATTCTGAAATTAGTACACAATTTGGGGCTGTTAATAATACTGCAACGTATTTGCTTAGTCCTCTGATTGCAAAGCACTTACCATGAATTGTGGACACTTGGAAACATGGAAACATGATATAATGAAGCTTCTGGTTCCAAGCTGTGGACTGAAGAGTTGTCTATGTAAGGTGGGAGAAGCAAAGAACCTATTGATAAAGTTCTTCAAATTACAAACTCAGATTTTAGAGGGGGCTGAGGGAGTTACAAAATGCATTACAACACTGGGTTCTGGATTGTGAATGGTTTTGCACCAACGCTTTGTTTAGGTAACGAGGAGACTGGGAAAAGAGAACCTTCAGGCCAACTTGCTGTCTGTATAACAATTTCTAGGGCACCTATCGCCATATTATTTTCTCATTTTACCAAAAAGTAAATAAGCTATAGTTGTCCTATCATTAGATAATTCTTGCTGTCCTCTCCTCATCCACACAAACCCTATTGCAAAGGGTGTTGTAGTTCTGAGTCCTTCAATTAGACAATAATTTCTTGTTCCTTAAAATCATTTTTGTTAAATTATCAGCTCTAAAGTTGTACTTTAAATTCCCAGGGTGCCTTGCTTTTTGCACCTTACGTACATCCCTCTTCAAGCAGCTTCCAGCTGATCACCATGAAACAGGACACCAGTTGCCCCCCCCCACATACAATGCTGGGGTCAATGTGGGCTCGATCAAAAAAAATAAAATAAAGTCAGCCTATGCAACAGTTTCTGAAATCCACACATCAGGTCCTCTGAGCCCAGGGTGCAGTGAAGAGACGGGTGGCTGTATGGCTGGCTCAACAGGAGGAAATAAGTATGCTGTGGGCTTGGGGAATCTGCTGTGCATGAGGACCAACTGCTTGGCACAGCACAACTCCGACAGGGACACAACTGAGATTACACTAACAGCAGAGAGGGCTTCTGTTAGTCTTGTTCCAGGAGAACATAATCAACTGGAAAGGCATCAGAAAAGAGCAACACAAATGATCCAGAGCATCTGGAGATGGATTCATGAGTAACACTGCGGGGACTAAATATGTCTAGCTTGCCCAAGTCTCCGTTCAGGAGAACCTGACGGGTGCGCACAGCAGGAGGGAGAAAACTTATTTCGAGAGCTCTGAAGGGTCAAGATGAGGAGTGAGTGAAATTAAGAAACTAAAACTGTATGTACGGAAAATAGTCATATTTGCCAGATGTGTTAACAGCAGAACAGCCTCTGGCTGTGAAATTTCATATTCAGAATTATCCCCAACTCCACCTCATGAGACACTGACAACTTCTCATGAGACTGAGGACTTCAGAGGTGATTAGACATAAAGCCTTTCATATTCTGTGGGACATATCACCAGTAACAAGCATGGGTTTTCTCTTTGTCCATTTACTGCTAATCTCACTGTAGATTCCTTTGAACAATATTCTGCTGAAATCTAAAACCAAACAAATGGGTGGTAGGTATTTCCAGATTAGCTGACCAGTTGCAACATGTAATCAATCATTATTCAGCTGGCCCAGATCCTACACACTATTTACACACACAAATTCCCACTGACTCTCAGAGCGAGATTTGCCCACATCAGGACTTTATGATTTGGCTCTTGGTTAGATTCCTCAAGTAGCTCAAAAGTTGGGGGAAAGTCATCCTTAATTCACAGAATTTTATAATTTTATGAAAAGCATCCAGAAAAAATTCAATGCCCCACACTTGGTTTATTCCTATACCCCAGATGCTGGCACCATCAGGAAATACCTACGGACTGTACAAGCATTTCATGCACTGTTCCCAGAGAGATGATCTAGGCCATGGTATGCATTAACCCTGACTCCATACTACTCACACATAAAAAATGTCCACACTGATTCCAACTCTGAGGCTACGTCTACATTACCGGCCTGAATCGGCGGGTAGAAATCGATCTCTCGGGGATCGAATTATCGCGTGTTGTCGGGACGTGACAATCGATCCCCAAATCGACGCTTGTACTCCATCAGCGGAGGTAGGAGTAAGCGCCGTCGACGGGGGAGCCGCGGAGGTTGATTTGCCGCCGTCCTCACAGCGGGGTAAATCGGCTCCGATATGTCGAATTCAGCTACGCTATTTGCGTAGCTGAATTTGCGTATCTTAAATCGACACACACACCCCCGTAGTGAGGACGTAGCTTGAGTGACTTAGAAACATGACCTGTTAAATGCAACTTCTGAACATCTGCCTTTAAGAGCGTCATAATTTGATGCCAAAGAACCTCATCTCCACTCATATTCCTGCGGTGTAATAGTGACACCCAGTGACCATTCACAAGCTAACCCCCTCTGAACACCCAGAAGAAAACAATCCCTTCCGTTCTATGTAAAGGTAAGAGTCAGAATTAATTTGGCTATCAATTGCCCATTTGTTCAATATGGCTCCTTATAGCCAGAGCAGTGAAAACTTGGAAAAGGCCCTGCCTGTTAAGCAAGCTCTGTTGTATTCTGTACATAAAACACCTCATCTCTCAGAGCTCACAGCCTGCTCCCTCCCGCAGCGCCTCCTCTACCTTTTGTGCTGACTGAGCTGTCACGGCCTAACTGTAAATAATACACATGCAGAGCACATTTATTACACATCCCAAGAACAGTTAAATCACTTTGCATAAGTAATTTAAATCAGGCTAGATAAGTCAGACATTTTTTATAAAAATGTTCAGGAACTACAATATAATATTCCAGGTGATTCCAGGAATGGATACAGGATTTTTAGGTAGGGAGGGGTTAGTGATTGCCTCAATTCTAGATTTGGTCCCTCTTTCACCCAACACAGAAGCATGATAGCAACACTCCTCTGCATTCCAGGGGTGCATTAGAACCAGGCTAACCAAGCATGTATCTATGAGGTGACAGGGCTTTTCTGTATCATATGGTAGCAACCTGCTGCCAGGGCCTAATCATCGCATTTAAATATCAGGGGTTGGAGAAAGGGTCCTCAACCTATTAATGGAAGGCTGAGCATTCCTTAGGTTCGCCAGGAGGCGGTCTATAGTTTCACTATTCACCATCCCATTTCCAGTTTTGAATGAGTCAGAGTAATAACAGGATGGAATAGGTGAGATGCAGAACCAATTCCATTTTTGTACAGATGGCTCCTGATTAGGCAGATGTGACTGAATAGCACAAATCAGGGCCATTACATTATTTCATGTTTGAATTCAGCTGCCCATTGCTACAGTTTTGACATTAATTTAAATCAATGCTGTAAACAAACACAAAATGAGGACGTTTGCTCGTTTATGTAATTTTGGACCCTTTTTTGATTTGGAAGGGTAGACAGGTGTCTCATTTAAGGGGACAGTGAGAGTTGGTGAAATACGTGGAAAAATAATATATGCAAAAAGGTATATTCCTTTTTTCTTGTGTGTAAATTATGCATCATAATTGTTATCAATGATTAATATTATTTCTGGTGTCTAGCACACACCATTTAAAATGCAAATATACGCTCAGCTGAAGGTAGCTGAAGACAGCGAAAGCCTCTCTACCACCCACACTTTTGCGAAGAGTGATGAGAAGAAGCAGGAGATAAATCAAGATGCTAGCAAGGGCTGTATCTCTTTCTTTCTAATGTAACCCTTCTGCCAGGCAAAGCCAGCAGCAACCAGGGGCGGGTTCAATATCTAGGGGTTTCTTTCCATCGATACAACACAGAACCAGCTCGAGCCCCCACCAGTAACTTGGGAAAATTACACACCACCTCTGGGCACCTCTGCGAGGTAATACTTCCCCACTCGCAAGCACAGAATCTGAGTGTTGAAAAGAAACTTTTAATAAAAGGAGGGAAGTAACTCAGCCTTCATTTGGGAAACCACCTCAAACAGGGTTCATAAACATAAACCATGAGCAAAAGACCCACCCCCAAGTTGGTTGAGCAGTGTCCTTTTCCCCTCAGGTTCTTAAGTCCAGCAACCCAAAGGTCCCTTTAGCATGCCTATCCCTTCTCTGCACCCCACTCACAGTTGCTGTCCTTGATCAGTGCAGACCCAGAGTTTAAAGGTGCATCTGCAGAGTTCACTTCCCACTGTGGATGGAGGTAAGGAGGCACGTTCCTCACTCCGCTGCTCGGGCACTCGTCCACCGCCCCTCTCCGCCAGCCGCCCTCCTGGCCGCTCGCTGCGCCTCTCCATCTCACCAGCCACTCATTCACCAGCCGACTGTCAGTCACCTTCTGCTGCTACTTGCCTCTTTGCTGTGACCTCTGCACATCAGTCTCTTAGTGATTTTCAGCTCTTTGTAGGCTGGGCAGAAACACTGCCCCACCTCAAGTGATTCCAGCTCTGACTGAGCATTTAAAATAACAAAAGAGGCTCCTAATTAAGCCTATTTAGTCTTTTCGTTGAACAGTGGGGAGGAATAGATCAAACCAGTCTGGGGACTCCAAGGGAGAGTCCACACACCTTCTGACTAGGACATCTGTCCCCATCCCTCTTACTTTCACAGGGCTCTGGCATTCGAGCCCCTGGCTTAATGAGGTCCTTTCAGCTGAAGGTGAGCCCCTACATTTGGGACAGGTTAAGCACAGTCTTGCTTCCCTGTATTACTACATAATTACAACATTTTGGTAACATCATTTCACTACCCCTGCATTCAGTACTAAAGTGATTTGTACCCAACACCCACCAAAATTGATTACTTTGACACTGCTCTATCTGCTGAATATTTAAGCAGAGCAGGAGCATACTTCATTTACATAAACACACCCAAAGTCTCTCCCGCTCCCAGCTAGCTGTCAGGGGAGCATTCATTCAGACCCTGCTTACATTAAGAAGAATGAAAAAGTAAGCTGCTAATTCCAAACCAACATAAAACAGCATTCTCCTGTCTCAATAAATGAATTAAAACTATTTTTAGGAAAGGGAGCTGGAAGCAACCTCTTTTCCTTGCTTATCAAAGCTACGTAAATATATAGAGAAGAGAAGATGGGAATGGAGTTTTATAATACTGTGTTTGTAAATCACACTAAAAATAATACGATTGGTGGGACGCCTGTCAGACTGAACTTTATGGAAGGGCATAACAAGTGGGGTCCTGCAGGGATCAGTTCTGGGCCCGGTTCTGTTCAATATCTTTATCATTGATTTACATAATGGCATAGAGAGTACACTTATAAAGTTTGGAGAAGATACCAAGCTGGGAAGGGTTGCAAGTGTTTTGGAGTATACAATTCAATGAGTATAAAATTCAAAATGATCTGCACAACCCGGAGAAATGGTCTGAAGTAAATAGGATGAAATTCAATAAGGACAAATGCAAAGTACTCCACTTAGGAAGGAACCATCAGTTGCACACATACAAAATGGGAAATGACTGCCTAGGAAGGAGTACTTCAGAAAGGGATCTGGGGGTCATAGTGGATCACAAGCTAAATACAAGTCAACAGTGTAACGCTGTTGCAAAAAAAGCAAACATCATTCTCAGATGTATTAGCAGGAGTGTTGTAAGCAAGACACAAGAAGTAATTCCTCTGCTCTACTCTCCATTGATAAAGCCTCAGCCGGAGTATATTGTCCAGTTCTAAGCACCACATTTCAGGAAGGATGTGGACAAATTGGAGAAAGTCCAAAGAAGAGCAACAAAAATGATTAAAGGTCTAGAAAACATGACCTATGAGGGAAGATTGACACAATTGGGTTTGTTTAGTCTGGAGAAGAAAAGACTGAGAGGGGGCCCTGCAGCGTAATCTCCCACCTTCGTGCAACCGGTGGCCTGTGCTCACCACTGCCATGTTGGACCCTCTGCATTTATTTATTGACAAATAAAACTTGCAGAATTTTACAGAATTGTAAAATATTGTTCACAGAATTGTAATACTGTGTGCAGAATTTTAAATTTTTTGGTGCAGAATGCCCTCAGGAGTAGCACATGTACATATGTATATGCCCGGGACAAATCCCTGATTATGGCCTCTAAGTGCTCGCTAAATACAAATAAAAAATAACCACCCTTATTTGTCATTGGGAACCAATCCTGATTCCTGCAAATGTTTCCATTATTCATAACTACTAGCCAGAGAATCTGGATGAACAACTTTCAGTCTATGTATTGTCTGCAATCTGTTCAGTTTCACCATTCCCCATTCTCCTTCTTGTTTTTGTGGATACAGACTAACATGGTTACCCCTTGATACTTGACATTCCCCATTTGTCACTCAAGCTGTGTGATTGGTCACCTAAGTCACATGATAGCGTTGCACCCTTCTGACAGGATAACAAACAGCAAAAGGATGAATGGCGAGTGAGAAAAAATGCAGGGTGAATTGTAAAGACACTTGTGAATATGGAAATGTGAGCAAAGAACAGTCATTCCCCCACATTGTTCCCTCACCTTGGAATGCCCTTCCTGAGCTGGTCTGCAAAGCCAGCACCCTCTCATTGCTTAAATCCTCCCAAGGACCCATGTTTTATGAGACATGTACAAGAACCTAGCTGACAATGACAATGATCCTGCAATGATTTCTGTGTATGGGGCCCTCGCACAGAGCCCCACTGAACTCAACTCTAAACCTTATTTGCTTCAGTACCTTATAAATGGCCTACTCATCCGGGCTAAGGAAAGCAACTTTAATGCTCAGAGGGAAGGACATGAAGGATTCTCAAACGAAGGGTAGGGTGTTGAGAGGAGGAGGAGGAATTTGGTATTGTTTTGGGTGGATTTTTTTAGTTAAACCAGTATAGCTACTGAGACATGCATCAACATCCCTGATCACTTTGCATATAAGTCACATCCTTTCCCCTCATCCTTCAACTCTTTCTCATTTGCCTTTGTATTCCAGATAAGGGCAGAAATTATGTCTTCCTCTGACTGGAAACACACAGCAAATTTGGGGTATCACTGCAATTTAAATAAGTGGTCAAGGGGGGAAAATGTGTACAATCAATGCATTTTAGAGTGCATGTTATATGCTAACCAGCTGCTGCTAAGCCCTGCACTGTAAGTCAGTGACAATGCAGAGAAAGTGTTGTGAGCCACAGTGCATGCAAGAAAGTGGAAAAGTTTCCCAGTCAGTAATACAGTCAGCAGCTTCTGCACAGCTTGTTGTGCCATTCTCATGTCCCTCCCACGGACAGGAGAACCCAGACCAACAGAGGTGATGTTCTGTGCCAGGCTGGAACCCTCACTCTTCGCTCTTGCGTTAAAGTTATTCACATTGGTACTGTTTGCCCTGCTGGAGGAGTCTGCCCAGGAAATGCTCTTGATCAGCACATGGCCCAGTTCTCTGGCCACACACCAAGCGGTGTGTGGTCTTTGCCAGCTGGTTCCAGTTCCCCACCCAGACAGAGACTCTCCAGCCCATGATACATATTGCTGAATGACCAACTTGTCAGCCATCAGCTTGTGGTATTTCAAATAGTTCCGTTAGTAACAATTACAACATGTCAAAAATAATCCGAATTTTGATGCTCTGGTTTGAATTTAAATTTTACAAGGCTCCATATGAATTGGCTGATTTGACAACAAGATATCCACCCATTCAGCCAGCTCCCAAATATCCTATAGCAGGACTTGTGAAGCTTCTGTGAATTCCCAGTTCTGCAAGTATCTCCTCCATATTTTTAAACATTTGATAGTTAAACAGGAAGATGATATCGGTGATGCGTCACTGCTCACTCACCTCTGACAGTTTCAGAGGAAAACCTGGAATTTTAACAATTTAGCCACTTTTCAATTATAACATTTGCAAAAACCTGCAAACCAAATCCAAGTCATGTCACTGGCTCCTTTGTGTGCCTCTAAAATAATGTCGAGGCCCACGGTCCTGCTTGGATCTGCACACAGATCTTTTCCCTCCCATGAGGAAAGGGGATCAACCACTTTCACGAGGCTGTTCTCCTCCCACTACTTCCATCAACTTAACATGGGCCATCTGCATGGCTGGGGATTTACACAGGGGAACAGTAGGCAGGAGTGGGAGGGCCTGTGCTCTGTATTAAAATGCATATTGCTTTTGCCCAATTTACCAAGCAATCCAAATCACTCTTGCCATCTCACTCATATCGTGTGTTTTCCAGAGATTTGCAGATTCCAATGCCAGAAGGGGCCATTATGATCATCTTGTCTGACCTTCTATATAACAGAGACCAGAGAATTTCCCCAAAGTAATTCCTAGAGCAGATCTTTTAGGAATAACATCCAATCTTGATGCAAAAATTATTCGTGGCAGAGTCCACCACAACCACTGGCAAATTGTTCCAATGGTTAATTACTCTCACCATTAAAAATTTACGCCTTACTTCCAGACTGACTTTGCCTAGCTTCAACTTCCAGCCATTGGTCAAGTGTTATACTTTTTTCTGCTAGATTGAAGAGCCCAGTGTTAAACATTTGCTTCCTATGTAGATATAGACTGTAATCAAGTCACTCCTGAACCTTCTCTTTGTTAAGCTAAATAGATGGAGCTCCTTGAGTCTAATACTAGAAGGCATGTTTTCTAATCCTTTAATCATTCTTGTGGCTCTTTTCTGAACCCTCTCCGGTTTATCAACCTTCTTGAATTGTGGGCACCAGAACTGGACACATGATTCCAGCAGCAATCACACCAGTGCCAAATATAGAGGTAAAAAACCACTGTACTCCAACCACTGTACTCCAACCACTGTCCAACCTGACAGTCCCCTGTTTATGCATCCCAGGATCGCATTAGCTCTTATGGACATAGCATTACACTAGGAGCTCATGTTGATTATCCACTCTGACGCCCACATTTTTTTCAGAGTCCCTGCTTCCCAGGATTGAGTCCCCTATCCTATAAGTATAGCCTACATTCTTTGTTCTAGATTATAAATTTACACTAAACTGTATTAAAATGCATATTGCTTTTGCCCAATTTACCAAGCAATCCAAATCACTCTGAATCATAGATCTGTTCTCTTCATTATTCACCACTGCACCAATTTTTGTTTCATCTGCAAACTTTATCAGTGATGAGTGATTTTATATTTTCTTCTTGGCCACTGATAAAAATGTTAAAAATATAGCGTCAAGAACTGATTCCTGCGGGATTCTGCCAGAAACACACTCATTTGAGGACAATTCCCCATTTACTATTACATTTTGAAATGTATCAGTTAGCCAGTTTTTAATCAATTTAATGTGTGGTATTATTAATTTTATATCATTCTAGTTTTTTAATCAAAATGTTGTATGGTACCAATTCAAATACCTTGTCGAAATTTAAGCAATTCTCACCTTTCTTAGGTGATCAATTTTATACAATTTTTGGGCAGTTCAAGCCAGTTTAGGCAGTTTCCACTTTCTGAATCAGTGTTATTTGCCATTGTAGACTGCAGAAGCCCTGAATTACCATTGCACATCTTTGCTGAAGATCACACCAGAGCTGCTCTCCTGACTTCTCACCCAGGAGCCAGATATGTCCACATTTGAGTTAACTGCACGTTGGCATACATCTGGCTCCAAATATTTGTGCAGAGCAAGATGAAACCTGATGCTGCTAAGTACCTGATCATGTCAACCTGCTCTCGCACTCAAACGGCTTGGAATACTTGAACAAGAAAATATGCAAATGCAGAAGTCACACACAGGAATTCATCAGTACGATTACACAAAATAAATAGGGCAGTCACCTTATTCAGTGTGAGATTTAGAGAAAAGATATTACATGCTCGTTAGAGACTGAGGCATACACACAGAAAGGAAGGGTGACTGAAGGTTGAAAATGCACCGGCTCTGGTTTGTCTTATTTACAGAAGGGAAAAGGATTACAAAAAAGCAGGCATTTAGAAGTGTGCCAAGCAATTAAATGAACTGTCCATGTGCTCAAACATGGAGGATCTCTGACTTACCCTAGCCAAATGATTATTCCAGTACTTGCATGAAAGATTTAGATGCCAATGGATACATCTGAAGTCTGCATGGCTGTATGAAAAATGTAAGTTTGTTATATTTGTGAAAAACATGTTTTCTGTAACCATTGTTGGGGGTGGGGTAATCACCATCCTCTTTGCTCTTTTCAGCATCATGGCATGGAACACTCAACAGCCCATCAGATTATTCTTCTTACGCTTCCATTTTATGCAACAGCCAGAAGTGACACGGTACAATGATGGGGAGTCTGAAAAGAGCAAAGAGGATGGGAAAGGCCTGTGAGCTGTGCAGCAAAGTGGGCATAGAGTATGTGGTAAAGCCCCTCGATTCTGCAGCAGACTGGAAATTGTGCAGTGCAGCCTAAATTGTGCATTAGAAATGTGGAGGTATTTATCTATCTATAGACACACACAGAGAGACTTTTAAGAGAAGGGGAGCATCTTACTTTGACAAGTTTTCCAAGAAAGATAGAAATCAAAAAACAAACTAAAGAGGCTCAAATAAGGCCCAATTGAATTCAATACAGTAACACCTTGCACTTTCAATACACAGAATGACAGTGGCCACTTATGGTGGCAAAACACTAGAAGATGGGGGTGAAACCTCTAGTTTTTCTTTCATTTTTATGGCAAAACTGAAACACTCAGGGCAACTTCCAGACTGTGTGCACTGTGTTTCCATGGCTTATTATTTACTTACTGTATTTTTTGTTTCCAAGTGCACTGTTTAAATTCATTTTCATAATGTGATATGGTTTCTCTTGAGAGAGAGAAGATGAAACAAACTCTGCCTACAGCTTCCAGAGAGGAACAGCCAAACAAAATAATCTCTGCGAATTTCGTTTTCATTACTAAAATATTTTCATTTGCTGGCTTGATAGATTCCCCCCACCAAAACACTACCACTAATAAATGACCAAACAGAAACAAGTAGAACCAGGAACCTACATAGCACATGGTCACAATATGAAAATTCTTGAGGAAGGATGAAGTATAATAAAGTTTACCTTCAAATGGAGTTGTCCATTTTGGAAACACACACTCAACTGTGATTAAGCTGAAATATAAAGTGTTGTTGTCTCTGACTCACCCACATATTATAAAACAGAACCCTGGTCTCAAAAGCCATTTTTCAAGTGGGTTTTGGGTTCTCATCCTTCGCAACTAATTGAAAATTCACATTTTCTATTTATCACTAATTTAGCGATCACAGAATGAAGTGATGTCACAGAAGTTTTTCATCTAAATTTGTTGCATTTGATAATCTTCACAATGTACGCAGACAAGTGCTTCTGTGCAACATTTATGTGTTTCCCTGCCTTTTGCAATATGTTGAGAATAGAGCTCTGCACAACTGAGTTTTTGGTAATGAATTTGGGAATTTTCATACAATGTGATAAACAAATGGGTGACACGGGATAGATCACTTGATGATTACATGTTCTGTTCATTCCCTCTGAAGCACCTGGTATTGGCCACTGTCGGAAGACAGGATACTAGGTTAGATGGACCATTGGTCTAATCCAGTATGGTCGTTCTTATGTTCTTAAATAGAACAGGACATCTATCATAAATCTGCTGGTAATATGGTTGTATTATGAGCCAAAGAATGCCACATAGTATTTTGTGAAAGTATTAACATTCCAAAATTTTACATCATTTGTCATTCCAAAAACCCTCATAACATGAAATGAAATATTCTCTCCTCTCCATCTAGGTGTTTATGCCACATTCATCACCAAAGTGTCTGTTAACTCACTGAATTTAAAAGTAAAGCAGAGGTTACTAAAGATGATTTCTTCTTGTTGTTGGCTTTGATGTAGAATACAAAGCGGAGGGTAGGAAATGTTACACCAAGAAGTCACATTTCTGCTGCGCAGTGGGGAGTGTCGAGGTAGCACAGAGATTCCTATGCACTAACTAATGCAACAGGGTGTGGAAATACACAATGACAGGAATGAGTTTCAGCTGTCATCAGCTATAGAGCCAGAATCCTTCAGAAGCTTTGGTTCAACAGTGGCACATGGTCAACTCTTGTTCCACTGAGAGATGGCCTGTGAGTGATTAATCACCCTTGCTCAGGCAAGCCAGTGGTAAGCAGAAGCCATTTCGCCCAGTGGAAAATAAAAAACTTTCTAGATCCCACAATGGGTTACACTGTGTGAGAATGGAAGTGGTTTCATGTACTAGTTCTTACTATTGTGCCGGAATCAATGGCACAGCAGCCAACACTTTTAGGCTTGTATGCACAGGTTGAAGGTATCTGCAGACTTCTGTCAGATATCCTTTGTGGAATCCTCACTGAAGCAGAACCACAAATCTGTAGACTTGATGGCTGAGTATTTTTCAAGTCTGGATGCACTTAGCTGACTTGCGTAAATTGCCCTTTGATTGGTATGTTTCATCAGTTGTCTCTAATTGGTGCAAACAGGTAGTTTGAAGATTACAAGATTTATTCTACTATAGCAATGATTACTGTTTGCTAAAGATAGTGCTGATTTTTAGGTGTTTAAAATCTTGACAGTTACAATAACCATATGATTTATCACTGTGTTTTCAAGACTGCTTCAGACCTAGAGGATTTTAACGTAATCACTCGTGATATTTGGGTGACCCAGACTACCCTGGACCTCAATTCTGAGCACTTCTGGAATAGTATTCTAATGAATACCTGGTTAGACAGGTAAAAATAATTTAGCTTAAACAGGATTTATGATTAGTAATCCAAAAAAACTCCATCTGGTTTTCTGGGAAGGAGAAAGCAACAGGCTCTTAAAATGGTTCCAGAGGAGGTGGAGATTTGCCTCTTGAGAAGCCTGGGTTCATGCAAGGAAAACCATGGAAACTCATGTGTTATTAGTGTTCTCACTTAAAAACAACAGATCCCCTTCCTTGTTAGCTGAATCTCCAAAATGACAGCACACCAGAGTTCCCCACTGAAAGTTCAAAGTAGCTCTGCATACTGATATTTTCTGAGAAAGAGTCAGTATGAGCCATATAAAAATTAATAGGCAGCTACCAGCTACAGAACTGCCTCCAAACCTGCTTCTCCATTATCTGAGTGATCAATGACAAGAGATGGCAGGGGGCTGGAACCAGGGCCGGCTCCAGGCACCAGCCCTCCAAGCATGTGCTTGGGGCGGCACCTGGAGGGGGGCGGTGCTCACCCGGGGAGAGCGGGGCTGTGGCCGGGCTCGCCACCCTCCCCTGGCGCTCTGGCCGGTTGGGGAGAGCGGAGCCCCAGCCAGGCTCTCCGCCCTCCCCTGGCACTCTGGCCGGCCAGGAAGAGCGGGGCCGCCCTCCCCCAGCGCTCTGGCCGGCCGGGGAGAGTGGGGCCACGGCCGGGCTTGCCGCCCTCCTCCCGGCGCTCCGGCCGGTCGGGGAGAGCGGGGCCCCGGCCGGGCTCACCGCCCTCCCCTGCCGCGCTCCGGGGGGGGGGGGGGGGGCAAGGGGGCAGCAGGAGGCTTTTTTGCCTGGGGTGGCAAAAAAGCCAGAGCTGGCCCTGGCTGGAACAATTTTTATAGTGGGGGTGCTGCTGATGGAAACCATGTACACCTCTACCCCGATATAAGGCGACCCGATATAACACAAATTCGGATATAATGCCGTAAAGCAGTGCTCCGGGGGGGGGGGGGGGCTGCATGCTCTGGCAGATCAAAGCAAGTTCGATATAACGCGGTTTCACCTATAACGCGGTAAGATTTTTTGGCACCTGAGGACAGCGTTATATCGGGGTAGAGGTGTATTTGGTGTTTGTTATTACTACTTCAAGCCAGGAGTGTGGAAGCACTCCCAGCACCTCTAGTCCCAACACTGCTGGAGATGGGCTGAGCTGGTTTAGAAGAACTGCACAGTTTGGGTATGGAGTGCCTCCTCTGCCTCCGAATTCCCCACTGCAGTTCATGGTTGGTTAAACTGTAACCCCTCAAGGACTATGGGTGTTTAGAGCATAAAATGGACGAGGGGTCTGTGAGCCAGGATCAGTCTGAGACAGGAGATAGAGATGAATCCAGAGGAAGCTTGCCTTATGCCAGCTTGTTCAGGTACATCATGAGATTCAGTAACACCCACACTCCATGATCTGCCTTTGTTACCTAGAGAGCAGCAAGTGAGCTTCAAGTCTATACTTCCAATGTATAAAGCTACCAAAAAAACCTAGGAAACAAGCTACTTTGGGACTGCTACCCACTCTCCTATTGTCGCTTTTGAGATCAGTAGAATGTCCCACGATGTCATCTCAAGAGTTTGTCTGTAGCTCTATTGTGGGTAAGACTGATGACATTTTAATCTTATTTTAGAGGGTTTTGTTTCAGGGGGAGTTATTTGTGAGTGTTGAGGTATGTGTGTACATATGTGTACTTTGTCTTGGTTCTAGGATGTGGTTTGGGTCATGTAGCTTTATGGTATTTTTTCCATTTCTATTTCAGAGCTTAGAGACCTTCTGGCACAAGCACTGAATAAATAAGCAATTACATTATTCATCCCTGGAACAGGATCAGCTCAGACCCATCAGGAAATGGCAGCTATGTCTCTCCCCCCAAATCCCAGTCTTCGTAACACAATGTAAAATGATTTAATGGGACCTGGCAAGATATTCAATACAATTAAAACTAACAGCCAGTTTTTCCAGGAACTTTCTATATGTTTTGCATTTTTACAAGGAAACATACATGCAGTCACAGCAAAACACCTCCACCCACAAGGAGTCCGATAAAATCATCAACACCCTGACACCAACTACATTCACATACACACCCAGAGACCTGTTCAATCAGTATTAGTCATCATTTCACATTGCTTGTCACCCAGTGCCCAACACCAGATGCTTGTCTCTCAGTACAGAGATATTTTAAATGGAGTTTTTTATATAGTTATTAATAGAAATGGCAAAATAAACAATGGCACAGAAAGTGTTGTTTTGTTGCATGAAAACCAGGCAAAACCTTGACAAGGAAGGAAAATGTTGGTGTCTGCCCTCACTCTGTAGTCATTCACTGGTGGGATAAGCATACTACACTAACTGAGAATTTCCTTTCCCCAGATTTCTGCTTCCACACTATGCTCATATCAAGCTCACCTGAGGAGAGTCATAAGGAAACCTTGTTTCTGTACCATGTTTAGGAAGCTTATGCAAAAGAGGGGAACAAAGCTAAGCGAGAACACTACCTCCCTTATACACAGAGAATTACACTGGCAGGAATACAGAATGGTGGGGTCAGAGGCCAGAAAATCCCCCCAAGGAAGCTCCCTCAGTGACCTGCCAACCACTGCACTGTATTGGCCAAAAGGAACGGCCTGGGGTAGAACAAGGTCTGTAGTAGAGTACAACAAAATTCTTGCTTGTGCAAGAGCTGGGGTAGGAGGAGAGCAGTAACCTGACAAGTTGCAAACAATGTGACATTTTCTGTTGGTATTTGTTTTTTAAAAAAGAACATTCCCCCATCATACTGGTCTTTGCATACACTGCTCCAAAACCTCATCTCTACCAAGCGTACCTCACGCGAAGGGGAAGGAGAGACATAGCCCTGCTACTGATCAGAGTTTCTACCCTCTCACTTTACCAAAACTGACAGGAATTTACACCACGTGCTCCAATAAAAGCGGAGATCAGATATGCTGACAGCACAAGCTAATTTCCCAGATTTCTGGTTCCAGGTCAGGGAGGGAATGGGGCTTATGGGGCTTGCCTTCACCTTCCCCCAGAGAGTCTAGATCTTTTCGTAGCCTGTATCCATGTCTTACTGGTTCATATTTTCTTCTAAAATGCAGTGAATGAAAAATGAGCCTTAGGGGGAACAGCTCACAACACTAAAAGCATCCTTTAAATGGGAAAAAATAAAGGAAGCCTCAGAGACAATGTACTGGCTGAGCTTGAATAGGCAGGAGCCCACTACAGACCTCAAACGATCAGGGAGAAATAGTGCACTCCTTAAAAATCAAGACATGTCACTTTTTACCTTCTGTGATTAGGGCCCATTTAGCTAGATAAGGACTCACCTCATAATCAGGAACTAGAAGACAAAGCTGTCTGCAAATGTCATTTCCTGGGAAGACATGTAGAATCTAATTTCATAAATCAATACCTCAATCAAGGCCTTTTTATAATCTGTTCAGCATCCTGATCCTCAGACAAATCAGAAGGTCCCATAGTAGAATATGGGAAAGAACTGTATAAAATGGGCCTTTGCATTTTTATTCACTGGATCTAATGTTGAAAGATACAGCCGTATAGAGAGTGGTAAAAATCTGCTCTAGCATCACAAGAGTCAAGTCTGTGCTGAGGGCCGATTCATTCACATTAATCTATTGGCGATCCCAACTGAAAACCTGAATGCCTTCCAAGTGAGGCAAATATGAATCTGAGCATTTTACAATAGGATAGTCTACAGAACATTTGTGCTTTTTCACATCATTTCTTTTGAAAGAACTGTTTTTGCCTTTGCCTGTGTTACTATGCCCTGGCTAGGAAAAAGCTCAGAGATATTTCAATTCTGATGTTGACCACAAAGTTCTTGTAAAATACCAGATTTCCTAATATTAATAGGAACTTCAAAGAAGATACTAAGTCACCAAATCTGCTGCATATCAGTTTCACCAGATGCAGTGATGCCAACTCTTCCGATTTTAATGCAAGTCTCATGATATGGGGTGTGTTTCTTAGAGCTTCACATCCGGGTGGCCTCTGGGAGAATCCAAGCTTTCATTAAAAAACAAGGTATGTTTCTAGTCCTGATGGTTGCAGAGAATCCCTGAAAACATTAACCAAGTGATACCTAAAGGCTCCAATACCCAAGGCAAATGAAAAAACCAGATGTATTATTTTTAAAAATGCTCATGATTTTAAAGTGAATCTCAATAGTTTTGAGGCCTGAATCATGATTTTTTGATACTCAGGTTTGGCAATACTGCAGACAACACCCATAGTTCTGCAACCTACTTCTGTGAGACACTTACCATATTGACCAACATCCCTGTACTGACATGCAGCATTGTTGTAGCCGTGTCAATCCCAAAATATGAGAGACATAAGGTGAGTGAGGTAATATCTTTCATTGGACCAACTCCTGTTGGTGAGAGAGACAAGCTTTTGAGCTACACAGAGCTCTTCTTCAGAGTTTCTTCTTAATGAATTGAAGAAGAGCGCTGTGTAAACTCAAAAGCTTGTCTCTCTCACCGACAGGAGTTGGTCCAATAAAAGATAAGATATTACTACACCCACCGTGTCTCTCTAATCCAGCGGTGGGCAACCTGCGGCCCAGCAGTGTAATCCACTGGCAGGCTGCGAGACAGTGTTTACATTGATCATCCACAGGCATGGCCGCCCGCAGCGCCCAGTGGCCGTGGTTCCCGTTCCCGGCCAATGGGAGCTGTGGGAAGCAGCGCGGGCTGCACGGACATGCTGGGTAATAACATTTTTATTGTACTAAACTGGCTCTCTGTTTAAAAGCAACTATTTGCAGAGCTCCTCCAACTATAACTTAGCGTCTAGCCATCTGCATACAGACCAACTTCCTGGTGCCTCTTCCAAACTCTTCCCTCCTTCAATCCATGATGCTCCTTCCAGGTTCCATGCAGATTGCCACACTAAGCTATAGGTAAGACTCATTCTGTGGCTCCCAAATAAAGAGGTTTATGAAAGGAAAGGAAGTAAATCCAGACTGGGGGAGACATGTATGCAACATGGGGGGACACAAAACTGGCAAACCACAGGGATTTCTTATTACAAAAACTACTGCATGTAGCCTAGTTCCCCAAAATGTGTAATACTGAAAAAGCAAAAACCTAAACCACTTCCATGTAATCAGAATGGTGAAAAACAGTTGCTTAAAAGGAGAAATTAACTTTACACTGACAACAAAATAGAAAAAAAGTTGTCACAGGAATGGATTAATATGGTTGGGATAGAGCATATATGAGAGGTTATTACTAAAAACAATAGTTTATAGATTACATTTTTATCTAAGGTAACCTGATCTCACAACCCTCTATTGAGCTTCACCTGTGTCAAAAACTGAAAGCATAAAATCAATCAACTTGTGTTTTTGCATTCCTGAGGTTTTTGTTCCTTTTTTGTATTTTTCCTGAAAAATTAATTTAAAAGAATGTAAATGAAAAATCTCCAAAGCTACTGATCAAAAAATAAACAACATGTGTATAAGGCCTTCATGAAACAAATATGTTCTCAGTATAGAACTATTATCACATTTCTCGCAAGAACATTTTTGCCCACTGCTTTGGTACATTTCAGTGTCAAGTTTACAACATGCTTTGTTGTTGTAAGAGAGACTAATACAAGGTCAGCTCATGTGAGATTTTCAGTTACATTTTGCACAGATGATTCCTAGTAATAAATCTTGAACAAGGAAACCTCACGCATTTGTTTATTTAGAGTTGTAATAAAAAGGGATCAAGAGAAGCGATGTGTTTGCTTTCTTACTAGTACTATATTTGCTAACTAACACTATTTCCACACTGTATGATATCTGCACACTTCTTGCACCTAGACTGGATTGCAGTGCATTCAAAGAAGCACTGTTTACCCATCACAAAATGTTTCTAAAGCAGTTAGAAAAATCTCCAGACATTCAATACAAGCTGCATGTCAAGTCAATGCCACACACCACAAACTGCCCAGTCAATTTGACAGCACTGATTATTAGTCTAAACAGGTGACTGAAGAAACATTTTATGTAAGAATCAATGTCTACATGGAAGAAGCTGGTAGTGTGCAGTGTATACCTTAAACATGAGAAAGAAAAACAACGGGGGAACAAAGGAAGCCAAATCCAGGGAATTTCTTCAATCTGACACTTATCCACAGAGAAAAATCAGGAGATATTTTAATCACATACAGTAGTTTAAAACTTTTGCCAAAGGTAAAGTCAAAGTAAACAAACAACCTCAGCAAACTACAGATGCAGCTACATGCATCAAACACAAGAGAATGGATCCCTTCAGCAAATTTGGGCTGCAATGAGGGAATTCCTTTGAATAGCACAGGTGCCTCAGGATGTACAACATAGATGCATTACTAGGACACTCTTAAACCATCAAAACGTAGGCATTCCTGTCTAGCCTGTTGAACTGAGGCTAACTAAATAAAAAGGCAGCTGTTGTTCTGTTTTAACAAGAGGTAAAGTAATGGTACGGACCCTGTGAGAATATAAGCTCATGAGGATTTATGATGTAGCTCTCTCTTTTACCCTAGCCACTGACAGATCATTATGGACACTCCTGATTGATCTTTACCAAAAGGTACATTACTGAGAAGTGTACACTTCTCAGTCAAGCAGTTTCCACCAGAGATAGGCCAGACCAGTTCAGAGACTGTTGAACTTGTGGCTATTTAGAAACCTGTGAGTATTATGTTTCTTCTGCAGCACATCATTCAGCAAAGTGCCAATTAAATGCATGTTTCCTTGAGTGACTGAGATCAGATTTACTAACCTTCCAAAAGAATAACTTCCAGCAAGCAGACCTTCTGGGCAGTGCAACAGACCAAGACTGAAAAATATGGAGAAACTCAACCAATGTTGCCTCCAAAAAGCATCTCGGATTGCCAACCCAAGAGCCACACACACTTTCTGAGTTAGAGGAGACAACCAACTGCTCTGTCTTCAACAAACGACCAGCTTGCCAGAGGTCCCGGTCAAGAAAAGGAAAAGCTTTCACAGACAGAGCAAGTGGAAACACACTCGCCAAGACATGAACTGCATGAAAATGTGAGCATGGAAATGGTGACAGTATCACAGCTAGCTGGCTACCATTCCACAAAGCATCTCCCTTAACCACTGACAGAGACATTTCAAAACAAGCGGCTTTTAGCATCTTTGGGGTTAACAAAGGTCTTACTGCCCCAACCACTATCAAAGCTCGATGAATAAATCAGCACGGGGCCAGCTTTTGCTTTACTGACAGAGTAACCAATGACAGTTCAGCATATTGCAAGATTGCGCCTCCACACACACACACCGCTGCAATCTTGCACACAGACAGTTTGTTAAAATCTACAAGGGTAATACAACTGTTTTTGGCAGTAACTCAAAATCTGTACCTCCTTTTAGTCTCTGCTTAAAACTCATAAAATTATTTGAGACTGACAGAAAAAACACAAGCCAGAAGAAAAATGACATGATCAACAGTAGAAAAGCAAAGCGCATCCTAAAGCATCAAGGAGTCCAGTGGCACCTTAAAGACAAACAGATTTATTTGGGCATAAGACTAACACGGCTACCCCCTGATACTTGACATCCTAAAGCATAATACTCTGGACTGAATGTGTTTTGCAAATCAGGCAGGAATTTCTAGATTCCTGTTGAGTTTCAGAGGCACTTTCCTGAGACCTTCATGCAGCCTGTGATATAAATTCCTGCCATTGACATAAGTCAGTCACAGATGGTGGTGGTAAGTACCAATTCAGCCAAACACAACTTGCTAACTTCAGGAGGAGCTAGAAAAGCAAGGCCAGAGCCACAAACACAGGGACATGTGCACAGTGTTAAAAGAGGTGTCTAACATCTGGGCTATAGAGGCCTATGGAACATCCATGCTATGCGTTTCTTACCCCAAACTATACAGCCTATTAAGCCCTGAAAACTACAGAGTAAGGAGGTTTTTTTCAGCCAGTATTAGCTCAGTAATGTCCCTTTAAAAGAAAGAAAGCTCAAAAACCCAGCCAATAAGCCGTATGTATATTTGTTCTTTGAGAGTACTTTCTAGTTACTGTATACACATTGCAATTGTTACACAATGTCAAAGGAGAACCACATATATATACACACACCCCTACTGTCAAACCAAAATCAGTGAGAGGCAGGATCCATTCACTAGAAAACAGATATTTCTGAGATTTTCACAAATAAAAAAAAATGCAAAATAACACATGGTTCAGAATTTCTTCATCTCCCTGCCAGTGAATGAACTTGAGCGGCTCCGATTAGTCTCAGACTTGTGCTTCTAAGTCACTTAAAAAATCTCACCCCAAGAGTCTAAAGCTGAAAGCCTCTCCTCATTCTCCCAATAAGAAATCCAGCTCTGCCTGCCACAAATCAATAGCATCCAAACAGCCTAGTAAAGGTAATAGTGTTGACGTAATATACTTAGATTTCTGTAAAGCATTTGACTTGGTACCACACTACATTTTGATTTAAAAAACAAAACAAAACAAAGAAACTGAGAACAATATAAAATCAGCATGGTGCACACATTCAGTGGATTAAAAACTGGCTAACTGATAGGCCTCAGAAAGTAATTAAACAGGGAATCCTCATCTAGCAGGTGCATTTCCAATGGGGTCCTGCAGGGATCAGTTCTTGGCCCTATGCTTTTTAATATTTTTATCAATGGCCTGGAAGAAAACATAAAATCGTCACTGATAAAGTCTGCAGACAACACAAAAATTGAGGGAGAGGTGAATAATGAACAGGACAGGTCACTAATTTAGAGCAATCTGGATCACTTGGTAAACTAGATGCAAGCAAACAGCATGCATTTTAACATGGCCAAATATAAGTATATTCATCTAGAAACAAAGATTGTAGGCCATACTCACAGGATAGGGGACTCAATCCTGGGACACAGCGACTCAAAAGGATTTTGGAATCATTGTGGATGATCAGCTGAACATGAGTTCCCAGCGTGACACTGGGGTCAAAAGAGTTCATGTGATCCTGGGAGGCTTTGAAAGGGCTTCCCTTTCAGATCCTGGACACCGTGGCTGACAAGCCCTCTTTGTGAATTGAGCAGCATATTCAGTCCAGAAGGGCACCTCCACCAAGTGTCTGTATTGCTCTTTATGCTCCAGGTACATCACAATATAGCAGTAGTTATAGGGAGCCCCCCAGTCGCCCCCTAGCTCAGCCTTTTATACGGCTTCCTTTCTTTCTGAGATACGCATCTGTTGAGCTAATTACCTCATCAGGTGCAAGTGATCCCTTCACCTTTCCAAACCCAAACCACCAAAGCCCCTCCTACTTTAAACTACACACAGTGCCCTGGGTGTTCTAAGTGACCAGGGTTCTGGTTTCCAGAAGGCTAAATTTATAGCTACTAACAGCACCCTGTAACAGAGAATCTCAGGTAGGAGTAGAACGGTTATTTTGCCTCTATATTTGGCACTGGTGTGACTGCTGCTGAACTACTATGTCCAGTTCTGGTGCTCACAATTCAAGAAGGATGTTGATAAACTGGAGAGGGTTCAGAGAAGAGCTACAAGAATGATTAAAGGATTAGAAAACACGTTTTATAGTGATAGATTCAAAGAGCTCAATCTATGAAGTGTCACAAAGAGAAGATTCAAGGGTGACTTTATTACAGTCTATAAGTATCTACATGCGAAACAAATATTTAGCAATGGGCTCTTCAATCTAGCAGAGAAAGGCATAACACAATCCAATAGCTGGAAGTTGAAGATAGACCAACGCAGACTGGAAATAAAGCATAAATTTTAAAACAGCGAAACAATTAACTATTGGAACAATTTACCAAGGGTCGTGGTGGATTCTCAGTCACTAATAATGTTTAAATTGAGATTGGATGTTTTTCTACAAGATCTGCTCTAGGAATTATTTTGGGAAGTTCTGTGGCCTGTGTTATACAGAAGGTTAGACTAGATGATCACAAAGATCCCTTCTGGCCTTGGAATCTATGAATCTCCATTGAAAATGCCGGTTTGCTACAAGAGACAAGCTGAGGAATATTGTGTTCCCCCCCCCCCCCCCAAACTGCATAATTTGGCTTCTTTTTCCTTTTTACTTCTATCCGCACACAGAACACACTATTCAGTTACACATCAAAGAAACAAATACAAGAAAATCCAAAGAGTACAAAGTCAGAGTTAAGGGCACTTTCAAAAATAACTAGTGATTTTGGATGTCCAACTTGGGACGCCTGAAAGGTATCTAGTTTTCAGACGCTGAAGAGGACTGCCCTCTGAAAATCAGGTCCCATGAAGTGTCTCAAGTTGTTCGCCTCCCCTAAAAAAAAATGGGTACCCAAATTCACTCGTCACTGGGCAAAGTCTTGCCTATGGACAATAATGATGAAACAGCAATCATTCTTAATATGCAGACAATACATGTGCATGTTTATGCACTTTTTTACTCTCTATTAATGAAATACACATTGATGAAGCAGTTGCTAAGGCAACAACTATTCTTTTAGTATTTCAGAGCTATATCAAGAAACTGCTTAAAGGAACATATGCACCGCAGTACATCCAGACAGAATTATAGCTTCTGAAATGTCTTGGGGCACAAGCAGGGAAAGGAACAGAATATTTTAATACTATTAATATTTGAATTTTTACCCCCTATTTAAGCATGCTTACTGCACTCATCAGCATACACAGGCCTGGTCTACACTACCAGGGTAAGTCGACCTAAGTTACGCTACTCCAGCTACGCGAATAACGTAGCTGGAGTCAACATACCTTAGGTTGACTTACTGTGGTGTCTACACCGCACTGCGTTGATGGGAGACGCTCTCCCATCGACTTACCTTACTCCTCTCATTCCAGTGGAATACTGGAGTCAACCGGAAAGTGCTCTGCGGTCGATTTACTGGGTCTTCACTAGACAATCCATCAATATACAAGCCTCAAGAACCCAGAATGGGCACAAACCCAACTACATGCACATATTTAAATTGTTTGCAAGAACTGCAGCGATGAAAAAGGTGTTCTTCCTACTTGGTATTGCTCATCTACAGCACAGTGAATAAGACCTGAGGCCCCACAGGTACATTTTACTGCCAAGGGTCTTTTTTTGTGGTTTATACTCCACGGGTACAGTCTTGCAAACACCTTACTACCATGAAGAAACATTAGCAGGATTGATCCTTGCCTATTTGTCTGTAGGAATAAAACGGTCACTATTTTTTGTTGCCCATTAGACCAATTAGATGCCACAGGCACAGGCACAACAACATTTGAAGAAGGATTGTTATTTCAAGTCCATATTGGTGAATATTTAATTAACATGTTATCCAGAGATAACAGATAGTTGTTCAGAGAGAAACATCAGGATGAAAGGGGAGAAGCACCAAAGCAGCCCCAGGAGTAACTGGGCCAGAAGGTCCAAGAAGTTCAAAGCCAAAGATGTTTCAAATAAGCAGATATGATCTATTTTTTTTAAATCCATGTCAACTCTTCCCCACTGGCTGCTGCAAGCAAGTCTGTATGACACCATGTGCCATCTGAGTGAGGAGAACATGGCTCTGATGCTGGTATGCAGTGGAGGGAGAGAGAGGGGCACATGAAGCCTCCTTCCCAATCTGGGCAGCTGGCACAAAGCCCAGGCAGACCTGTAGTCCTTTAACTCAGGGAACACAGGGATTGTTCTGGCTCTACTACCCTAGAGGTGCACATAAACGGTCCAATTGAGTACAGTTACTCACATGCGTTTCCAGGATTGGGCCCTAAATCAAGATGACTACAAAGGGGATGCAAGAGTGGAAGAAACTGGGGCTGGAGGCTCCAGCAGTTTTATATAGTCTTGCTGTCAGTTGGGTAATAATGGCTCTTTCATCAACAGAATCCCTCAGGATCTAGCACCTGAATGGCTAAAAATATATCATCTCAAATGGCAAAACTGAAATAAATCTCAGAAGAGCCCAGGTGTTAGGGGGATCTGGGAAGCTCCATAAATCAAAGATGTTTCCACCTTTTTTTAAATATACATACACAATTAAAAAGTCAAAACTAAAAATTAGAACTGTAAAAATTAAAAATTCTCCAGTCTTGTAAATCTTTCTGGAGTAGGAAACACTTGCCAATTGCCCTGGGCACCAAAACCAGGTGTGAATAAATCTACATCAGATATACGTTTGAGGGAAAAATTCTTTAAGGAGTCAATGATTTGGAATTTGTTTGTTTTTTTTTCAATTTTTATAAACTGTTCCATTTCCCATATAAGGGTACTTTACCTTTCTATAGCACCTGTCCTCACAGGATACCAAAACCCTTTACAAATATTAATAGTATCTCAAAACACCACTTTGGAGAAGGTATGTTATTATCCTCAACTTACAAATGAGCAAACTGATGCAAGTAATTTGTCCTAGGTAAGACAGAGACAAGGTGGGTGAGTAATATCTTTTATTGGACCAACTTCTAATGGCAGAAGGGACAACAGAAGTTGGTCCAATAAAAAACATGATCCACCCACCTTGTCTTTCTCCTATGCTGGGACCATTACTGCAATTAACTAGGTAGGACAATAAGTCTATAGCAGACCCAGGAAAAGAAACCAGAAGTTATGGGATCCACATGAAAAGAGAGATTTTCAGCAAGTTTTGTGTAACATTAACACATCTGTGTGTGTTCCCCACAACGCTATCATTTCACAACTGTTGTGAAATGAGTTTTTTAAATCTTAGTTAGGTATTTAGCGAGATACTCAGTTCACACTCTGCTCTTCTGGTCTTCACAGATTATTAGCAGGCTATTATAGTAGCACATCCTCTCAATTATTAGGGGCGTGCTACTCAAATGGAAGTCATTAGCATATTAAAACTTTGTCATGGATGGATATGCCTGGTGCCTGAGACACCAGTGCTATGTGCCCTGTTCCTACAGCACCCTTCCACAAAGCAGCACCGACAGCAGCTTCCTAGGAGGCTACAGAGTTGGCCTTCCACATGTAAAGGAAAAATGCCATAAGTGACTATCAGCAACTAGTGGGGAAGGGAATGAGGGGAAGGAAAGCCCTAAAGCAAAGAAGCATAATAGCTCCGATTCAGATGGGTCTGACTGGGGAGAGGATTCTGTAACAAATAAAACTCATTAGTGAAGTCAGGCTCTTGCAACATAAAGGCATGTAGGAGCTGGGACATATTCTCAAAAATGGGCCAGCAGTTTGACAAGACAGTGTCACTAAGCCAATAGCTGCAAGCGGTTTGGCACCGAATCAATGTACACATGCAGAGACTGCAGACATATTGGCAGAGAACTCAGAAATCTAATGGGAATGAAACATTAACTAAGGCCTGAAGCACTGCCCTCACAAGAAGGAGGTACAGTAATTGGCATGTAAACACCTCTAAAGCAGATGAAGGAAGCAGTCACAAGACAAATCAAGCAAAATTAGTTGGCTTGAGAAAGAATCTTTTGCATGAATAAAATAAAATAACTCTATGATTTGGAAGTTAGAGGTCTCTATTTTATATACTTATTACAGGACAAAGGGTAGTTATAGCTACTGGGAGAGGTTTGATATTTATTTGCAATATGTATATTGATACAGTACAATTAAAATGACTGCCACTCCTTGGACATTGGCATGTATTAGTCCAGACAATTTCTAAATCCATGCATCCCTGTAAAAGAGTTGCAGAATTAAGCCATATGGACAGGTTGCTTTCCTGTATGTCAAGGATGCTGAATGCTCAAAGGATTTCCAGTGATACAATGAGATAGATGTTCACTTAGTGAGGGTTATTGGACACAGATTAACTCCACAAGTGTTCATCGGCTTACTAACCAAAACCACTGTTTCAAGACTATCCATCAATAATTTTGTCTTGGCACATATTGGCCTTGGGGGCCCCACCATCTGTCACAACCAGCTAGGTATGCAGAGAAAAGAAGCATGGTTCAAATTCCCAAAGTTTGGTCACTTTGTTCTAATGGAACAACTGACAAACTGGTCATGTCCACAAAACTCAAACCTTCCCTCTCCATGGCAATGTGTTTGGACAAGAGACAACTTCAATGATATCTGTGAATTCTACTTAGTATCCTCAGTATTTCATCCAAGAAGAGATATCCTCATTGAGGAACAACCCCTCAAGCAGGCTCTTTGTCACTTTCATTGGAGTTAGGCTTAAAAGGAAGAGATGAAGGCTTTAGTGAAATTTCTGATTTTGGTTCCTGACTGTGAGCACAGGCAGCCTATTAGTCCAGCTTGGATCGCCCCAAATTTTTTTAAGACTAGAACTAGAGGACAGAGTGGTGCGTGTGTGCGCATACACACACACAAGACCGCAAACAGGAATGGCTGCACAAATTACAGAGACTGATACTTCTTTCTGCCCACACAGTTGAAACTCTCAACCAGATTCTCATTATATCCCTTCTTGACTAAATGAACCCTCCTCCTGCCTCCCTCCTAAATACCCAGTCACCTCCCTCCAGCTCAACCAAAAGGCAACTGTTAAAAAACATCCTCTCTGCCCATTCTGACCACATCATTCGCTTTCAAATCCCGTAATTCACTAAGGCCATGTCTACACTACACAGGTTTTAGCGATACAGCTGTGTCACTACAGCCATGCCGCTAAAAGGCGCACAGTGTAGCCGCTGTTTGTCGGCTCCCCTGCCGACAAAAAACTTCCACCCCCAACGAGCAGCGTTAGCTTTGTAGGCAGGAAAGCACTCCTGCTGACAAAGCGTCGTATTGGTGCTTGTCAGCAAAACGTTTGTCTTTCGGGAGGGTTGTTTTTTTTTTTTAACACCTCTGAAAGACAAAAGTTTTGTCATTCAGTTACCAGTGTAGACATGGTCTAAAACTTGGTCGACACGAGGAACTTTTGTCGGTATACCTATGTCACTCAGGGATGTGAAATCCACACCTGAAGGCGATGTAGTTATACTGACCTAGCCCCGGGTTTAAAATACATCTTGAAGCAACTAAGTGTAGCTAAAAAGCTACTGCAGTAAAGAATTTCCAGTAAGTTATTCAAACTTTTACCGTCTGGCCTGAGGTAAGCTTTTACAATCAACATTTAGACTCCACTATAGTACGCTGCTCGTTTTTTAAAAGTGGCCTTCTCCCATCAGCATAGCTACTGGCTCCTGGGGAGGTGGAGTGCCTGCGCCGATGGGAGAACCCCTCCCATTGGCGGAGGCAGTGTCTGCACTGAAGTGCTACAGTGGTGCCACTGCAGCGTAGTAAGTGTAAGCAAGCCCCAACTCTCTGCTCCTTCGCACCCATTCTACAAACCCTTTGAACCACAGCGAAGAGGGTAGTCAGGGAGAACACTTCTTTTAAGTGTATATTTTTTTATGTTTCATCCCTCACCCTCACTCTTCACATGCTGTTTGTCTTCTTAGTGTGGAAGCTCTTTGCAGCAGAGACAATGTCTCCCTCGGTGTGTGGACAGTGCCCTGTATATTGGGGGTGCTACTGTAACACCCAGGACAAAACCTAACAATCAACAGCAAATAGGCACATAGTAGTGACAGACTCAGCACAGGAACACTTCCTAAATATGCCTTTGAAGCACCATTTCACCCTAACATGGCACTCACTCTACCTTGTGCCCCTTGTGCCCCCTGTGCTGTAGTTCTGAAGGTACTTATAGCACGGACAGAGTGGAAGGCCAAGGAGCAGGGGCTGCAACATCATGCAATGGAGTGCTTGGCAGGGGGGAGTGTAAAAGTAAAAACAAAGATTGATCTGAAGAACAGAATCCAGGGCAAAGACCAAAAGTAAAGAGAACATTGGCTGAGCAAATCATTGCATACTAAAAGGCTGTGCATATTTAGCAATATTTAGACTTTAAAGGCTTCATTTATTGTAATGAAGTAAATTGGGTTTTTTAGGCATATCAATACCATTGAAAATATAGATACATACATTATAAAGCCAGAAGGGACCTGATCACCTATCCGACCTGCTCTGTAACACAGGCCCGACAACTTCCCTGAACTAATTCCTGTTTGAATCAGAGCATGTCTTTAGAAAAACACGATATTTTGATGTAAAGATTGCCAGTGATGAAGACTCCACCACAGGCCTTGATAAATTGTTCCAATGGTTAATTACCTTCAATGTTAAAAATAATGAGGAGTCCGGTGGCATCTTAAAGACTAATAGATTTATTTGGGCATAAGCTTTCGTGGGTAAAAATGTGTGCCTTGTTTCCAATTTGAATGTGTCTAGCTTCAACTTCCAGCCATGGGATCATGTTATGACTTGTCTACTAGAATGAAGAGCCCATTATCAAAATTTTGTTCCCCATGTAGGCACCCATAGATTGTGATCAAGTCCCACCCTTAACCTTCTTTTTGTTAAACTAAATAGATTGAGCTCCTTGAGCCGATCACTGTAAGGGATTTTTCCAATCCTTTAATCAATCTCATGGCTCTTCTCTAAATCCTCTCCAATTATCAATTTCCTTGAATTCTGGACACCACAACTGGATACAGTATTCCAGTAGTGGCAGCACCAAGTACAGAGGGAATATAACCTCCCTACTCCTACTCAAGATTCCCCTGTTTATACATGCAAGGATAGCATTAGCCTTTTTGGCCACAGCATTGCACCGGGTGCTCATTTTCAGCTGATTATCCACCATGACCCACAAGCCTTTTTTAGGATACAGTTCCCTATCCTGTAAGTATGGCTTACATTCTTTGTTCCTGGATGTATAACTTTGCATTTGGCCATATTAAAATGCATATTGTTTGCTTTCACCCAGCTTACTAGCTGCTGTAACCTTGACCTCAGAATGGACCAGTGTGCTGCTAACATGCACCAGCAAAGGAGAAAATAGGACAAATGGGGTTAAAAGGTATCCAATCCAAAGACATGTCTTCCTGAGAGAAGGAGAATGAGCACTGTGCTGACAGCATTTCTGTGTTACCTCACTGACTATAAGCAGTAGCAGCTAGATTTCTCTTTAGAGACTACAAGTCTCTTTTCAGGCTTAATAAATACTCAGCATTTAGGAATTTCACATTTTTCTGACCCAACAGACTGGCAACCAAGAAAGCATCTTGGTTTAGTATTTTTAGTTACATTATTAGCATGAATAAAATTTTTAAGAGAGTCTGATGTGGAAATTACAAGAAGAAAAGCTTGTAGTCTACTTCAAAACAGCTCTTGTGCCTAAGATACAACCTTCTCCAGCTCATGGGGCTCTCCGAATCTTTTCTCCTTATGAGTATTAAAAAAACAAAATCATAAATCCCAACAGACTCACACGCTGGAGTTACAGTAAAGTTCCTTGATCTTTTGGAAAGAATTTTAATAAAAGACAAATTCTGTTTCAGCCTTGAATCATAATGGCAACTTTTCAGTGTCCAGATCACTGCATGGTTAAAATGGGAAATGTTCCTACGCTGCAAACCTGTTCAGGAGTTGCATTAAACATCAGACTGTAGCTTCAATTTCCATTGTGGTTTCCATCTATTCTGAATAGTTTTTAGCAACTTTAGAAAATTCTAATTTAAATATATAGCATTTTTACTAGAAATTAAATCATCACTTTTAAAACAAGCAGTGTACTACAGTGGAGCCTCAATGTTTATTATAAAAGCTTACCTCAGTCCAGACTGTACAAGTTTGCATTACTTACTGAAAATTCTTCACCGCAGTAGTTTTTTACCTACACTTAGTTTCTTCAACATGTATTTTTCTGAACCTCCTTTCTTTTCAGACAGTTATAAAATAAGCTTCGAGAATTTATTTTTCCATCAAACTGTGTTTTGTCAGTATTAGGGTTACCATATTTTGAGTGTCCAAAAAGAGGAAACTCCACGGTGCCCCGCCCCCAGCACCACCCATGCCCCCGCCCCAACTCCACCCCTTCCCCTGCTTCCCGCGAACATTTGATTCGTGGGAAGCCTGAAGCAGGCAGCAGGTAAGCTGGGGGGGGGAAGAGGCGCGGCCCAGTCTGGCCCCCCCAACCGAGCGGCTCCCTCTGGCAGCCGGCCCCGGCCCCAGCGTCTCCAGCCTGGCTCGGCTCCTGGGGTGCCGGCCCCGGGCCAGCCCCCGGCCGAGCCCCCCGCACCCCTGGGCCAGCCCCCGGCCCAGCACCGCCGGCCCCGGCCTGGCCCCCAGCTCAGCACCCAGCGGCGCTGGCCCCTCCCTATTTTCCCGGACATGTTCGGCTTTTTGGGATTTCCCCCCGGACGGGGATTTGAGGCCCAAAAAGCCGGACATGTCCGGGAAAATCTGGAAGTATGGTAAGCCTAGTCAGTATTTCATTATGTTGCAGAAATAAAGTCAGTTTGCACAAAGAGAGAGGGGAAAGGCACCTCCTGCACAGTATAAACAATTTACTTGTATTCCTAAGAGCAGCAGTGTAAAAATCAGATGTGCTATTTAATTGCAAACCCTAAAGTCAGGTTAAAGAAGGTGGTCAAGCATTTTATTTGCAAAACTGACTTCACACATATAAGATGCCATACTCATAGGACTCCCTCCTAACAGGTAAAATAATAGTTAAAATTTGATATTTATTTTAAAGTTATCTCAAGTGTCAAAGTAATTTCTCAATTGACTTTTGAAAGTTTTAAAATGTATCTACAGAATAATAAGACCATGTCTTCCTTTTTGCTTAGGGTTTTGCTGCGTAGAGCATTGAGTGCTCTGTTAACTCCAACAAATAATAACAAAATTTAGCATGGAACAGTGATAGCTGAAATACCAGTGCAATTAAATAGTTTTGTTTCATAAAGAAAAAACTTAATCATGTTTATATTTTTAATGTGAGATCAACTTAAAGTCTGTTCTAGCTGGACAAAATAAAACCTGTTAAAAGCAATTTTCTACATTTGATACAAGCTGCCATCATTCCATTTTCTATGAGAAGAGAGGATCCTCTGATGCTGCAGAAACACTGTACATGCTCTCTTTTCCTGCCAGAGAAAAGTTATTAATATTTTCTTTTGTTATATATAATGATTTCAATCAGTGCAAAATGGAACCTTGCTTTATATTTGCTGAACACTGTAAACCCTTCACTGCAGTAATTCTATGACACCAAAATGTTATCAACAAGAACATGCGTTAACAGAAGATGAAGACAGATGGATTTATTTTCAAATCTTGGAATTTAATAAAAAGAGCACTTATTAGGACATCTTCATTGAGAATGTGACATTTGAAAACATTGTTTTAAATTTCCTCATTATGCCCTTTAGCCCGTGCCTTTAATGAAATCTGCTGGGGGCAGTGACACAAGAAGCCCACTGAAAGCTGCGGTTCTCTAACAATACTGCTGATCTTGGAGCGTGTGTGCTAGCTTTCAGTTCAAGAGTCTGCTCATTACTTCCGTTTCTCGTTCCCTCTAACCTGGGGGCAACTGCCCCAAGCAATAAGCCCTAGGTTTGTGTGTTGTGATCCAGTAGTGCAGTGCTTGCTTAATTTACCATCCTTAACAGAACTGGTGGTGTTAAGAATCAAACGGCAATCTCCCGAGTACAACAGAATCACTAAACTAGGCCCTGAGCGTGTTGAGCCACTCAGCTGGTTCTTTGATGTATGAGAATTCTGAGGCTGCTTTTCCCCCTGCACATGGTAAAGAAAAACTATAGAGAAAAAAAACTAGCTCTAAGGGTAATTTTTAACCGGTATAAAACACTGTACATACATAATTAAAAGCACTGGCCCAAAAGAGTTATCATTCGTTTTGTATTTTTATTTGACAGTATCTCTAATTCTTTCAGTTTGAAGGGTGGGATGGGAACTTTTCCATATGATTAACACCTCTGTATTGCTTTAAGCAAGGTGCGCAGCAGTGACACATGATTCAACATCATACATGCCTGATTTGGGGACTAATGTTTCTTATTTAACAGCTTGCATCCATTGTAATTGAGACACAAATTCACTACTGACAAATATAATGTACACAAATATAAGGTGCCACAAGTACTCCTGTTCTTTTTGCGGATACAGACTAACACGGCTGCTACTCTGAAACCTGTCATAATGTACACTCTAATCCGGAGTCTAGTTTAGAAACACACAAGCCATGCCGCTAGTATGACAAAAGTTAAAACTCATCACAAATGAAGAATGCTGCTGCGTTTTCTAGGGTGTCTATTTTAGTTATTAAATATTCAAGGTAAAATAGCTCCCAAAGGCCCCCCATCAGGATTGAGATCCCATTGTGCTTGGTACATTGGTGCGGCAAGAAACTATTATCTGGTACCATGGACAGGAGGGACAAGACTAAAAAAATATGCATCCTATCTCCTAGAACAGACCTTGAAAGGTCATTGAGTCCAGCCCCCTACCTTCATTAGCAGGACCAAGTACTGATTTTGCCCCAGATCCCTAAGTGGCCCCTCAAGGACTGAACTCACAACTCATTAGTTTAGCAGGCCAATACTCAAACCACTGAGCTATCCCTCCCTCCCTCCCTACAAAGACTACAAAATTGGTGCTCTCTTAGTGGTTAGTCTTTAACTGCTAATAAAGGGCCAGTAAAGAAAACACATTACCTATGCCAACAATTACTTCTAACACACACAAAAGCTAGTTACATTATTTTCATTTTAGAAAAGTAAAAAAAAAAATTAGGAGAAAATCATGAGCTCTAAAGGTTGGGTGTGAAATGCTTTATTAGATTAAGGCACTTTAGATTTCCACCTGGCACTCAATTACTCCAACTGGTCAGTTGACCTTGGAAAAAGCCCTTCTGCATTGGCCACTATTACTTAAAAGTTAATTACATGATTACGTGGTCATTCACAATGAGCCAAAACTTTTCAGTGAGAAAGCAGCATGTACTTTAAAAATTATTCTGTTTGTCATTTCACAGCTACCCACAACAGTTCTGAGTAGCTTAATCAGAAACTTATAAAACACTTGTTCTCCCTTTTTTTCCCCTTTGCTTAAATAGCTTAAAATATTGTGGGGACTGCCTCCTTTTTTTAAAAAGTAGCATGGGCGCACAGTTTACTGTATATGTAAATTGACAGTGTATTTTATCTCTGCAAACACATGGTTAGTAAATAATAATGATAATAAGAACACTCTGAGACCTGCCGAGGAACTCTGCCGTATAAGAAGCAAAGCTCTTCACAAACATTAATTAATGACTCACAACACCTCTTCAAGTTAGATATTATCCCCTTTTTACAGAGAAGAACCTAAAATTATTGAGAGATTTAGCTTTGCTAGGGCAAGGTCATTTAAAGTAAGAAATATTACTGTCTCACTTGACAGATGACTCAAGTGCTACTTCTCAAGCAATACAGTCAAAACAAAAATGGTCATAGAGGGTTTCTAGTTCTTCTGATTTATCTTTACAAAATATGTTGTATGTCTGGAAACAAAAAGTAATAGAAAAAGAGATATAAAGCATGATAAACCAAGTAAGAATGTTTTCTTAAATTACTTGCAGGATTTCATCAAAATCAAATAATTAATTGTTCCCCCACCTCAATAGAACACACAGCTTATTTAATCATAAATTTAAACACACAATTTAACATGCTAGAATACTTTCTTCAAACACGTCACAAACTGAACAAGCCCTCAATGGAAGGAACACAATCACACCTCATGGCATCCCTCATTTTCATCATTCTAAGAGAGAAGTAAATATTTGTTGTTTGCTAAATGACAATCAAGGAATGGATTTATCTTTATAGTCTTACACTCTTGTATTTTAAAAGCTCATAAATACAGAAGATGCATCTACACACATATGCATATACAAAATATCAGTATCAACGGCAGGAAAACAAGAACATCTCTGTAATGACGGCCTTATATTTCTCTGGTTCCTTTCATCCTAAAGGATCTCAGCACCAAAGAAATCACTCTGTCAAACACTGAAATGCAACCAGCTTTGGGTGAAACAGTAACTTCACAGCAAGACTACACATCTGTACAAGATATTAAATGAAGAATACCCTTTTCCACTTGAAACTGAAAGGAAGATTTAGGGAGACAGAATAAAATTACTCACATTTGAATATAGCTAGGACACCAGGGATAACACCATGGTGCCAAGGACTCTTGCACAACTACAAGGGGCGAGGACCTCAGTTTTACATATCACTCAAAAAGGGCTCTTCCAGCAGCAAGCCCCACCTAGCGTTATGATGAGCAGTAATCTGGTAGTGAGTCACATGACAAAGGGCAATCTACTGTATCACAAATTTCACTCCCTGCACCTACATGATCATTAGGGGGTCTGTCTCCAGGTACTAATCCAGCTTAACCCTGCTTAGCTTGTGAGTTCTGCATCTCTAAAAGTGCCTTGGACAACCTCTTTTGGCATATCCAGCTCACCCTCAGTCTTTCCTCCAATTTCTCTCTATTACAATTGATATCTCCACCATCTTTCCTGCTTCCTAGACTCGCAACCTGAAGTCCTCTTTGACACGTCTGTCTTTTCCACCGTACATCTAGTCTCTCTCTCATTAAGTCCTGCCTCCCCTTCCCTTTAAATATTACCAGAAATCTGCCCTTCCCTGGCTTCCCCAAGACTACAAACTATGCTCACACCTTGTCCATCTCTCCCCTTAACTTCAGTGGCCTTCCCCTGTTTTTTCACAACTTCCCCCTCTGGTCTATTCAAACATGGCTGCCGTCTTCCATCACTGACCTGGGCACCTTCCTCATTAAATCCTCTCTTCAGCTACCTATTTCTCTCCACATTAAATTCAAGCCCCTGTTGTAATAATTGGGCCTACAAGTTTACCTAATTGTAAGTTCAACTATAAAAAGTGTAAGTTCATAAGATGTCACAATAACCTGTAACAAATATTGATGAGAACAGGTGCAAAAAAAACCAACACCAAACCAAAAAACGTAACTGAAATGTATTAAAATCATGCTTAATAAACAAAAAATGTGTACATCCAAAAATTAATAAACCAAAATTAATGTCAAATAGTAAGCCTAATTAATAAATAAACAAAATTACCTATTCCACCTACCACTCACTCCCTTTTCAATTCCTTTTTATAAAAAGACTTCATAACAAAACAAAGGCCATTAAAGCTTCCCCGCCATGGATGCCACCCCACCATCTCCTAAAATCCCAAACCTTCAACATCCTAATCCTAAAAAATATCCTAATCAAACAGGGCCAAAAAACCAACAACAACGAAGTTAACATCGCCGCCTCTGCCGGCGCCAGCTAAATCCCAACCATCACCTACAATAAAATAAAATCAAACTTTACCACCACCACCAACAGCAGCAGCTCCAGCCCATTTTAACTAACTTCTCTTTTCCCCCAAAAAACCGTTCTTACCATCTTTAACACCATCTGAAAGAAAGTCAGACAAGGGGGTTTTCCTTCTAAAAGCTCTCTCCAGCTAAAGGAAAACAACTCAAACATATTGTTTAAATAATGGCCTTATTTCATACTTTACATTTCAAATGTTGTAACTGTTTTACTTTCTTTTCTCTAATATTTTTTTTAATTGTTTAGGAAAGTTTGCCATAGTCCTAAACAAGCTAAGGTCTTGATATATCAAACACCACATCTTATTTTAACACTGTTTAGTGTTAAACAATAACTATAATTATGTTTATTAACACCTTTGGTCCATATATTCAATCTAAATGTATACAATGCCCCTTACTCTCACCTCCGCAGCACACTCTAATCTGCCAACTACCTATATTTCTATGGTGATTTATTCCTTGTTCCCCCATAAACTCCTCCCGGGCCTCTCATCTCCTTTGGTTTCTCTTTTGAGCTTATAGCTTTGTAACTGATATCACACTGCCCCTAAACCTACAGCAACCTTGAATTACTTGTGTAACAAATACCTAACTCTCTCCTTTTCTTCCAGGAAGACTTTCTGCCTCCTCCTTCTCACCAGGAGTCTTCTCCTTCTGGAACTGCTGTTACAAGACCAGCCTTGTTTCACTTGCACTGTAAGCTCTCAGGGGCAAGGATTATGTTTTTTAAACTGATAGTGCTATGTAAATGAGTTAAGATTATTACTAATAATAACCTGATAATAATAACCTGATAGGGTCATTATTATGGCATCAGTTTAGGAAATGCTGCAACTAATCACCATCAAGTCAAATCTTTACTTCTAGAGAACACAAAAACTGTGGTGAAACTGTCTGCTAGCATTTTATATATTTTCAGGGTCATGAGGTAGGCCTACAAGCATAGCAATCTCAATCCTAAATTCCCAGTGTGTGTGTAAAACTGAATACAAGTTTTGTGAGGGTGTGTGTCTAGCAGTGAGCAGAAAGGAACCTGTTGACACCCCACGTCACTTTCCTTTTGGTCACTTTCAATGTACCTGGCATGACACTCAGTACTAGAGGTGCTTATGAGTGCCACCTTGGGCCAGAGTTCCATTGGCCATGCAGGCAGGTTTTTAAGAGATCGTATGTGGTCTTACCTTTTATGTTTTGTTTCAACAAATCTGTAATGATAGATTCTGTGGAAAGTTTCTGCCACAGATTCCATGTTTTCACTAGTAAAATGTTCAACATCAAGGAAGAAGCAATTAATGAGTTTTTTTTAAAAGAGTAATTAGCTCTGACATTCTTTTGATCAGGAATTGGTTCATCCCCTAAAGGACAGAAGTACTTCCCCACAAGGAGATGGCACCTTTTCTTGCTTCATGCTTTTCTTCACTTGTGTGGGCCCCAGCTTCTATGATGTTACACATGAAAGATTAGAGAATAAACCCAAAAGAGCTTGAAATTTCTAGTGATGTGCAGGGCAACCCTAGATACTTCTGCAGCGTGAAGGAGAAGACGCCAGCAGCACTGCAGTGGTGTGCCACTCTGGGGAGAATGCATGTTTCACTAACTTTTCCTGCCTTTGCATAACAGAAAGAGACCACAAGATTAGACAGAGTCCCACCTCTTGTTAACACATGGTGGGCTCAGCTGTGTCCCTGCTATGGGTAACCCAGTATACAGCCAAGACATAGCTCTCAGAGAGACCTCTGCACTTCACATCCCAAATTGGAAAGTGCTGTAATGCTAGCACTTTTGTTAGGAGGAGGAGGAGAGATGCAGGTTGCCATTTGCTGCACCCCTCTTCTAAAACCCCAAAACAGCAATGTGGTCAACATGGGGTCTCAAGAATCTTCCCTACTTCAGGGAGTGATTCCCTCTCCCCTTCTGGTCTCAGAAAGCCTGGACTTGTGTTTTAATTAAGACATGAAGTACAAATTGTTCCATAGATTCCAAGGCCAGAAGGGCCCATCATGACCATCTAATCTGATCTGTCTACCACAGACCATAGAACTTCCCCAAAATAATTCCTAGAGCAGATCTTTTAGAAAAACATCCAATCTTCATTTTAAAATGGTCAGTGATGGACAATCCACCACGACCCTTGGTAAATTGTTCCAATGGATAGTTACTCTCACCATTAAGAATTTGTCCTTTATTTCCAGGTTCCGTCTGTTCTTTTCAGACTTGTTAATCTGAAAAGTCCATTTGCCTGGAATCTATGATGGAGGTGTCCTGCTCTAATTTAAATGCTAAAAAAACAAAAACAAAACCCACAGAAGAGCTCAGGCAGAGCTAAGATGTGCTCCACGGCTAGTCACCATTTAGCTGTTGTGAATCGATCAAAGCAGTAAAACAGGATTTAAGGACTCTGGCCTACAATCTCCTCCTTCCCAAAGTCAGGTTTGCCAAAAATCCCCACCTTGCTGTCCTCCCCATCTCATTCTATCACATCTCTTCCTGTGTTAATAAAAAGAAAACATAAAAACATCACGGATAAAGTTTGCAGACACAAAAATTGGGGGAGTGATAAATAATGAAGAGGACAGGTCACTCAAAGAGAGCATGTCTGGATTGTTCAGTAAACTGGGTGCAAGCAAACAATACGCGTTTATATATTGCTAAATGTAAATGTAGACATCTGTGAACGAAGAATGTAGGCCATACTTACAGGATGGGGGACTCCACATTGGGAAGCAGTGAATGAAAAACATATGGGGGTTATGGTGGGATAATCAGCTGAGTATGAGCCCCCAGTGCAACACTGTGGCCAAAATGGCTACTGCAGGCCTTAGATGTGTAAGCAGGGGAATATGGAGTAGAAATAGAGGTAATTTTACCTCTGTACTTGGCAGTGGTGTGACCACTGATGGAATACTGCGTCCAGCTCTGGGGTGTGCACAATTCAAGAAGTATGTTGATAAACTGCAGAGGGTTCAGAGAAGAGCCACAAGAATGATTAATGGGTTAGAAAACATGCATTATAGTGATTGAGCAACTTGAGTCTATTTAGTTTATTTAAAATGGACTCAATTTCCTCTACAGGTAATGCCACCTCATTATTATGTGAGCCCTTTACCCGAACAATTATTTTTGCAGACAAATAGTGGAGTTTCTGCTCACTAATAACAAGCAGGAATATTCACCCAAAGTATCTGAGTTTGGGGGAGGGAAGAGAATCTGTTCTTGTCTGAACAGTGTAGTTGATGTATGTTTGAGATGAGGAAAATCTGCCTGTGTAAACTTGTTTCTGTTTAGCTATTTAAAACCTAGCATATGGATAGGATTTCAATTTCCAGTACTGACACTTCTTAACTTTCACAACGACTAAATAAAAAGTGAATTATAAAGAAAAAAAAAGGAAAAAACAATGCAGATATATCCCACTTAAGAAGAATAATTACTTTACACTTATGAAGAGATGCCTACAAGAAATCAAATTGTTAAATAAGGAGTTAAGAACAAAGTGTTTGTAAGAAGCACAGAACAACACAAACATACTGACATTTATACATTAAGAATTTATTTCATTCATTGTCTTACAAATGAACTGCACTGCTTCTCACAGACACTTTTTAAATATACTGGGAGGCAGTGACCAGGCATTAAATACCCTTCTTATAGATACAATAAGAAAAGACAATTATAAAGTAAAACAGAGTTTTAACCACATTTTTGTCACTGCCATTTCTGACTGAGACCTTTGAGAGAAGGGCTATCTTTGTATTGTATGTCTGTACAGCCCCTAGCACAGTGAGGCCCTGACCCTCAACTGGTGCCTCTAGAGGGTACTGCAATACAAATAATAATTCCATGGGTTTAGGGATTCTTTGAGCCTTCCGTCATGTTTAAAATTAAATTTCAGCTGCAGGGGGATGAGAGAGGATTTCAGAGCAGAACCAAGAAAGAGAACTTTTGTTATTCCAAAACCCTCTCCCTCCCCTCCAAAGAGTATTTTTATGCAGAATTTGCAGAGAAATCATAAAAGATAGTCCATATGTCTGTTTAACAGAAGATATTTCCCATATTCTCTGCTCATCTATGTACCTATACAGCCCTGTCACTGTACCCTCTAAGCACTAAACAAGTATTTTTAATTTTAAAATAGCAATAATTATTCTCTATTTCTCCCTTTCTATTCTGAAAGAATCCTTTTCAAAGCCTGAAACTGTTGAAACACCAGGTCTCAGAAGACTCTCTCTTGCAGACAAACAGATTTTATATTTGAAAAAATAAAGTCAATTCCTCTAAGACTTCTCAGAAGTCCCCATGTTTGGGACAAGGGTTTACGGACAAAGTAGCATTTTCTGATTTTTATTTGAGTTTTCCCCACACCAAACCACATTCCATGTCTGGACAGAGTTCTCAGCGCTGGTGCTAATTTGACGTGCACCACACTCTCTCGTGGTGCTCCCTAATTTCTAGTCATCTCTGTGATAAAATCCTTGCTCCTAACCCAAAGATTCCTTTAGGCCATTAGAAAAAGCCAGCTACAGCTCAGTGCATAGACGTCTCGCACTAGAAAGACTTATGAGCATGTTCTCTCTACCTTTTGAGACTGACTGCATATATACAATCCTTCCCACAATGGTCTGCCAGCAGCTGCATTAGACTTTCTTGTAGTAAGATTTGATTAATGAGTCTCAGCAGCAACAAATCAGTCTTCTAGAGCAGCCTTTGCCATGCTAATACCTGCTCTCACCACATACACAGAATATAAACTACTAATATGTAGTGCCACTTCTCTCCACCAACACTCTAGCTAGACGAATATGTACTGTAAAATGTCTCCAGCCACCATCCAATCAGCCTCCAATAAAATTGGTCTGCATTCCAGCATTAGCTCATCCAGCTGAAGTATTTAACTCTCATTCATATCCAAGCTCCCCACATTTAAGTAGGAAGTTCAGGAGTCCACCCAGGCTTTGCGATTACTAAAGAGTCTGGCTGCTGTGGATAACAAGAGGTTAAAATCGTTGTAAAATGTCCAGTAGTTGGCTTGATGAAGCAAGCTTGAGAGGGTGTGACGGGAGATGGGTAGGTTGTTTTGGGACAGCATGCAGGGAGAGAGGGAGATGTTTGTTTTGCTAGTGAATTGTATAGTGTGGGATCACACATCTGGCTTAAAAGGGGGAATGATATGTAAACTGATATGTCCAGTACAGTACAGTGTATTATTTATATAGTGCCTGCAGTAAGCTAGGTTGCTTTAGGAGACAAGCCTTGAAGAGCTTACAAACTAAACCAACAATATGCCAATGGAGGATCCACGTTTAGTGGAATGAGATACCATCATACATATGAATGATGCTCAATAAGCATCATGTTAATTCCTCCATTAGTGTTTAGTTTAGTCTTTTTAAAAAATTATGTCATGTAGCTAGTTTATTTCTTCCTGTAGTGAGGTTTATTGGCACCTCAAAGAAAGTACATTTTGAGGAAGCAGTGTGTGGCTCACACTGTCAATGCTGAAGTTGTACAGTGCGTAGGGAAAAGTTTACCTAACGAATTAGGATGGATTGTGGGTGGAGATATAGTGACTGAGTTAAAGTTACACTTCCACATTTCCATACTTTCCATTTTTAAAAGTATGTTTAAGCTTTACATTTGTCTGGCTGTTCACTATTTTTTTTTCTAAGTGAATGTTGTTCCCAGGTATCCCCCTTCAGATACTGATACAATATTCACAATCAACTCCAATTTAATGAATTTTCTAACCTGAGGGTTATTTGTCGTCATTAGGCTTCAGGAACAACATCCCACCAGGGAAACAATGGCTACAGTTTTAGTTTGCCTGCAGATTCAGCACTCTAACAGAGCATATTTAAAAGCTTCTCTTGGGAACCACAAGGACTTGAACATTAATTTTTTAAAAATAAAATGTTCAATTTTACTGGAAATAATGGGGCTATGAGAAATATGCAAGATAGCACTGATCCTTACTAGGTCATTCCAAACTGTGAAAGATGACAGGTACATAGTGATATTCATGCACACATATTCTCCCTCTTAGCAGGCTGCTGCATAGCTGAGCTGCAAAAGTTATTTGCTGGACTGTTGCACTAAGCACAGCTAGTTCATCAGGGTTCCACTTTCTGAGGTCTGTGCTATTTGATTTAAATACAACAGACGGTGGGAATATCCTCTGCACATTTTCCAATCATATCCACTTTTTCCATAGCAATTCCATTTACTGCACCCGAAAGTCACTATATAGTCCTCTGAAGAATGGAGCTATAAGGGGAGAGGGGAGTGTTATCTTATTTAACACAAGAACATAAGAATGGCTATGCTGGGTCAGATCAATGGTCCATCTAGCCCAGTATCCTGTCTTCCAACAGTGGCTGGAGCCAGATGCTTCAGAGGGAAGGAACAGAACATTTATCTGGTAATCCATCCCCTGTCCTCCAGTCCCAGCATCTGGCAGTCAGAGGCTTAGGGACACCCAGAGCCATGGGACTGCATCTCTGACCATCTTGGACAATAGCCATTGATGACTCTGTCCTCCATGAACTTATTGAATTCTTTTTTGAACCCTGTTATACTTTTGGCCTTCACAACGCCTCCTGGCAACCTACTGTTGCCAGGGGTTTTCAGAATCCCCAACAGGGGCAACTTAACTATTTCACACCAGGCAGTGTTAGGAATAAATCAGTAGGAACACAGCAACTCTGTCTGATAAGATTCATGCAAGTAAGCGTGTCTATCTAAAACTGTAGTTTATTAGATTTAAGCACACAGACATAAGCAATAGGTTTAGAACATCCCAGATATTTAATTAACATCTGGAATAGTATTGAGTAATTAGCAGCAGGTTCACAGTGGCCAGTTGCTCACCTACTGGGGAGAAAGGGTGTCGGGAAAAACATCTCAAGATGGTCTCAGAGGACTGCTCCAAAGTGCACTTTATTAGCTAATCTTTTATAACTAACTTCTAAAAAACACATAGGTCACTTTTCTAACTTTCAATAAATTTTTAATATCAGAGACATCGAGACTCAAGGTTTTCCAACCATGGCTTTTTGTCTCAATTGTTTACTTGTTTGTCCCCTCCTCCCATTCTGATTAGCAGAAACTGCCAACTAGATATGACCTTGCTTCTAGAAGCCCATCTCCAAATTAACCCTTAACTTTGTGGTGTTCTAATTCATTAATTCATGGTGGCTGAATGCACATAATATGATTGCAATTAATTTAAACACATTCTGGAGTATACACACCCCTCAAATCCAGGGTCGACTGCGTTGCGTGTAGAAGTGCTTCCTTTCGTTTGTTTTAAACCTGCTGCCTATTAATTTCATTGGGTGACCTTCTGGTTATTATATTATGTGAAGGGGTAAATAACACTTCCCTATTCACTTTCTCCACACCAGTCATGAGTTTATAGATCTCCATCATATCCCTCAATCTTTCTGATCTTTCCTCATATGAAGGTTCTTTCAAATCCCTAATGATTTTTGTTGCCCTTTTCTGTACCTTTTTTGAGATGGGGCAACCAGAACTGCATGCTGTACGCAAGGAGTGGGCATAGCATGGATTTATATAGTGGCATTATGATATTTTCTTTCCTTGTGGTTACTAACATTCTGTTAGCTTTTTTGATTGCTGCTGCACATTGAATGGTTGTTTTCAGAGAACCATCTACAAGGACTCCAAGAGCTCTTTCTTGAGAATGCTAACAGCAGTTAGACCCCCATCATTTTGTATGGCTAGTGGGGATTATGTTTTACAATGTGCATTACTTTCCATTTATCAACACTGAATTTCATTTGCCATTTTGTTACCCAGTCACCCAGTTTTGTGAGATCCCTTTGTAACTCTTTGCGGTCTGATTTGGGCTTAAGGATCCTGAGTAATTTATGTACCATCTGCAAACTTTGCCATGTCACTGTTTACTCCTTTTTCCAAATCATTGATGAATATGTTGAATAGCACTGGTCCCAGTACAGATCCCTGAGGGATCCTGCTATTTAACTCTCTCCATTCTGAAAATGGAAGTTATTCCTACCCTTTGTTTCCTATCTTGTAACCAATTACTCATCCATGAGAGGACCTTCCCTCTTATCCCATGACTCCTTACTTTGCTTAACAGCCTTTGGTGAGGGACCATGTCAAAGGTTTTCTAAAAGTCCAAGCACATTATATCCACTATATCACCCTTGTCCGCATGTTTGTTGACCCCTCTCAAAGAATTCAACGGATTGGTGAGGCATGATTTCCCTTTACAAAAGCCATGTTGACTCTTCCCTACTAATTCGAGTTCATCTAAGTTCTGATCATTCTGTTCTTTACTAAAGTTTCAACCAATTTACCTGGTACCGAAGTTAGACTTACTGGCCAGTAATTGTCAGGCTCACCTCTGGAGTCTTTTTTAAAAATTGGCATCACATTAGCTACCTTCTAGTCATCTGGTATACAGGCTGATTTAAGTGACAGGTTACATACCACAGTTAGTAGTTCGCAATTTCATATTTGAGTTCACCCAAGAGTTCTGAAGGAATACCATCTGGTCCTGGTGACTTATTACTGTTTAATTTATCCCAAAACCTCCTATATCAACACTTCAACCTGGGACAGTTCCTCAGATTTGTCCCCTAAAAAAATGGCACAAGTACGGGAAGCTCTCTCACATCCTCTGCAGTGAAAACAGATACAGAAAATGAATTTAACTTCAACTTCTCCACAACACTGCTCCTTTAGCACCTCGATCATCCAATCGCACACTGACTGTACGATAGGCTTCCTGCTTCTGATGTACTTAATTTTTTTTTTGCTATTAGTTTGTGTGTCTTTTATTAATTGCTCTTCAAATTCTCTTTTGGCCTGCCTCATTATACTTTTATACTTGACTTGCCAGAATGTATGCGTTTTCTATTTTCTTCAGTAGGATTTGACTTCCAATTTTTAAAGGATGCCTTTTTGCCTCTAACTGCCTCTTTAACTCTGTTGTTTAGCCATTGTGGCACTTTTTGGTCCTCTTACTTTTTTGAGGGGGAGGTATACTTTTTTGGGGGGGGGATATATTTTTAGTTTGTGCCTCTATTATGGTGTGTTTAGAAAGTTTCCATGGAACTTGCAGGCATTTCATTCTGACATTTTTAATTTCTGTTTAGCTAGCATCCTCATTTTTGTATAGTTCCCCCCTTTGAAGTTAAATGCTACTGTGGTGGTATTCCCCCACCAACAAAAAGGATGTTAAATGTAATTAAGTTATGGTTGTCATTACTGAATGGTTTAACTATATTCACCTCTAGGACCAGGTGCTGTGTGCCATTTAGGGCTAAATCAAGAATTGACTCTTCCCTTGTGGGTTCCAGGACAAGTTGCTCCTAGAAGCAGCCATTAATGGTGTCTAGAAATTTTCTCTCTGCTTCCCAGCCTGAGGTGACATATGCCCAGTGAACATGGGGTTAGCCCATTATTGCTGGGTTTTCTGGCTTTGTAGCCTCTAATCTCCCTGAGTATTTCACAATCACCGTTGCAATCCTGGTCCAGTGAGAAGGAATACACGGTTCGGACACAAACATTACTTATTTAGTTCAGCTAACATTAGGAATTCTATCTTCACATCTCATTTACTGAAGACCATGACGTTAAGTGTCCATTGATATTTTTTGCATTTCATTCTGACATTACTTCCTCACCAACTGTTCACAGTGTTTCAGCTCAGTAATTTGACTTTTAATAAATCTTTGCAATTTATTTCCTTTCAGCTGATCCTTCATAAGGTGTGCCCTTCATAGAGAGCCTTTCTAGGGACATAGATATCTCTCTAACATCAGTAACACAGGGTGCAGTCTCCCTGATGGTTCACTTTGTGAATTCAGGGGAATGGTTTTTAAGCTTCTGTTTCTCCAGTTACTTTTCCATAAACAGCCTGTAACATCACAGAAACATTTGTCACTATACTTTGCCAAATGCTGCCTTTTCCTTTACTGAGGTGAGAATGTTCTTTGTATTTAGACGGTTTAATACATACACCTCTACCCTAATATAACGCGACCCGATATAACACGAATTCGGATATAACGCGGTAAAGCAGCGCTCCGGGGGAGGGGGGGGGCCGGGGCTGCGCGCTCTGGTGGCTCAAAGCAAGTTCAATATAACGCGGTTTCGCCTATAACGCGATAAGATTTTTTTTGCTCCCAAAGACAGTGTTATATCAGGGTAGAGGTGTATTACAGGAAACACACAATGTTCTTTTAGGATCCCGTGGTCTCTTCTGACTCCTTACAACGAGGCTTCCAATATCCCTTTTTTGTGTTGCCACAAGGCTGTTCACCAAGTGAGCTGTCCGCTATCCTTACCAGTCACTTTTACAAGCTCAGGCTAATAAGAGGCCTCTTTCTATTTTCAGCATAAATGGGGGGGGGGAGGTGGGGGGAGAAGTTAGGTGTTTCCTGGGCAGATTTATAACAGATTTCACTGTTTTGTCTCATCTGTTGTAAGACCAGGTCTACTAAAAACATTATAAAAGGGGCTTCTGTATTCAGAAGTCCAAATTATTGAATAGCTTTTTATTTTAGATGTGCTTGGAGGCTTTGCGTGTATTTTCATAGATTCAAGGACAGGAAGGGACCTCGCATGGCAGGACCAAATACCGTCTAGACCGTGTATTCTAGTGGCAGAAATGGGGAGCTAGGGCCATCTCAGCTTTTATACGGTGTTACATTTTGCAAAGGAGGCCCTTGCATAGTGTAGCATGAATGACCTGGTGCTTGGCTCCCCAGGATTGTTTTTAGTAAAAGCTGGCAGCATGAATTCTAGGTAGACTAGAAGAAGGAAGACTTTTAATCTGCAATGCCAGATCAGATTCTTAGCTCGTGCATGTCCTCGCATGATGATTCACTGTGAACTTGGACTCCACAAACCATCAGGAGATAAAGCAAGAATGACTCTACAATATATGCATTATAAACATATTTAGTGTTAAATGAATACATTGTGGTCATTGCACTAGCTTTCTGTTAAGGAGGGAGGTAAATATTAATTACATCATCAATTGCTATAATCTATGCTACACACCTAGCTGTAAAATAAGTAATTCTAGAGCCTGGAGATTATGTTCCTCAAGGAGTTCTCTTTCTTCAGCCCTACAAATTATGGGTTTGGATTTTGTAAGTCACCGTGCTAAGCTTACTGTAATCTTGCTGAGCAGTATTTATGAAAATGCAAATCTTTTTTGTTTTTCTTTCCCTCCCCCACCACACACTTGTGTATCCAGGGAATAGCCATATCCATACTGTCTGTACTTTGCCTATATTCATCACAGATCACATCATGTGGCTACAGCACACTGTAACAGCTGAAATTTCTCATGTTGCTTCTCAGTTGAAAGGTGAGTATTTTATTTTAAGCAATGATAGGTCAGGGAAAGGGGACAGTTGTAGAAAATGTATGTGGCCATGCTGAGTTGTCCAAGCATGAAAAAAAAAGTACCCCTACCCCCACATTTTGAGAAAATTGTTCATATGCCACCTAGCATCGGTGTATTCAAAACTTCACACTTGGCCTATACACAGGCATCAATGAGCAATGCTAACCTGGCTAGCTTTGAGAGGGGAAAAAGCTGAGAAATAAAGCTATGGATGAGTCAAAACAACAATGAAAAAGTTCATCTATTATATCCCTTCCCACTGTGACATTATCTAGAGATGTCTGCTGAATAATACAAATGTAATTTTGTTTTATTTCAGCCATGAGTAGGACTGTACAAACATGTATTTAAATGAGCAAAACAATAACAGTTTTATCTTTCACCAAAAAAGAAAACCAAGGAAATTATATACAAAAAACCCTCTATTAATGTAATAGTGTCTGGGATTTTACATATTCACAAAATTATGGCATTCAGTTATAAAACTTTTCTAAGTTTAGAACTAATAAAACTCAGCAACCGTAAGCCACAGAGGTTTCACTGAAGTTGTCATATGCAGTAATATGAAAGACACTACATGAAAGCAATGAAGATTAGTTACTGCTCCCATTCATATGCATTTACCTGAAAAACCTAAACCATGATATTACAAAAATATGCAGTAATATATTGCATACAAGCTGTTCTCACTCTTATACCTCAGAGAAAGGAACAGTAATCAGGACAGTCATCAAGTCTTACAGCATGTATCACAGTTACTACCTACTAGCATCTTTTGATGATTAAATACATTGAAATTAAAGACAGAAAAAGTGTTGGTTTGTTTTGAGAACCGTGACAAAGGAGAATACATTCATTTTTATATTATTTCCCAAGTAGTCCAGGCGTTGGTGAACTGGATAAAAGCAATACAGACTTTGCTCATCTCCTGGTTTAACAGGCCCACTTTTTACAGTTCACATCACCACAGCAAATACTCCATCCAGCCCAATTACTCTGGTTATATAATAATATGGCAATTCCATTGATGCATCAAAACTACAAGTTAGAGCAAGTTGCATTTTAATTCAGCAAGAAACCTGGAGATGATCAGTTCTTCCCATCACCTGCAATGTCCCCCTTAGAAAACATTAAGGAAAGTGAGGATTGTGCAGCTGCAAGCTAAGCAGTTTCTTTAAACAAAGGAGTAAAACTGTATAAGCTATTCAGTCTAGAATCTCAATACTGGAGAGATATAACACTGAGGCAGATACCAAATCCTCTCCCCAGAACAGGGATGAGGAAGAGTGAAAATGACTGATTTTTACATGTATGCCTCTTGCACTGTAGTAAAGACACCTACAGTTGCCATCATAATAAACAGTAAAGTTTCCTTACTTTAAAGAACAAGAAGATTAAAGGGAACCCTGAAGATATAACCCGAGTCCTAGGCCTGGTCTACACTATGAGTTTAATTCGAATTTAGCAGCGTTAAATCGAATTAACCCTGCACCCGTCCACACAACGAAGCCATTTATTTCAAAATAAAGGGCTCTTAAAATCGATTTCTGTACTCCTCCCCGACGAGCCATGAATAAAGTAAGGGGGGGAGGGATAGCTCAGTGGTTTGAGCATTGGCCTGCTAAACCCAGGGTTGTGAGTTCAATCCTTGAGGGGGCCACTTAGGGATCTGGGGCAAAATCAGTACTTGGTTTTGCTAGTGAAGGCAGGGGGCTGGACGCAATGACCTTTCAAGGTCCCTTCCAGTTCTAGGAGATAGGATATCTCCATTAATTTATTATTTATTTATTTATATGATCTGGGATACAACATTACTGGCATCATCAAGGCTTGGTATGATGTCCAGGAAAAAAACAAGGCCACCATCCTTAGAAATATGGATATATTTTTGGGCAATGCCTCACTAGCAATATCATGTATTCAGACCTAACCGTGGATGCAAACAGTGGCAAGTGGAATCTTAAGATCTGGGTTCCAGGGTGTGCTCCCAGCAGACATTAGAAATGTGATGATCAAAGATGTAACTGTATCAACCTATGAGAAGGAGCATCACCAATGGTGGGAGCTGCTGGATTTCATTTTTGATCCACACTCAAAGAGTGTTGTATCATGCATTCTCACCATTACCAATGCCACGACCATGTGGGTTTATCCTCTCTTGCCCCTGGGATTGGTTCTGAACCACACCATCCTAATGACCGTAGACATCCCAAAGTGGGTGGTAAATAAGAGCAATGAGTACCACGCAGTGGACATAGGTGAATGCCTCTGGAAAGATAATCAGGGATATATATGTCCCACTGATGTATTCATGGGTACTCACATCTGTCTGAATCCAGCACAGGGTAAATGCCACTATGAGCTCAGTCCTAGGTACACCAACCACCTCCAGATTATAGAGGTTAACAATCATTGCATATGTATTAGGAGCACTTGCAAGATTTTCACTGTTCGTACCTATGATAGGGTTTATAATGATATCCACTCTAATTTGTGTTTATGTTTTGTCTTATCTGTACTAGGGTGTGATACATATTTTGAATCTGAAAAGATGAATTACCGAAATATCAGGACAGCCTATCACCTCTATCGCCATGTTGGGCCTGTAAGTCTAGAACAAAACATTATGCTCCTTAAGCAGCTGGTGGAATATCCCGAGCTTGCTCTGCACATCACTGAGGTACTGGAGCTGGGTAGAGCCACTATGCTTACAATACACCATTCAATGGAGCAGACAGAGGTGATTTTAAAAGGGTGCTTAAGTCGGCTGGGGTCACTCACTGGTGGAGTTCACTTTTTGTTGATCCCACTGGCACAGTTGAATCATGGCACATCCTGATTCACCCTCTCAGTTATATTAGTAATTCAGTTTATTGTAATTATTTTGTATGTTGGATTATGCAGATGGGTGCACGTTAAACTCAGATGTTGAACGTAGGCCCAGGTGTGTTAGTACTCCTGGATACAAGGGAATACCAGCATCCGAACCTCTGGTATAAGTTATTCATGTGTGGTGGCAGTTTTAACCTACCACCACCACCACGAAGGGGAAATGTTGTGTAGGAATGGTTCAATTTATTAAGTGTACATAGTTGCCATTTTGGATTGGTAAAAGGACAACCTGTCCTCCATCTTGGCATCCCTTCTCCTTCAACTTTTGGTGCCAAAACAAGAAAAAGGTGGGAAAGATAGTGTCTCGTAGCCGTGGAATTTGCCTAGCAACAGAGAACGCATATAAGGGAGTGTCACCCTCTGAGGGGTGCTCTGTGTCTCTGGATGCTGTGGAAGCAGGTCATCCCAGTGAGGCATAGAAGCCCTCCCACAATGTGCCAGTCTTGCTATTAGCTAGAGCCCTGAGGGATTAGGACTTGAAGTGAACCAGTAACATCTACCAAGGTTCCCTTAACTTACTCCACTCACATGTTCCATCATCACTTGACACAGCGTTCGCATTCAGCACGCAGGACACAAGACACCATACTGAAGATCTACTTACCTGTCACTGAAGTTCCTGAGGTCTGGTTCCTGTTCCTGGCACCTGTCCCTGAGATCCTGGTTCCCATCTGTGTTCCTGTTCTCCTGTCCAGTGTCTGCAATATATGGAATAGTTCTTCTTGTTTAGTCCTTTGTACCCCATTGTGTATAGAGTTTGGGGCTCTGGGGTTCACCCCCATTTACATCATTTGTGTTAACAACCGAGCTGTTATTGTGTTCTCTTAGTTTGCAGGGAGCCCTAGCCGGTTCTTAAATACATATACCTGACTGTTTGCAACCTCAATCTGCCTTTGTCTTAACTAAACAATTACCGATGATAGATGCGGAGGGGTTAAAACACCACAGATAGCCCATCTTCTGTAAAGTAAAACCTAGTTTCAACTGTCTGTGGCTAACAGTTTGAGCAATGTTTGTAATGAATGTTTTTGAGAATTGTGAATGTTTTATTAAATTCTCTCTCTCTCTCTATATATATATATATATGGATAGTATGGCAAGCACACTGGTGCAGATGCTAATTTAAATAATGTCTAATGTAAAGAGCCAAAAAAGGAGGTGGCGGAAATATATTTAATGCGAATTAGTATTATAATGGAGTAGAAAAGGAGTAGCCTTGCTAAACTGGAGGAGAGCTGCAATTAACGTCCAAAGGGTACCGTTAGTTTCCAGGATTATGAGGCTGTACCTCACTCTGTTGTCAGAGGACTGATCGCCCATCGTACACCATTCCATCCTTGAGTGCAAGGCTAACTGAAGTATTGTGTAAGTAGTAATTGCATGAATGTTATTTTTCTTTTTAATAAAGTTTGGTTGTATCATTCAAAGTGTCACCTATTGGTCCCCTACTAAGTAAGTTGTCTAGCTGACCTACAGGCTCGAACCTGAAAAATAAGTTGAGTTTTACTGCACCTTTATTTTAACTACTTAGTATTAATTGGGAATATTTTAACATAAAGGTTACAGTACCAAACCAGGAGGAGATAGCTGTATCTCAGATCCATTGACCAGTAGCTATGCACACAGCGGCTCTACCCAAAAGCCGGAAGCACAGCAACTTGGATGAAGCTATGTTACCAATTTACTGTATGCTCCTCAACAGAAGCGGCTATTCAGGCTTCTCAGATATTACAGGCATTCAGATACTGTATGCGCAGAGCATAAGTAGTTAGATTATACTGATACGTTCTAATTATAGCTTGTATCACAACAAAGCCTAAACAAAAAGACAAGTCCACCTAATATACTGGAGATAGCCCTATAGTGCCATCTCCAACAACTATTTCTCATTTCACTGCAGCACCCATGGATTTAGACTGAATGATCTCTGAGGATGGATATTCCTGGATGCCCATGTATTTAATGTGCAACTCAATGGAGGGAAGCCGTGCCATAGTGGGAAGCCAAGGTGTTAAATCCTTCCCTGGGACACCCTGGCATGCATGAGCCTGCTAAACTGTCCAGCATCCACTTGCTTATCATTGTCCTTTCTGCTTTTCCTTGAGGGCAGCTCCACATGTAATGTTACGTGACAGTGAGACGTCATCACTGATTTCCCCTGAGGACTCCCCAGGTGTGTGAGGCAAGAGCCTATTACCCACACACTAGAGACCAGAGTGACTAGGAGGCTCTAGGGGCAGATAAGGGTGCTGGAGAAGCCAGTGGGGAAGAAGGTATTGGAGGGTGTCAGAAGCCACTGGGGGGTAAGGAGGACTTTGATACAGAGAGATTCTGAAAAGGAGGCTTGTTTGGAGGGAGAGACAGGGGAAAAGAGCATAAGGCAGCCTGGGGCAAGGGCTATTGAGGACTGTGGGAGCCTCTGGGGCTTTTGAAACTTTAGGACAGCCTCCCCCATTCACCCCATCCATACTACCCTACCTAGTGCTACTTCCCCCTCCCCCCGGCATTCTGGTCCTCTTTGCCCCTGCCTCTATTCTGTCCCTTACAGTCACTATTGTCTCCTCCTTCCCACAGGCTCTATGCAGGCCAGGCACCAGCAGGGACAGCGAAGAGCCTTACTGGCTGCCAGAAACCTAGCGGGTCACAGAGGGCACATGCCATTTACCCACCTTCTGTGGGTTTGTTTTATTACGTCTGTAGCAGCATGTAGAAAACACACAGCTGTGTTCAACTTTGTTCCATGTTTGCACAAGTGGGAAACTATTAGATCTTCAGACTGACCTGGGAGCACAGATTAATCCTGATAAACTTCAAATTCCCTTAAAAAGAACAGGAGTACTTGTGGCACCTTAGAGACTAATAAAATGTATTAGAGCATAAGTTTCGTGGGCTACAGCCCACATATGCATATGCATCCGAAGAAGTGGGCTGTAGCCCACGAAAGCTTATGCTCTAATAAATTTGTTAGTCTCTAAGGTGCCACAAGTACTCCTGTTCTTTTTTGCGGATACAGACTAACACGGCTGCTACTCTGAAACTTTTCAAATTCCCTTGACACCTTCAGGAGAGAGAGGGTGATTAGGGATCGGGAGACAGATAAATCACCAGGAGCTGGCAGTTCACTGGGGTCCCTGGAGATCTCCCTCCCAGCTGCAAAGCTGTCCCTGAACAGAAGGTTGATGAGGACCCTTCTGGAATATCTGCTCCTTCCTCTCTACTAACTCAGGAATTTCTTCTACACCGACCATACTAGAGCATTATCTAGCACTGACCCCTTCTAGCAACAGAATCAGCACTAGCATTTGCAAACCACTCTACACTAGACAACAGTATCTTAGAACCATAGCCAATTTGAAATGTCTTTGTACTGCAGTGTTAGCCCTAGTGCCCTGGCCAAATCCCAAATAGCCATTCTATTCTGCAGACCTAAAATTCCCATGGAGTTTTAGATGGATACAGCAGTCCTCACCTCCTGTCCTAAGATGATGAGTGGCAGATTTATTATGCACTATTTAAACAGTTGCCACATTCCCCCATGACAAGAGTGTTCTACTCACTGCAAATTGGCGCCTCCACCTGGCTGTTCTAGGGAGTAGCTTTGCATAGTTTATGCCCCTCCCTGGGGTTGTGCTCCATGTCTCTCTTGTGCTCCACAGCCCTTCTCTGGCTCCAGAAGCTGCTGCAGCCTCTTTACAACTCAGCCCTCCGACCAGGTCACTACCTACGTTCCCCTTCCAGGGCAGACTTTCAAAGTCTCCTCTGTCCATGCAGTGTCAAGTGGTCCTCCCACCCGCTGCCCTGACCCTGTCATGCCAACAGTGACTTAGGCAGTCTTCCTGCCTTCCCCAAACAGGCCCACTCCGCAGCAGCTGACAGGGTAGTCCAGACCCACCCTCTGCTCTGGGTTCCAGTCCAGGGCCCCTGTAGTAAATGGCTAAAGTCTGTATCTTCACCAACTTACCGCTCACCCCTGGACTCCTTCCTACCAGGCTGCTTCTCCCCTTCCTGCTCCCTTACCTCAAGGAGAAGGACTAGGCTTCCTCCCTGCTTTTTAGAAGCTGTGCCTGTTCCCTCACAGGTAAGCCTTCTTCTAATTAGCTTCCTCCAACTTCAGTCTCCCTCATTTGCAGCCTAATTGGCTGATTGGGCCCACTTGGCCTAATTCAGGTCTCTCAGGGCCAGTGTGAGGAGCATGCCCCCTCACACACGCCTAGAGATATCTCCATTTCTGTGCTGTGTGCAGTGATTCCTGTATACAGATGGCTCTGCACATGGAATCCATCAGTGGCAGCTGCGCAAGCAGAGTAGCTGCAGGATCACACACACACTGCATACTTTGTGTATCACACTGGGATCTTTGGTCAAAACATGCAGTATAAATGTCACTTATCCTAATTGCTTACAACCCCACTCCTCCTGCATTAGCTTCCTAATCACCTTAACCACCCCCATCTTATCCTAATTATTTCCCAAATCTTTAGGGACAGTTACTGTGTCCCCTCCCGCATTCAGCTTTGTTTCTGTTGCCCTCTCTCTCTGCAAACTGTGATTCTGCACCTTTCATCTATATGTTCTCCTTCTCTGTGTTCTGATGGCCTTCTCTTAGGGACATACACTTTACAAGCCCACTACTGTGCTAGAGTTATGCCAAATCAAAATTCACTGACACTAATAGGAACTCAAACTGTCCTGAAATTAGAAAGGAAAATAATCTCTGATGGCTGCTTATATTTATTTTTCATTTTTTGTTAAATAATGGACTCTAATGAATTTTCCTGTTACACCAAGGCTGTAAGGCAGCTCTAGGTTTTCACAGATTCCTTCATGAATATTTCTCACTACATACTGGATGTCATTATTCTATTGAGAATCAATTAGCCCAAATGTTGTTATGACAGTTACAGAAAAATTATATTTTTAGCTATAATTTATACCATTCGGTCTCTACCAATGCAATCTTCAGAGAAATACTGAAAATGTTAAACCTGATCTGGTAGTGAAGAAAACCTCAGTGATGAGACAGCAAAGAAATGGGTGACTTTGAGAGGGATTTTTGAATGAAACATACTTTTCTAAAGTAACAAGCACATTTAGGATTAAAAATTCAACCAAATGATGAAAAGCAGTGAAAAACAGGAAAACAGGGCCACGGTTCTTCAAAGCTTTTCTCCAGTTCACTTCCATCCAATGTTAGAGCTGCACAAAACATTTCACATATGAGTGACCAGCAAGCATTGCCCTCTTTGGCCATTTCATGAAAGGACAAAAGCAAAACAATCACTTTTCAACTGATGGGGCACCACAGACTCACCATAAACCAAATGCTGCTTCAGTGGTAAAAAAATACATTTACTTCGCAATGGTGGGAGATGCATAGCTGTGTGGGAGATGACCCAAGGGTCAAAGGTCATATTCTACTTGCTGCAATACATGATCTCATTGAGACTTTGCTCCAGCTGTCCAGCGGGCTCATTGTTGGGCCCAGGAGTCCTTGGAAACAATGCACAAAGCTTGGTTATTTCAAAAGCACTGAAATTCGAGGAGGTCCCCCATTTGTAAATGTATTTCCCTTGCCAGTGGGAGGAGGAGGAGGAAGAAGGGGATAAGAATAGTCAGAAGGATGAAGTGGGTGCTGGGGACAGATAGGGGAAGGATAACGAAACAGAGCAAAAGTAGATCAGATGAACAGTGAGATAATGGCATCAACCAGCTAACAGGGAACATGGGCATAAAGTGACCTACACTCCTCATGCAAAGAGAGTCCCTACAGGTCCCTCTGTGACAGGAAAGGAGAAAAAGGCAGGGGTAGAACTGGGCAGCAGCAAGAGTACATCTTCCAGTGAACATACACTAAATACAAGTTAACTGCTCCTCTGCCTCTCTATGCATTAGTAATGCCACAAATTGGGCAAGCCGTGGAGTAGCAGCAACCATGCTGTGTAAGTGGGGGCAGCTGTAGCAAGGATGTGATAGCAGTTCTGTCACTGCTGCTCTTACAGTTCTGATATTCAGAACTTAGTGAAGATCCTCTCCTCGCCCCTCGATCCTTGTCTATCACTGACAGAGGCAACAGAAAGGGGAGTTTAAAAAGTAATGATGTTCCAAGCATGTTCAGTACCGGATTTACCATGGCGCCAGGCCCACGCTCCAAAGGGGCCCCGGCCCGGCCGCTCTTCTCCACACACACACTCCTGCGGGGGCAGAAGCTTGGTGCTGCCGGCTCCTGGGGCTCTGTCTTGCTGCAGCAGGACAGGCTCCGCCGGCAGCCAAGCTCCTCCCCAGCCTCTTCCCCCAGCGTGCTGCATTCCCACCCCTTCCCCTCTCCCTCTCTGCCACCAATCAGCTGTTTGCTGGTGCAAGGGAGGGGGAGGAGCGGAGCCGCAGCACACTCGCCACTCGGGGAAGGAGGCAGAGAAGCCCCCCTCCAGTCCCCTGCCATGAGCACCCCCACGGCCCCAACCCTCACCCCCAGCCCTCTGCCCTGACTCAACAAGAACAACCAACAAGAATGCACTTTTATGTAGAAAACTATGATTAAATTGAGTCTTCCTGACTAGTGAGCTAAATCATGATTTAAATCAAATCCACCCTGCCCGCTGTGCTCTTGCCCTTGGCCCCCTCATTCCCCAGGGGGCCCCACAAATATGTTTGGCGCCGGGCCCACAAAAAGTTAATCCAGCCCTGCATGTCTGAGTTTGTTGCTCAGTTCAGCTCTTTGTCATGTTCCACACTTAAAACACTTAGCTGTTCAGCTCCCCCAAATTTTTAAACCGAAGAAGCCAGAACATTTTAGAGGTTTAAAATAATTAAATGGAGAGATCAGAGCGTGTGGGTGGGTGGGGAGATAGCACAGAGGAAATATGTGCTTCACCTGGGATCTCCCTACATTGAAAAGACAATAACAAGAAGCCAGTTCTTCATATCAAAGATGGTGTTGGATATGGGGAAGCTCTGTGTCTTGTCACCATTCTGATTTCTGCTGCTCGGGGTGAAATAACTAATGCGCTCGCTTAGAACTTTGTAAGCATTTAGCTTTAGAACTCAAAACTTGGCACAATTTCTGCTACGCAAATACATCTTCCCCATTGAGATAAGCCTATATGATGTCGGCTGGTATTTTGGAGCTGACTCTGGTCATTTGATCCAAAGTGGCTGATGTCCAGTGACTTTGGGTCTGTGCTGGAAAAGTGTAACTGTTCTGTAGAAGTTGTCATTGTGCATGATTGTTATATTCGCTACATTTTTGTCCTAGCCAATATAAAAGAGTTATTTTTAAAATTGAGCAGCTGCAGCCCTGTCACTATTCAGTGAATAAAACTAAATAGCACCAGCTTAGTTTGTATGATGGCAATAAAATCACTATATGGTTATAACAAATGGGACTGAAAATGTGTCCATTATTCCTGTCTAATGCACAGTGATAGCCAAACAAAAATCCATTTTCAAGGATATAAATATGAACATTGTATGGTAATCTTGTGTGTTCAAACAGATCCAATTAACTAACACTTCACCAAAACATTACCTAACAGTAGCGATGAACTGGTTCACAGGAGCACCACATAGCCATTACCTTCCACTCGACTGGCAGGCCATTTAAAAATATGGGGGGGAAACATCCAAAGTTCATGTTGAACAAAAACTGTTGATATGTCAAGTCCAAGAACTTTGCAGGGAAGTACTTCCACAGGATTTGAACTGTATTTTAATCTGATGTTGTTCTGTGACCAACAATCCTGCTTTAACCTGCTGCTTCTCTACAGCAATTGGGCCATATCCACAATCACCTGGACTCCTGCTCTTTTTAAGGACATACTTCTGAAAACTATGCACACATATTATAGTTCTACCTGCTTCATTCTGAGTAGACTCCTGGATTATGAGATGAGTAAAGAAAAATCCACCTACTCCTGTGTCTTGCACACGTAAGTAGACGGCTGAAGCAGTTTCCCCAGTTCTACAGGCATATGTTCCAGATGCTGCTGGATAATTGTTTGAAGTCTGATATACACAAACATCACCTCAAAGGATTTGCAAATGGAAGGGCTCCATCTTCAGGTAATCATCACAGTTTATCTTCCTCTGGACAGGTTCAATGTGAACCGAACGCTGATATTATCAACATGAACCCAGGACTAGCTGAAGAAAGACACATTTTGCACATTCTGCGCTAGGCCTGAAGAGTTAAGTAGGACTCTGATTTTATAAAGATTGGTCCTGTCTAATTTTGACTTTACATACGGAAACTGAAACAACACTGCATTACTATGGCAATAATCACTCATTGCCTAAACTTTTATCCCCAAAGAAGCCCTTATAAAATTGCCCTTCTTATGCATTAGGTCTGTAATATGCATCCTGCCCTTACAGCCAAGTAGCCACAAGAAGTAACTCTGGAATTTGGCCAAAGCTGGCATGTTCCCCACTGTTTCTGGGGAAGACATCAGATACTTGGTGATGAATGTGGGATACAAACCTGAACAGAAGATTCAGGAGTGGTGTTCAATACAGTCCATTTTCCAGGGGTTTGCCGAAGCCATTTTTTAAATGATTTAAGCAATGGAGCCTCCACATTTTTTGGTTGGGAGACTATTGGATAGTCTAATAATCCTCATTCATTACTGGCATTCACATTTGTTATGACAAATCAATATGGCTTCATGCCAGGAAGGTCGACAATAGATGCTGGTTTTGCACTGAGGAAGCTCATGGAAAAATTTAGAGAGAAAAGGAAAAATATTCACAATTCACATGAGGTTAATTGATCTTCAAGAGGCCTTTGAGTTCCAAGAGAAGTCAAAGCAGCCAAACCAAGAAAAAATGGTGGGCTGTCATAAAGACAGACATGTTATCATGTTGTGCAACAGAGGATGGCATTGAACAGAGCATTGTAGAGGGAGCAGACTTGTAGAGTGGACCCCATTTGATGGGATTAACATAAGGAAAAAGAAGATTCACATGAAGTAGTTGTTGCCTTTATCTTGTCCCACATAATTGGCAGAAGGATTGGAATTTCTGTTTTTCACCAGGCAACGCACGTGAAGAGGCAGTAAAGAACAGAACCAAAACCGCTGACTATTCTTTATATTGTGACATTATTGTATATAGCACTTAACATGCAAACCCGAACTCCAAGATCAAAGCTCTGAGGGTCAGAGTTCTAACCTTGCCAGGCCTATTTATAAAGCCACCTTGACAGAAGAAAATGTCAGGTGCTAAATCAACATCCAATTGCACAGACCAATTCTCTTGCTGTCCCCCAAATATGTACCTGCTTCTCACCAGCCAACTGCATCATTAACACCTGAGGATTCAAGTTTTGTCTCAGAGGACACTATGCAGGATAAAAAGCCTTTAACAAAACACTCTTTCTACAAGTAACAGTGGACAGGGCACAGGGTGGTGTTTTAGCATTTATCATTAGCAATGGAACTTGTTTGCAGGTCCCTTAAAATGTCCCTGTTGTGTAGTTCTCCCTCACTTTGGCCATTTGCCTGAAACAATCTGCCATGAGGTATAAACTACTGCACCCAAACACTCATGTCTGAACCAAGAATTATCTTACCATTCCCCATGCCCCTTGGTAAACTGGCAGCACAAACATCTCCTGTATCAACTGTATTGCTATTAGGGACTGACAGCCAATTTGTCATGTTACTTAAGAAAAGCACAGCACATTTTGGGTGCTGTTCTCCGATTAAGTATCTAATACTCAAAACAGTGAAGTCCAATTACTAATTGCTGTTGTGGGGGTGGAACTAGGTTCCACCTGCTGAGTCATCATTTCATTTCTCATGTGAAGGCAGGTTGAATTTGTTTGTTTTAGTTGCACAATAGCATGCATGCTGGTATGTTGGGACTACCACCTTCCTCTTCTGTGGAGTGAGAATTGAGGGACATTTAGAGGGCAGAAAGGACTATCTCATGGTTAAAACACTGGAATAGGAGACCCATGAGTTCAATTCCCACCTCTACTACAGGCTTCCAGTGTGACCTTGGGAAAGTTACTTAACTTTTCTATGCTGCAGTGCTCCACCTGTATAGTTGGGACAATAATATTTTCTATCTAGGAATTTGTATATCGATCTCATTGCTGTAACGTCTGAGTGTCTCAGAAAGCCCCTTAATGGACTGTTATCTTTACTAGACCCCATGAGATAAGGACATGCTAATCCCATTTTGATTTGTCCAGAGTCAGACAGGAAATCTATGGCTAAGCCAGGAATTTAACTGAGGTCTCCTGAGTCCCAGCCCAGCTCCCTATCAACTAGACCAGCTTTCCTACCTTTTGTTTCCGAGTGGTGGCCGTGTTAGTCTATATCAGCAAAAAGAACGAGGAATCTTTGTCTTGTCTATTTAGATTCTATGCTCTTTGAGACAGGGACTGTTTCCCACTACATACGAACAGTGTTCAAAAGGCAATAAAACTACCACAAGGTCTTAGTCCTGGAAGATTCTTCCTTATTTGCATTTCTCTTTTCTTTCCTCCTCAACAGCAGAGACAGACCTCACGTACCCAACTGTAAGCTACTATGGCACATAGTCGAGCTAGGCACAAGGAAGGCTTTACTTCTACTAGCACATCCAGATGAGTGTACCTAAATCTATTGACTTTCCAGCACCATCTCAGTTTCTCCATCCAAAACCAGATGTTTCCCTGGAGCAGAGCTCAATCAGTTATAGTGGGCACTCTCTCCCATTAGAGAACTCCTGACTGCACCACTCACCTATTCAACCAGGTAATCAGATAGGAGCCAGAACTATAGAATCATAGAATCTCAGGGTTGGAAGAGACCTCAGGAGGTCATCTAGTCCAACCCCCTGCTCAAAGCAGGACCAACCCCAACCTTCACCACCTTCCTAGTGAAACAGTGTTTTCTAATATCCAACCTAGACCTCCCCCACTGCAACTTGAGACCATGGCTTCTTGTTCTGTCACTGAGAACAGCCTAGCTCCATCCTCTTTGGAACCCCACCCCCCTTCAGGTAGTTGAAGGGAGCTATCAAATCTCCCCCCCTCACTCTCCTCTTCTGCAGACTAAATAACGCCAGTTCCCTCAGCCTCTCCTTGTAAGTCATGTGTCCCAGCCCCCTAATCATTTTCGTTGCCCTCCACTGGACTCTCTCCAATTTGTCCACATCCCTTCTGTAGTGGGGGGCCCAAAACTGGACACAATCCTCCAGGTGTGGCCTCACCAATGTCGAATAGAGGGGAATAATCACTGCCCTCGATCTGCTGGCAATGCTCCTATTAATACAGCCCAATACGCCATTGGCCTTCTTGGCAACAAGAGCACACTGCTGACTCATATCCAGCTTCTCGTCCACTGTAATCCCCAGGTCCTTTTCTGCAGAACTGCTGCTTAGCCAGTCGGTCCCCAGCCTGTAGCGGTGCATGGGATTCTTCCTTCCTAAGTACAGGACTCTGCACTTGTCCTTCTTGAACCTCATCAGATTTCTTTTGGCCCAATCCTCCAATTTGTCTAGGTCACTCTGGACTCTATCCCTACCCTCCAGCATATCTACCTCTCCCCCTAGCTTAGTGTGATCTGCAAACTTGCTGAGGGTGCAATTCATCCCATCATCCAGATCATTAATTAAGATGTTGAACAAAACCAGCCCCAGGACCAACCATGGGGCACTCCACTGATACCAGCTGCCAACTAGGCATCGAGCCATTGATCACTACCCGTTGAGTCCAACTTGAAAAGCTATTCCTGCCTCACTTACATCCCTCCTGTCCCCTCTAAACCAACCACAAAACAGGAAACGGAAACTTATATCAACTGGTTCCAGCTGCACCGCAGTTTAGTTCACACACTTCTCTTTTGTCCTGATGGCCCTCTTTCGCATCTTATTCCTGAGGCATAAGGATACACGATGAACTTCCAGGACTATGGTGCGGCTTCTGTGCCCAACACTGATGCCTGTAACCACCACAGAGCTCTGTGATGGCAGGTCACTTTGTGGTATATTGCCAGCAGATCTGCTCCCAATTCTTCACATGTATACTAGCAGAATCAGGGCCGGCTCCAGGCACCAGCCCACCAAGCATGTGCTTGGGGCGGCACCTGGAGGGGGATGGCGCGGCGCTCCGGCCCAAGAGCGGGGCCGCGACGGGATGGCCGCCGGGGAGAACGGAGCCCCGGCCGGCTCTCCGCCCTCCTCCCGGCGCTCTGGCCGCTGGGGAGAGCGGAGCCCTGGCCGGGCTCGCCGCCCTCCGCCCGGCGCTCCAGCCGCCAGTGGAGCCGCGGCGGGCTCACCGCCTTCCCCCTGGCGCTCCGGTCAGTTGGAGAGAGCGGGGCCCCTGCCGGGCTCTCCGCCCTCCTCCCGGCGCTCCAGCCGCCAGCGGAGCCGCGGCGGGCTCGCTGCCCTCCCCCCGGCGCTCCGGCCGGTTGGGGAGAGCAGGCCCGTGGCCAGGCTCGGCGCCCTCCCCTGCCGCGCTCCTCGGGCGGCAAAAAAGCCAGAGCCGGCCCTGAGCGGAATCCACCTGTCCTGCCATGGTACCCGTTTCTGAGCCAGACAGGCATGCTGCCCATCCAGGACTAAAAGTTCCCCTATGAGACTTTAACTATGCTCGCTGTTGGTCTCAGTTTCTGAATCTTAATCGCACCAGTGAGCTTGGTCCCTTTCCACAGTCCTAGATCTCAGTTGATCAAAGAGGACAGCAAAACAGGTAATCTGCCCACTCAGAATCTTTCTCTTAATTTTTTTCTTCAGGTAAGGTCTTCCATGTGTCTCTGATTTCCCCCAATGAGAGATTCAAATCCAACATAACTGTTCCTTCCAAATCCCTTGTCACCCGCTTCTCAGTGCCCACTGATCCCCCCCGTTATCCCTTATTTTCTTGCTTTAACTGGACAAAAATGAAACTCCAGATAGCAAAGGGGGCTCAGCATTCCCAAAGGCTCTCCCCTTCAATGAACCAGCAAATCTCTGCCAAGGAACATCAAAATGAGCAGTCCTCCATTCATCAGAGGACAAAGGGTTTAAAGCAGACTCTCATGGAAAAGTGGGTGGAAAGAGCAAAGCACACACACACACAGTTTTTTCCCACTGTTCCAACAATTTTTTCCCCCAGGATACAATGAGCAGCACATTTAAATTCAGGGAGGTTTAGTGAGGGGACATGGAAACTGGATCCAAATCCAAATGAGTTTGGATCCAAACTTATAGCTCAGGACCATTCCCAATAGAAAGGTCTGCAATCATAAAACCTTCCCAGAAGTGAAATCCTTGTCTGTGTAATTGTGCTGATTTCTCTGCACAGCCCTTGTTTCCCAGGAAGCATACGCTGCCTTACATTTGAATCAAATTTGGAACCTGAATCAGGCATGAGGACATATTAAGTTCATCATAACAAGCCCTAGATAACAATAAAGCCAAAGCATATCTAGAGTAGCTCTCATCTAAGCTGTTGCACACATTGTAATTGGAAGAAGGCTTTTAAAGCTTTTACGGTCCATTTTTGGTCACATTACCTTATCTTTGCTGTATTTTATTTTACTATACAGTAATTATATTATAATACTGAACAGGAAAGTTGTTCATTATTACAAGAGAGATGCTTCCCCACTTCTTCACTGATTACACTAGAGTATAGACAGCAACTGGTAAGCCTGACGTTTTTCATTTGAACTGAGAAATGATGGTGTGCTGACCAGATTTCAGGAAGGGATTTCACAGTGTAAAAATTCTGCTTTGTGGATCATATCAGTGGCTTTTGTAAATCCATTTGTTGTGACTTACGGCTGCATGCATGACATGCTGAGCCCTGCCCCATACTATTACTTACTGTTGCATCACACTGCCAAAAGCAGCAGCCTGAGAAAATGCAGGGCAGAATTTATGCCTGAAGACACAAGCAGTCCCTGGAACACGGGGGGTAATCAATCTCACTCTGAACTGGAGAAATGGGTTCAGCCCAAGCATGTTGCCTGCTGGAAATGGAGGTAGAGACAGCAAATAATCTGTGAAGGGAGAGACTATATGGATATGAAAATACTGAATTAATGAAAAATCTCGTAGAAAGAAGGAAGCAGCACCTTTTGTAATCACCTGAATGGGAAGAGTCCAGTTCCTAACCATTTTCAGGCAACAGCTATGGGGAAAAATACATTGATTTACAGAAAAGCAAAAAAGAAAACCACTTTAACCTGGGTGCAAATCCAAATAACTTCCACACATGAAATCCACATCACCTTGCAGAAAACAGAACTTACTGATCCTCCTTTCAGTTGTGTTTCTGACATTAGTACAAAACAAAACCAGAAAGCAAATTAGCAACAAACAGAATTCAATTAATAAAAATACCCTGTACAAACATTTTAAAACCTGAGAAAGACAATTTAATTTCAGGGTAACATTATTCTCATTTATATTGTCCCCCAACATTTACAGGCAGCCTTATAGGAGAACAGCAGTTTAACATTTAACTAGGACGTTAAAATAACCTTGAAAATATGCCCCAAAGACTTTTAGGTTTTCTCATTTTATAGCTAGTTTGTCTTATGTTAAATAGTGTCATTCCTGTCAGGCAGTACATCGCCATTCAGAGAAATAATTCATGGGAAGTCAGATCATCTGGAAAGTGGAAACTAAGAATTAGGACTCCTCACTGGGGCAGGTGTCTCTCTACAGACTGCACAATATGGAAAGCTCCAGGAAAGCCACAGCTTGAGACTCTTGTGATGTTTAAACAGATAAATGGGGAAAGAAAGAGAAACAAAAAAATCAGAGTGTTGTATGCAAAAATACATTTTGAAAACTCCATCGCTGTTCATTTCAATTTCTTTCCTTACTGAGAATCAGTATGTTGGAATTAAAGGATTTGTGCCCAATGAACCTAGGCAGACACCGTGGAGGAGCTGGGATGGCAGATAATGAGAAGGTAGAGTGGGAGCAGGAGGAGAAATATGGATTCAAGTGTTAACCATACTTTGAATTTCTTTAGCACTTTTGATCCAAGGATCTCAAAGCACTTTGCACACACACACACTTATCCTCACAAACCCCTTGACTAAACAGATTTTTACCCAGTGCTGAAACACCATAACTGTTCAACAGCACAAAGCCTCCAAATGTCACCATTGCCTAATGCCAGTAATACATTATTGTTATTATTTGCATTGCAGTAGCACTTAAGGATCCCAAGCAGGGCTCATGGTCAATTGTACAATACACAATACAAAGCGCAAAGATGGTCCCTGCCCTGGGAGCTCTTTGCCTAGGATTTAGACAAAATACAATGGAGGACTGAATAAACAATCAACAGAAGTGGGCAGGGATGGGAGAACAAACAGGCATTTCTGAATGCATTAAGCAGGACTTGGTCGACCATAGAGAGAGGTTCAGGGACACTAATATGGGATGCACCAGCAGGGTCCATGAGGCCAGGGTAGTCCAGAGATCTAGCATTTTCAAATTTGGAGAAGCTGGCACTTTATTCCGACCCAATAATATAATATCAAAGGGGTGTCTGGCCCACTGTTATTTTGGGAAATCCAGCCTATATTCTACTGCTCTGGCTCAGAAAGCCTTACCCTGGTGTGAGAATACTGGGCAGAAGGTTTAATTTCACACTGAGAAGTTGTAGGAAGATGGTCAAATGTGCATTTGGCTGACAGAAGGCAAGATGGCGCTAACTACAAAATCATTTGGATATCAGCGTGTATAATGTTATTCACATTAGTGGGGTGTGCTCTGTATTGAACAACATATGCGAGGAGAAGGGAAAATGCTTTGGCCAGGAGTGGGTCAATGCCAGTGCTGGTTTATAAGCCCAGTACAGGCAGTCAGAAAGAGCATCTCTGATAACTGAGGCTGTGTCCAGGACAGCAAGGGAAGTAAGTCTTGTGTGTCTACATTCTTAGTTTGGAGGGGAAAACGGGAGGAGGGGGAAGATGAGCACAACAACTTTAGTGTGCTGCATTAATTTAGCAATTTTGTGTTGTTAATCAGACTTTATTAAAATCTTTGCTTTGAAGTTCCTGTCTCTATTGTTTTCCAAGTACTCACATTGCATAGGACTGAACAACAAAATAATTTATTAAAAGTCTATTACTACAGGCAGTTCAACTGCCAAAACTAAATGTGCAAACAAGACACTGCAAGCTTAAGCAAACAAACAGAAATAAAACAAAATATGAAAACAAGAAATGCAATGTTCCATGCAATGGAATTGCATGTCGTCAATTAGTTCTTCCCCCGCTGATGCATATGGACTGCACTGGCAGGCTAATCTCTTCCCCCTTTTTCCCTCCCCCCGCCCCCGCCCTGAATTGTCCAATGGCTGTAGGATATGCTAGAGTGGAGGGGAGGTCACTGGGATAAACTGGATGGGCACTGGGGCAGAGGCTTGGCTGGATCTGTTGCCTGCTGGCCATCATGTTAATCAACCATTTGAACAGGTTTTTTTGCTGCTGCTGTACTTCAAGCTGCAGCTGGAAGTCCTGCTCCCTCCTCTCCTCATCATAATCATTGTAGTCCACTACACTATCATTTCCCAGCCCCATCTCTAGAATAAACTGTGCTGCAGTCATGCTCCTCGCAGTCATCTCTGGCCCTCTTTCTTTCCCCCCAAAGTTTCTGGACCCTCTTACTGACAGTCCTTGCCCTGCTGGGTGAAAGCCCTGCCTCCTCTGCAGTAAGTGTCCCTGAAAAGCAATGAAGCAGCACACTATGTCCCCCTCCTGTGTCACAGCACAGCAAAAGTTGGAACTTTCATCTCCTTGGCTGCTCTTCTCTACTCTGAAGCTGCTGTGACCTTGAATTCCTCCCCATCAAGACAATGTCAAGAGCTTTATTTATTTATTTACTAAAAATTGGCTTTTGTGGCTTGAGTGGTGGTGGGGGACAGGCCAGGGGCATTTTACTAGTAGCTTCATTATTTCAGGCTGTGGTGGCATTGGAAGAGGTGAACTTGCTGGAGATCCCTCAGTGGAAAAGAGAACAGCTATTCCAGACCTCTGGTAGAAAGCCGTCCACATATACCATGGAATTCTTTTGTAAACTGGTGACAGATGGGCAGATTGATGACAGGAGGGTACTAATGTGCTACAAAGGGGGAGCAGGGGAAGTTTGCTCAGCCCTGACTGACCATTTGGGGTTCCAGCTGCATGAGAAGCTCTCCTGCATCGTTATCCACGCATAGACTAAAATGTGGGCTAACAAACAGGATACAGAGGTAGTATGTAACAGCACAGAGCCAACACAGAAGTGCCTTTGCAACCTCCACCCATGGCACCCAGACACTGGACTAAGAGACTTTGCAAGTGATCTGGACTTAATTACCTACACAGCTCATATAATGGACATAATAGCTAGACTACTTTAAAATTATTTTATTACACAAGAAAGTGTGAGAAAAATCACACTTATATTGTGCATATATGCTTATGCTGCCTGTTTCTGTGCATTTACAGGCACCGCTTGACTTGTTCCAATAACTCCTGGTTTGCACACATTCAGCAGCACACAATAATTCCCCCCACACACCCACACACAAAATTCTTGGATCATATGTAGCTGGGGGGAGACAGAGGGGGGGAGAGCAGGGAAAATGGAGGATCTGTCCTAGCCGAATCTTTGCATGCATAGCTTCCTCACCAGCATGTGATATTCCCATTTACAGGAATGAGATTGGTTTTAAACAGGCAAAGTCCTCATGTTGTAATATGTTACATAACAACAAAAATGGAGGATCACATTTTACTCAGCTGATGAGATGCTGATTCCTTTGCTGCGTCCTCCCCGGACTGTTCCCTTATCTCTTCCCCAAAGCGGACCTGCGATTCCAGCCTGAGGTCATCTTGTCTCTGCCCAGAAGCAGTGGCATCTCCTCCACTCCATCCAGTTCCAATGCTCCCATTGTCTGCTCTGTCCACTCTGCTGCCGGTTGAGTACTAACACCCTCCAGAATCGAGAGCCTGTCAAGCATGAAAATGGGGTCTCTGCTCAAAGCAGTACTGGGCATCCGGTACAGCTCACTGTAGAAGGGGCATGTTCTCGATGAGTTCTGGTCTTTGGTCTTCTAGTACACGTTCCTGAGGGATTTGATTTTCTAACTGCACTGAGGTCCTTTCTGGTGAATCCCTGCCTTTGTCAGCTTCTTGGAGATGGCCTGACAGAACTGCAGATTCTGGGTAGCTCTCCCAAAATTATGACTCTTATTGACCTCACAAAAGAACTTTTCTGTCAGCTGCTGTCCAGCTGGCACCGTGTCAGGTCATTGACTTCCTAGACACCATCTCTGTTCAAGTTCTGTGGGACCACAGCAGAAACAGAAATGTTGCCAACAGAGCAGGCCACGTGCAATGTGGGGTTTAAATGCTGAACTGGTGTATATAAATTGGTAAGTGAGTTCTGACACAGAAGAAGGGAGTAGTTAAGATGGCAAGAAAATACTGCTTACAGGGAACTGAAAGCATTGAAGGACTAGCAGTGTCCAAGTGGTTTAGCCTGCGTCCACACTGCAAAGTGGACTGGTTACCAGCCTAAGTGTAAACAGCCCTCAGCTTTAAGCTATAGCCTCAGACAGGCCAACTAGCCAGTGATGAAAGCACCAAACTTGGATCAAAGAATTTTTTGTGTGTGGCTGGAAACCAAGTTTTAGGGAGTAAAAGCCCAGGTTAACTTTGCAGTGACGACATCCCTTCATTGTAACAGGCATATCAGTAGTCACAAGGAGTCACCAGCCTAACCAAGGCCAAGGAAAAGGACACATAGGGAGGACAAAGTCTTACAGTTCAGGGGGTGGTTGGGATTTAGCCATAGCCAATGGAGGTAATGGTATCACCTGAGTCACTCTCTCTGGGCCAGTCTGGTCAGGACATCTCTCAGGATCTCAACAACAAAGGCACAATGGTGTCACTGAGAGTCGCAGGAGATGGCGGGGGTGGCAGCCATAATGGTGAAGCTTGCTCCTGCATCTTCTCTCATCTTTCAGTCAGCCAGTAATCGCCAGCCAGCATCCATCTGTATTTTCCCCACAAAGGTCATTAGTTTTTTAAGGACGTCAAAAGGGAGTGATGGATGGTATAGCTGAGCCCCCCATTATTTTGTCCACCAATTAGGCCTAATTTCTGACACACCAATTTTGGTCCACTAACTTCCAGTCCCACACTTCTCTTGTTTACCGGGCATGATCTTAACACAGTCCTCGAATTACGTCAGTAGGCCTTTCCGTTTGAACTAATTCGGTCTCTGTCTCCCTTTTGCACCTTTCCCCATCAACATTATTGTTAGGTTATTGTGATATTTTATAAACTTTGATCCATTTTCCTACAGTTTGACTCACAAGTCGGGTAGATCTCCCAGGCCTGAATTATCACTACGGGGGGCTGAGGTGGTCAGAATCATAGGCCAGCAAGAAGAGCCTAGTGGAAAAGGTTGAATCTGAGATGTTATGGAGGAAGAAGGTGCAAGATTTAGACACAACAAGGGATATTATGGTAAGGGCCAAGTTAAACATGGCACCCAGATTATGGGCCTGAGTGACAGGGAGAATTGTGGTGTTGTCTATGGTGCTAGAGAAAGGATGAAGAGGGGAGGAAATAAAACATCCCAATGAAACAAAATGTAGTAAGAACATAAGAAGGGCCATATTGGATCACAGCAATGGTCCATCTAGGGAAGTATGTTGTTTGACAATGGCCGGTGCCAGGTGCTTCGGGGGAATGAACAGAACAGGGCAATTATCAAGTGATCTATCACTTGTCGTTCAGTCCCAGCTTCTAGTAGTCAGAGGTTTAGGGACACCCAGGGCATCGGGTTGCTTCCCTGACCATCTTGGCTAATAGCTATTGATGGACCTATCTTCCCATCAACTTATCTAATGCTTCTTTGAACCCAGTTAAACTTTTGGCCTTCACAACATCCCCTGGCAACAAGTTCCACAGGTTGACTGTGCACTGTGTGAAGAAATACTTCTTTTTGTTTTTTTTAAACCTGCAACCTATTAATTTCATTGGGTGATCCCAGGTTCTTGTGTTAATTAAAAGGGATAAATAACCCTTTCTTATTCACTTTCTCCACACCAGTGGTTCTCAAAATCTGTCTGCCACTTGTTCAGAGAAAGCCCCTGGCGGGCCGGGTCGGTTTGTTTACCTGCCGCATCCGCAGGTTCGGCCGATTGCGGCTCCCAGTGGCCGCGGTTCACCGCTCCAGGCCAACGGAGGCTGCAGGAAGCGGCGCAGGCTGAGGGATGTGCTGGCCGCCCTTTCCCCAGCCCCCATTGGCCTGGAGCGGCGAACCGCAGCCAGTGGGAGCCGCGATTGGCCAAACCTGTGGACGTGGCAGGTAATCAAACTGGCCCGGCCAGTCAAGTGCTTTCCTGAACAAGCAGCGGACCGACTTTGAGAACCACTGCTCTACCATTCATGATTTTATAGACCTCTATTATATCCACCTTTAGTCATCTCTTTTCGAAGCTGAAAAGTCCAAGTCTTTTTAATCTCTCCTCATATGAAAGCTGTTCCATACCCTTAATCGATTTTGTTGCCCTGCTCTGTAGCTTTTCCAATTCTAAGGTAACTTTTTTGAGATGAGACGACCAGAACTGTATGCAGTATTCAAGGTGTGGGCGTACCATGGATTTAATTAGTGGCATTATGTTATTATCTATATCTTTCCTAATGGTTCTTAAATTGTTAGGGTTTTTTTGTTTGTTTGTTTTTTTAAACTGCTGCTGTGCATTAACCAGATGTTTTCAGGGAACTATCCACAATGACTCCAACATCTCTTTCTTAAGTAGTAAAAGATAATTTAGACCAATCATTTTGTATGCATAGTTGGGATTATGTTTTCCAATGTGCATTAATTTGCGTTTATCAACATTGAATTTCATCTGCCATTTGTTGCCCAGTCACCCAGTTTTGTGAGATCCCTGTGTAACACTTCACAGTCAACTTTGGACTTATCTATCTTGAGTAGTTTTGTATCATCTGCAAATTTTGCCACCTCACCATTTACCGTTTTTTCCAGATCATTGATCATTATGTTGAACAGCACTGGTCCCAGTACAGATCCCTACGGACCCTGCTATTTACCTCTCTCCACTGTGAAAACTGACCATTTATTCCTACCATTTGTGTTCTATCTTTCAACCAGTTACTGATTGAGGAGAGGACCTTCCCTCTTATCCTTATAATCTGAAATGGAGTTTGGCCAGGTCTCCAAGATTTACACCATTACTCTTGTGAAAAATTCCTTAAAATATTGAATGACCACATTTGGTGAGGACCTTGGTTTTACATCTTACCTGAGAGACGGTGCATAGAACACCATACTGGGATGTTGGTGAGGTACTGACTCTGAGAGCTAAGCACAATATACTGAATCACCAACTTTCATAGGATTTAAGGCCAGAAGGGACCATTAGATCATGAAAGCTGACCTGCAGTATAACACAGGCCATTACATTTCACCTAGATACCTCTATATTGACATTAGTTAGATTATAGCATTTCAGTCCCCCCTGCAATGGCAGGTAATTGGATAGGTGAAATATGCCCAGATAATTCCAGCAGGAAAGCAATGCACCATGCTGCAAAGGAACATGAAAAAAGTCCGCTGTCTCTGCCAATCTCACCTGGGGGAAAATTCCTTCCTGACCCCAGATCTGGTGATCAGTTTGACCCTGAGCATCTCAGCAAGACATCTGGCCAGGCATCTAAGAAAGAGAATTCTCTGTACCACCTCAGAGCACTGGTCCATCCTGTCTGGCATACACCTGTGGCCAATCTCTGATGCTTCAGAGGAAGGCCAAAAACCCCACAAAACCCAAAACCAGAATATATCTGGAATTATCCACTTTGGGGCTGGGGTGGGGAGAGATATTCTTTCCTGACCCCTGCAGTGACCAGCTACAGCCCTGAAGCCTGAGATCTGATTTTAGTCACTGTCTTAATGTAGTGCTGCAAGAGTTATTAACATGTCAAGCCCAATACAGGCAACCACATTCTTCCTGTGGCCCATTAAGGAAGGGGATGAACGGTGGATTTACAGATTCACACAGAGTTCACAGACTGAAGGCCAGAAGGGGCCACCACAACCAGAAGCAGAATTAAAGAATGTGTTTTGGAAAGATATCGTGAGAACTTACTTGAAACTATTTTGCATCAGATTCACTCCTCATAATGAACCCAATAAATGCCATGAACAGTGAGTTTAGCAAGCAAGTTACCGCTCTGAGCTCACCAGTGTGGGGCAAGGAACTATCCCTCTAGTATGCTGAGATCCCAAATGCCACGTCAGAAATAAACTGCTTTGGGACTTCTCAGAGTGCCTTTTTAAAGAATTCTTCTTCCGGTACCCTGTCTCCACAGAGGATAATAGCAGAGCAGCTGGGAAGAACAGCAACCCACATAGATCATATCCAGAGTGCATGTTCACTGTTAACACTCTGGAGCACGAGAGGCTGGAAACATTTCTTTATGCCCTACAAATTCAGCAGATATTCCAATTGGAGGGTGGCACTAGACTGTAGCTATGTTAGTCAGTGAAGCTATACTAACCACAGAAAATGATGTTAAATGCTTTGTTCATTAGTGAGTGATCGTCTTTGTAAAAGTATTGAGAGAGTTCTTTGGAAAATGCCATTGCAAACAGACAGCACCAGCAGAAATGCTGAACTTCACTGTCAAGTACAAATGCAAAGAAGCCCTGAGAGCAGTCTATGCAAATATCAGGCTGCGCCTCTACAGAGAATGATGTACAGAGATTTGAGGAGTACAAGCCAGGCGGTTCTGACCACATTTGCAGATTCACAGGCACAAACTGAGTCTTCACTAATTCACTTTAACAATCACCTTCCATTGAGAGGCCACAAAGGGGCAGGAGGAGCACTCAGAAAAAACAGACAGACTGGGCTGGTGTCAGATGCCTTTTCTAATTGATCAAAACACAGATAAGCAGAAAAGAGACAAAAGCTTCTTCATAGTCGAAAAAGAAAGGAAAAGATAAGAACTGGCCCTATTACATCTCCTTAGAAAGGACAAGTGTGCTGTGGCCTTTTAAACATTTCTCTAGTCACTGCCCCTTCTGTCCCAGAAAAACAATTAGTGCCCTGAGCACATTTAAAAAGTAACATTGTGAAACAGCCTTAGTGCTGGTGAGAGCTGGTCAAATGACAGGAGATACCAGTTATCCACAGAAAAGATATTACACGGTCAGCAGCTGTGCAAGCATCACTCACTCTGCCCCCACAAATATGCCTAAAGCCAAAATAAGTCTGTGGGACAGTGAGGAGTACAGCTAGGCTGGACTCTGTGTGTTTATTTTGGGGGGGGAGGGGGGAGAGGGAGGGGGTACTGCCATTCTCCCCAGATGGGGTAATTCTATACAGCACACATACACCAGTTGCTAGGCATAAAAACGCTAGTTACAAATGCATTATCAGGATCAGCACTGACTTTCTTTGCATCATTTTAGAACCCAACTTTATTGAAGAGTAAATATTAATCTCATAATAGCTTTAGAAAACTACCAGGGCTGGTTATTTTATTTTAATCAAATCAGAGCATATCCCCTTGCCTTATGTGATATTAAGAAACATTTTATCATGCTACAATATATTGCATCAGAAACCAACAAAAAGGGACCAGGATTGTAATAATCATCTTTGAGATCCTTTGTTAAATACTAGGTTTCAAAGGGGCTCATAAATGAACTTCACTTTTACATGGATAGTTCATATAAAACTGGTATTATCTTGTTATGTTCCTTTAAGTCTTTGTTGTTTAAATGGAAGTTATAATACAAAATAATTTGAATAACTAAACCATAGGAAAAATACCCTTTAACCATGAAAAATGAATATTCAACATTCCCACCTTATCTTATTTTCTTTGTAGCACTGTGTCTCCGCTGCATATTAAATGGATCCCATCACATGAAACTAGTACAGTGGTAACTCTGCATGGCAGAAATTTGCTGCTACTGAACTGGAAGGTGCTGAATGCAGAACTGAAGTAATTTCTTAATCACAGAATTCCAGGACCATGGATGAAATTTTACTGGGATTCTGGAGAGGACCATCATGGTGTAGTAGATAAACATAAACTTTCCATCAATCATAGCATAACTCAAATCTCTTTGATGTCTTAAATTAATTGCCTTTGGCGTCACAGCCCACATTCTTGTTTATAACAGTTGCATAAGAATGTGTCATACAAAATGCATTGCCATGTACCAAGTTAGATGAAGTGATTCCTACTTTAAGGCCAAAGACTAAAATAAGGGGATAAAAGGAGTCCACCCTCCTGCAAGTTTCATACCAGAAAGCTATTGGAGATATCACTAACAGAAATGTTTATAGCATAAATAGCATAACAGCAGTAGTCACAGTCATCTTTCCATCTTTCTCCTCATTTTATAAGACAAGGTGAAAACCACATTAAATTGTCCTTGTTATAAATGCAGGTAGCCACATATGAGCCACAAAGAACTTCAGAGCCAAATGGAGAGAGGGGCCCTTTTCACCATAAGACTTCCAACTTTTATTAATGATTTGTACATTGGCAAAGAAAACTTTCGCCACTGTAACAGATACAAATTCATAGAGACTTTGCTACTTCTGGATGGTGGTGTGAACTTTGCAAGTTAGTTAATCCAATGAGAGAGTCTATAGTCTAGTACAAAAGTTGTTAATATGAACTTTGGAATGTTCTGGTTGATGCAAAAGTCACTGCTCAGAGGGTCAAGTTTTGCACTTTGACAGCTGAGGAAGCCACCAAATTTTACAAACACCTAATAGATGGAATATCCAGAAGAAAGAAATATGGTGCTCAGGGGAAAAGGAGGGAGAAGAAAAGAAGGGCATAAAATATAGATAGGAAGATAGAGATCAAACGGGGAAGAGGAGAGACAGACACTTAGGACATGGCAGGAAGAGATATGCCATTATCCATTACAGGAGAGAGAGTGAGTGAATTAATGAATCCAGGAAGGAAAAGAAGGCCTGTAGCAACTGTAACTGGAATAAGACACATACTAAATTACATTTTTAAAATATATTCAGTAGAAAGCTGAATAACAATATTATGGGTACAACTATAACTGGTGAAAGGGGACACAACAGATTCATTCCTTGAAATTGCAGGGGGCATTCCCTTGGGAATGGAGTGGAATGGTGACTAGTAGGCTTAGTCCTCAGGCTACCAGGTGTGAATTTTAAAGCCCTGGCTAAGGGAGTCAGGAAAACAAATATTGGAGCTTAAAAGCATCAGCACAATCACAGCCATACAGACAGACTTCCTGAATTGTACAGAAAAAAAATATCAAACACTGTTTTTTAAGACTGCCTGAAAATCAAGACATGAAATTGCTTGAATGTACAATGACTACCTTGTAGGGAAAGTCTCTTGAATAACGGCTGCTTATACACAAAGCTGTCTAAGGATGGCCAAGGAAAGAAATTACATCAAGTAATCGCAGAGACAAAACAAACAAAAAATACAAAATTAGTCAGCCTGCAACCAAGTGGATGCCAAAATGAAGCAAAGTCCAGGTAGGAATAAAAAGTTTCTCAGCCCAACTTTTCCATAAGATGAAATGAAAGAGGCAGCCTGAAAAAGGAATAAAGCCATATCCCAACCAGCAAGGGCCAGAGGAACATCAAAGTGAATTCAGTATTTGTGAAAAGACAAGGAGGAAACCAGATATCAGCACAACAGAAACAAACATGGACAGAGAATTGCTAAAAGTACTGAAATGAACAGAGGTTGAATCACTTGCAAAATTTCCAGCTTAAGGTCAATTTGTAGAAGAACTCTAGACAGATACAACACTAACAACATATGAATAGGTTACCTATTCTGTCCAATCAATTCTGGACTATACTTTTCAAACAATAGTTTTCTCTCTGTGAAGTATTCCAATAATGTCTAGCACGGTGTGGTTCTCTCTTACATAGTCTATTTTTAACCTGATGAATTAAAATGGGAGTTTTTACATCTCCATGAAATTTGCATAATAATCCATTCTTATCACTGACACTGGATATATCCTTCTCAGACAACTAAAAATTTTTATGAACTTTCTGCACTGCAATTGTGATGGCCACTAGATCCCGAATTTGAACTGCTACTGCAGACTTCAGGAAGTGTCTGTCACAACTAATCTATTTTGATGTCCATTATGAAACCCTCCTAGGGTAAAATAATCCACAGATACAAGACAGTTTCACCTCCACTAGAAGGGTTTTAAAAATGAAATTAGACATGTTTTTGAGGCAAAATCTTTTCCAGTTAACTCCCTGGTTCTTGCACATATTCTTATAGAATTTGTGGCCAAAGGAACCACCTCTAAACCATTTCCCATCTTCTCCTCTGATCTGTCAACTTAGATTGTTTTTTTCTTGTAGCACTATTTGGCCTATATTGAGAGGATAACAAACAAACAAACAATCTCTGCCCATCCTTCTGGATATGGAACTGAAATGCAAACTCTCAAAAATCTACTGCATTTCTTCCATTTCCTTAAAAAGTTGTATTAGTTCATCAGACTGCATTCCCTGTTCCCTAAATAACTCACTACATTGCAAAGGCTATAACAATTTAACACAAGAATATTTTTCTTCACTCACCTGTTGACATAATATGCTTAGACTTCTGACTTGGTACCACACAACATTTTGATTAAAATAATTAGAAAGATTAAAATCAACATGGCACACACTAAACGGATTTAAAACTGGCTAACGGATAGGTCTCAAAATTTTATTATAAATGGAGAATTGTCATCAAGCGGGTCTGTTCCCAGGGATGTCCAGAGGGAGCAGTTTTTGGCCCTACACTATTTAACATGTTTATTAATAACCTGGAAGAAAACACAAAATCATCACAGATACAGTTTGCAGATGATATAAAAAGTGAGGGGAGTGGTAAATAATGAAGAGGGCAGGTCATGATTCAGAGTGCAAACAACATGTGTTTTAATACAGTTAAATGTAAATGTATACATGTAGGAACAAAGAAAGTTAGCCATATTTACAAGATGGGGGACTCTATCCTGGTAAGCAGCAACTCTGAAAAAGATTTGGGAGTCGTGGTGGCTAATCAGCTGAACATGAGCTCCCAATGTGATGCTATGGCCAAAAGAGCGATACAATTCTGGGATGCATAAACAGGAGTAGAGAGATTTTTTTACCTCTATATTTGGCCCTGGTGCAACCCTGCTGGAATACTGCATCCAATTCTGATGTTCACAATTCAAGAAGAATGTCGATCAGTTGGAGAGTGTTCAGAGAAGAGCCACAAGAATGATTAAAGGATTAGAAAACCTGCCTTACAGGGATAGACTCAAGGAGCTCAATCTATTTAGCTTAACAAAGAGAAGGTTCAGGAGTCACTGATTACATTCTATAAAGTGTCTGGAGAATAAATATTTAATAATGGGCTCTTCAACATGATTCAAGGGCTGGAAATTGAAGCTAGACCAATTCAGACTGGAAGTAAGGTGTACATTTTTAATGGTGAAGGTAATTAACCATTGGAACAAGTTACCAAGGGTCGTGGTAGATTCTCTATCACTGATCATTTTTAAACCAAGACTGAATATTTTTCTAAAAGATCTGCTCTAGGAATTATTTTGGAGACGTTCTATAGCCTCTGTTATATAAGAGATCAAAGCAGATGATCACAATGGTCCCTTCTGGCCTTGGAATCTATGAACCTCTACTTTCCCGAAGTCTTAGCATTGAAAATTTTGGCTTTTTCAGTGAATCTGCCCCTGTGTCAAACATACCTAACAAAATACCTGAGTGAACCAAAAGAATTCTTTTCCCACTGCACATAAGTGGGAAATTCCCCCTATAATAGCATACTTGGAGGATCTTCAGGCAAGAAAGAGCAGGAGGGACAATTGTAACAAGTGTAATTGTAGTCTTCTTGTAAAACACTGTCCTAGGAATTTTTGTTGTGATTAAAATAACATATGGGTACAAGTAGAATAACAATCTCATGTTGCTGCTGAGATATTTAAATCTCTTGAGATGCATTTATACAAATCCACCCTTCTTAAATTGTTACACTAACTCCGAATAACAGTTTGTATACAAACATACACAGTACAAAACCCTCATGCCAACGAATCAAACACCAAGATGTTAAAAGTCACAGCGTGCAGAAGACCCTAATGTTGATACTGTAGCAGCCTCCAGTCCACAATTTTTAAAAAAAAACTGAGGTTTCCTAAAATTAAATTAAAACAACTTTTATAGCAACTACAGAATCCCACACAAAAGGCATTTTCCTTTTGAGCTCTGGTTTCCGTCAACTGCATTTAAATCTCCAGTCAAAATCCACCACCCACACTCCCCACCACCAAAACCCACCAATTCACCCCAACACTTACAAACCAAAACTCATTGTCACTTGGCAACATCCCCACCACTGAAACAATTTGCACTATCCTGCTGATATATGGCAGCTAACAAAATATTGTTTGTTTAAATTACCTATTGCTCTCCAGAAGACAAGAGTAAATGAATTTCTAAATGGAATAGTCAGGGGTCTTCTGTCCTTCTGAGCCATCATGAAGCAGAGAAGTTTATTCCAAACAAAACCCTAATAGAAGGCACCAAGAAATCGCAGTACTGGTCAAGTTAAGGTCTTTGCTACATTGCCACAACAGTCATGAAAAAGATACAGTATGTCGATACAGCCGACCCTGAGGTTTGTTCAGATCTGCCTACCAGCTTCCCAAGTTCGCCGTGTAAAAGCCTCGCTGCAAAGGGGCTAAATGCAGAGAAATTAAACCAAAAGTAGGATTAACAGAAAGAGTCCAAGCACTGGCAGAGATGCTCCTATGGCCAGTGCCAATAGCTAATTTTCAGGGTAGCTGACTTAGTTTGCATTGCACCTGCACCTCCCAAATTCCAGAGAGAGATTCACAGCAAAAGGAAATAAGTAATATTACAGAAGCTGGGTAAGGGTGCTCCAGGAGGGAGATGTCACCCAGCATGTCACTCTCATGGAACTGGAGGGGTGGGGAGTGGTCCTGCCCACTTTCCTGAGCCCAGATGGCTCCAAGGACTCTGGACAACCCAAGGCACTCCTATCCCAGCCCAAAGAATGCCCTGGACTGGTGAGCAAACTGATGCAGGGACATGCATGTAGTGTTTATTGTTTTGTATGATCTGTACTCCCGTGTGCTTTACGTGATTAAGTAAAAGAGCATTAGTGTGTTAGACTCTGAGCAGTCTGTCTCTTTATGTCAACCGCTTCACAGCTACTGCGTGCCCCCAAGAGAGTTAAACTGAACCAGAGGTTTCACACCTTTGGGATGGAGTTCTGGGAGAGCAACGTGTTTAAGTACCAGGCAGCCTGAAGGGTCACCATTGCACCTAGAGGGGCTACGGAGCTCAACAGCAGGTTCCAACTCTCAGAAGGGTCTGCTGGAGAGAAGGCCTGCATTCAGAGTGTGCCTAGGGACTACCGTATTCAGTTAGATGGAATAAAAATTGGCCAAAGGTGTTAACAACGCAGTTACTGTTTAAAATTAAACAGTTTTAAACAATGTTCAGGATTTGGTATACAGAGACTTTAGTCTGTTTAATACCATGGGAAACCATCAACTTTTTAAAAAACCTTTTTATTCATTATACAGAAAGAAGGAAAAGCAGTTAAAGCATTTGAAATGTAAAGTATTAAATAAGGCTTTTATTTTAACAAGATCCCTTGGTTCCTTTTTTTTTTTTTAAGCTGGAGAGAGTTTATAGAAGGTAAAACTCCATTGTTAGACAGTCGTTTAGATGGTATAAAAGATGGTAATAACTATCTTTTTGGGGGGGAAAGAGAAGAGGTTAGTTGAGATGGGCTGGAGCTGTCATTGTTCTTGTTGTTAAAGTTCAATCTCGTTGTGACGTTGTGAAGTCTATAGGGTTTTATAAAAAACATAATAATAAGTGAATATAATGTAACTGGGATAGTTTTATAAAGATTTGATAATAAGTGAATATAATGCAACTGGGCTATGCTTTGTGCAAAAGGTCTCTTGTAAGGTATCATTACAAAGTTCATAATCTATTGAGTGTGATCATCCTATTTGTAGAAATGTACCACTCTTGTATCTAAAACTAGAAATATAAAACATAACTCTGAGGGCCTATTGTAATTATGTAAAGTGTGGGCCATTAATGATGGTTTGGAATCTTGATGACTCCCATTAACCAGGACCATTATCCGCAGATGGCTGTGTTTACCTGTTAGTCTTCCTGTATATGTGTGTGCTGGCACGTGGGCAATGAAGTCTTGCAGTGACATGTGATCATGTCACTGAACTGGAATCCATCTTTAACCTGGTGCTTTTCCAGTGAGGGGGGGTGGAAACCCAGAGGGACAAAGATATAAACGCCTTATGCAAAAGATATATAAAGGGGTGGAAGAGAACAAAAGGGGGAGAGGAGCCATCATGAAAAATCCCCTAGCTACCACCTAAGCTGGAACAAGAGCTGTACCAGGGGAAAGAATTGTGCCCAGGCCTGGAAAGTGTCCAGTCTGAGAAAAAGCTTACTGAAGCATCTCTGAGGGTGAGATTATCGGTATTCAGTTTGATTAGACATAGATTTGCACATTTTATTTTATTTTGCTTGGTGACTTACTTTGTTCTGTCTGTTACTACTTGGAACCACTTAAATCCTACTGTCTGTATTTAATAAAATCACTTTCTACTTAAAGTAACAGAGGGTCCTGTGGCACCTTTAAGACTAACAGAAGTATAGGGAGCATAAGCTTTCATGGGTAAGAGCCTCACTTCTTCAGATGCACGTCTTGCATCTGAAGAAGTGAGGTTCTTACCCATGAAAGCTTATACTCCCTATATTTCTGTTAGTCTTAAAGGTGCCACAGGACCCTCTGTTACTTTTTACAGATTCAGACTAACACGGCTACCCCTCTGATACTTTCTACTTAGTAATTTACTCAGAGTATGTATTAATACCTGGGGGAGCAAACAACTATGCATATCTCTCTATCAGTGTTATAGAGGGCGAACAATTTATGAGTTTGCCCTGCATAAACTTTATGCAGGGTAAAACGGATTTATTTGGGTTTAGACCCCATTGGGAGTTGGGCATCTCAGTGCTAAAGACAAGCACACTTCTGTGAGCTGTTTTCAGGTAAACTTGCAGCTTTGGGGCAAGTAATTCAGACCCTGGGTCTGTGTTGGAGCAGATGGTAGTGTCTGGCTCAGCAAGACAGGGTGCTGGAGTCCTGACCTGGCAGGGAAAACAGGAACAGGGGTAGTCTTGGTACATTGGGTGGCAGCTCCCAAGGGGGTTTCTGTGATCCAACCCGTCACACTCATTTCTTGGAGAACAACACAAGGGAAGAGAAAAGAATAGCAAAGATAGAAAATGCAGCTTCTGTCTTCTCTGTTGATTCTTACTTGCAACCTCACTGCTGGAGAAATATGGGCACTGCACACAGTCTTATAAGCCACTCCAAGACCTGGAAAATTTATACCAGCATCAGGCTGCTTAGGGCATTGGTTTTAGTTTGATCATTTTCCTGGTCAGAGGCTTACAGCAGTGTTGCACACTATACAGTCTTGTCCAGCTAAACCAGACTCCTATTAGACAGAAGCAAATAGAAAGGGAAAGGAAAGAGAAGAAATAAGGTGGGGGAAGGAAAAGGACACACGCAGTGTGGGGAGAGAGACCAAGTCTCACAACCCGTGTGGTGTTTGGGATTCAGCAAGAGCTGGTGGAGGTGGTAGTGTCATCTGAGTCCCTCTCTCTAGTCTAGTCTGGTCAGGACATCTCTCCAGATCAGGACAACAAAGGCCCAGGATCCCAGGAGGTAATAGGTGTAGCAGCCATGATGGTGAAGCTTGATCCAGTAGCCAATTTTTCCCCCCAAAGTCTCTTTCCAAAATAGAATAATGGGCAGAGCTGCCCATCCTTTCATTACTTCGTGTAACAATTAGCCTTAGTTTTTGACAGATCAACTTTGGTTTACTGATTTTTGGTTTTACACTGTTTTGTTTACTAGGCATGATTATATTAGTAGGCTTTTTTGTTTGAACTAATTTAAGTTTTTGTTTTCCTTTTGTACCTTTTCCCATCACTATTTGTTATTGTGACTCTTCAAAACAGCTGAGCTCATAATTAGGGTAAATTTGTCAGGCTAGTTATTACAAGAGGACACTGCCATTAGGCAGTAGCTGGACTCCACTCATGCTCCAGAACCTTCACACAGCCCATGGGGATCCGGAGCACAGAGGTGTGGATTCCCCTTACAGGAGTTCTAGTGGGTAGCCAGGAAGGTGTGCTCACTAGGATTGGTGACACCTGGCTGCTGAAAAATTCCTCTCTCCCTGCCTGATTTCACTATAGGCGCACAGAGCAGACAAAAGAGGAGACTGAAGGTATTTTCTGTCTTTGGAACACAACCACCCTTGGTTAATTTTCAGGATTCCCTGTAAAAGCTACCTGTCTGAAGGCAAAGAATTCATACGTTTCTGCATCAAATGTATCCAGTCAGAAATCAAACACAGGTAAGTGACATATAAGTGAACAGTAAAGCAGCAGAAGTGATGGTACAAATGAATGGACAATTGCTGTCAAGTTGCATCTAAGCTCAGTCCTCTATGGCCAGAGGCATTATTACTCCGATTGTGGCGAACTACTACTGGTGCTGACTGTGGAAGAGTTAGGGGAAGAGGCCGGTGACTAACTTGTTATAACTTTCAGTTATTGTTCCTAAAGGTTTTTCATTAATTTCTCATTAGTGTTGATCCTGGCATGAGGGACCATATGGATTAAACCTAAAGTATCAGTCAGCATCGAGGGGAGCAGCCTGTGCACATGCAATGAAAGCCCGCTCCTCTGTGTTCTATGTACAATACACTTTATTTTGAATCAACAGAATGCAAAAATTAAAAAATTGTCAACAATGTATTTCTTGTTCTTAGTCTTAAACCCAGATTCTGCAAAAGAGCTGGTGCAAAACCAGACATGGACTGAAATGGAAACGCACACTTTGGCATTCCTTCTGAGTAAATATGATAAAAACAATTCCCATTAACACTAACTCAGACAAAAACAACCAACTTGCTCTGGCCGAACGGAGTCTCTTTTCTGCTCATGTCCCAGGAACAGCCTAGCAAATATGTTCACTAGCAGGAATGGACATGGATACAGTGAATTTTAAGCAAACATAAGAGAATATAAATGGAAAGAGAAATTCAAACTCCTAAATGCAAGTATTCCAACTGGAAAACTGGATTCTAAGAGTTAGGTTATCCAATTAAGGAACATAGACTATGCCATGTGACCTCCTTCCAGTCATAACTAAACCCAACAGATGAAATTTTTTCAGCTGACAGACCAAGAATTATTCAAGAAAAAAATCAAATAAATAAAAGCTAAGAAAAATCCCAGCCTCCTCATGGGTGTTTCACAAACAGAAAAAAAGATGAAATTTGTTGAATAAAATATGCACTGATTTCTATCTGGGATATTTCAATGGCTTGGTTATTCTGAGGCATCGCAGTCCTAGTACAACTACTAAAACACTCAAAGCTACAATGCATTGCTGGAATGAATCCATCTCTCGCACTTGTGCTGGAACACATCCTAATGTACTTCTTTTCATAAACTAAGTGTTATGAAAATAAATCTGTAAAAGGTAGGCAAGGATTTAAAAAGGCTAAAAATTGTAAGTAGGCAATGATTAAATTTAGAGATGGGACCCAAAAGGCAAGAACTGTAATAATAAAAACAGTGGCAGTTAAAAATCAACATCCATGAGGAGTGCCACTCAGCTAATGCATGATCAAGTGTTTGTAACACTGGTCTGCATTTCCCTTGCCATCTCCCTCTGGTTTTGTTTTTGTAGGTTTCTGCTTAGACTGCAAGCTCTTTGCGGGTGGAGGGGAACCCTGTCTTTTTTGTTCAACTGAATGACACCTAGCAGAATGTGGGTACTCAGATATAATTAATAATAATTTCCAACCACCTCCACCAGAAAGGAGAAAGAGCATTATTAAGGCTTTACAGATTTCTCTAAAAGGGAAGACTGACCCAAAACGAAAGATGAAAGGCAAAACCTCCAGACAGCATCAACAATCTATAGCTAGAAAGGGAGGGTCTACACTAGGGGGACCAGACAGCAAATGTGAAAATCGGGACGGGGGTGGAGGGTAATAGGAGCCTATATAAGAAAAAGACCCCAAAATCAGGACTGTGCCTATAAAATCAGGACATCTGGTCACCCTACTATAGATAGATAGATAGATAGATAGATAGATAGATACACATTTACAACAAACACTGTGTATTAACATTGCTGTGAATTTCTCTCTCTCCATCTCATTACATATAGTTCAGCCCAGAGAGATCAATTTTTTATGCTTTCAGTGTTTTAAGACACAGGCATTGATTTACAGGGAGAATTTCCTGTTTTCATGAACATCTTGAGAAGGAATCTGTAGATGTTCAGGGTCACCTGGCACTGTTCAGGGAAAGGGAAATGATATGAAGAAACCACCTAGGTTGGTGGACATGTCAAGTGTAAGCAGGGATTAGAGTGCCCTCTAGATATGAGAACAGATGGATCACAGAAAAAGAAATAAGGAATAAAACCGTATAGCCACCTAACCAACTTCAACAAATTGGCATATTGGAGCATTACTGACCCACTGGAAAGGGAAGCACAACAGATATGGGGAAAGCATGTCTACTAGTAGGTGGTGAAGAAAGTAGACAGTGCCTCTAGGTTTCACATGGAATGTTTCCACGGGTGCCATATGAGGACACTTTGTGGCATGAGTAGACAGACTTCTAAAACTGTTGGGAGAAGAACGAGCATTCGTGGTCCAATGATAAGAGTGAACCAAAAGTCCTGCGGTAGGTTCAAAGAGTTGAGCAGTAGCTCAAATGTAAGAGCACATAAGTAGCAGCCTCAAAGACGCTCAAGGACTGTATGAGCTAGATTAGAGAAACGATAGTGAATCAGACACTGTACATTGAAAAACTACATAATACCTGAACAAGGATTTTATAGCAGGACTAAGAATAGTTATAGAATAGTAAAGCTCACTGAGGGATGGTTTAGGTGGGACATAATAGAGATCTTTATGGAACAGATGGGCAGTATACAAATAGGATGAACTCCTGTTGAATAAAAAAGGGATCCAACATATTAGGGCCTGATCCAAGTCTCATTAACTTCAATGAATGCTGGATCAGTGCTTTGGTCAAGAGAATAGACAGAGTTATGGTAAGTGTTAAAATTAGTGGTGAAGAGGAAAGAGGCAGAGTGTCAGTAACAGTACAGGAAACAGAGGGAAAGCAGAGGAGACTAAAGCTGAAGGTAAGTGGGTTTGTGGGTTGGATGCAGTCACGAGCAACAGGGACATAAATGACATAAATGATAAAGGGACATAGGGAAAGGGAGAGGTACAAGAGGAAATGATGAGATGGGGGAGGTCATGCTGAACAAATTTGATTAACTTCTGCAAAGAAGTGGCAATGAGAACTGATGGGACAGACTAGCAGACATAATGTATTTGGACTCCAACTTGGCTTATGATACTGAACTGCATAAAAATCTAGTGCATAAGTTTAGTAAATACAGTGTAGAATTGAATGTTAAAATTCTAAGCTGAATAAAAACCAAGGTCAGAGAGAAGCAGTACAAATGGATAATGATCAGATACAAGTGAGGCACTCACTAGACTAGGGTGTAAAAGGAATGGAAGTATGGCTCAACCTTATTCACTCCAGGGATTAATAATGTATGAGATTTACAATCAGCCTGTCACTCAAAACAGTGGCCATAAGAAGTCCAACCTGAAGGAAGGTTTGTATAGTAGTAGATACTGTTAGAGCCACACAGGAACCCTGTTTGAAACCCCGCCTACCTGTTCACCTTGGACAGACAGACAGTCGTGTCCTGATGCTAGATCAGAAAGAAGGTGCTGTGATATAAACTCAACCTTTTTTATACCAAAACCTCTTTTTTGTCTATTGGTCTCAGGAAAACCTAGTTTGAAGCAGTATATGCAAGCTTCCACAGAGGATGCCACCTCTTTGGAGGTATTTACAACCTCAGTGTGTTGCCTGAATCACCGCCTGCCCATTATTTTTGATTCCTGGAGAAGCTATAGTAACCCTCTCTCAGAATTGCACAATCTCTGCCCAACAACGATACATAAACCATTCAGAAACTTAATACAATACGGTCCCCAAAGATATTGCATGTGGTTGCAATATCTGTCTGAGACTGTAAAAGGGCTTTTCATTCCTTTGATCTGCATATGTAAGAATGACAACAGTTAACACTTATATGGCATTTTATACCTTCAAAGCACCTATGGACTTTCAGGTGAAATTATGGTTGCTCCTGAACAATGCATTGTGGGGAGGAAGGAAGGTGAAATGGGATCCATAGCACTGCTGCACAGAGGAAGTCATTATGTGGCTGTCTGCGCTTCCTAATGAGCCCTGTCCCCTCCTTGACCCTGGAGGCATTATACCAAACCACAGCTGCTCAGACAGTGAACCTCTTCCCCATCCTCAGAGCAGCTCCCCATGTAGCAGTTTGAATTGGGCCCTTAAGTACGTAATTAACCCTCAAAGTCTTTGCAAGGTAGGTGCAGTACTTTTACATTCCACAGATGGGGAAATTGAGGCACACAAAGATTAAAGGCTTGTTTACACCTGAAAAGCTTCAGCACACTGTTGCAGCTGCGCTGCTGTAGTGCTTCAGTGTAGACACTACCTACACCATGGGAGGGGCTCTCCTGTCAGCACAGGTAATCAACCTCCCCAAGACGCAGTAATTAGGCGGACAGAAGAATGCTTCTGTTGACCTAGCGCTGTCTACACTAGGGACAGGGGGGCAGTAGGATGGCTTAACTACACTGCTCAGAGTTGTGGATTTTTCATACCCCTGAGTGACGTAGCTGGGTCAACCTAACTTTTTAATGAACATGGGGTCTCAGTGACTCACCTAAGGCCACAGGGTGAATCAGTGTAAACGCAAGAATTAGAACTCAGGCATTTCTGGCTCCCAGGCTCCTAGATCAGCCTCTCTCTGAACAAAGACATGGGGGAAAGCAACACATGATGTATAAAGACTGTGGAAGATTAAACTAACCTTCAATCAACTGGGGGTTGAAAGTGGAGTTATAGTGTAACAATTTAAATAATAAATCCCTTTGGTAGCTACATTTCTGTTCCAATCTTCTATTCCCCATAGTACCATCCCTGATGAAAATCAACTCCATCTTAATATAAACGAGGGGCATCTTTACCAAAGTAGAACACAGTCGAAAAAAATTTTCAGCAAAAATATTTTTGTGACAAGTTAAATACACAAACATACTTTAACTGCAATGATTTCTCAGGGCCAAAAGCATTTGAAAAATGTACACAAATTGCCCTAGTAATTATTGCTACTCTTAAGCATCCAAGGCAGCATGGGCAACACTGTGTTGGTAAAAAGTCTTTGTTCTACACTGGTTTACAAAAGCTTCACCTCTTTTGAATTTGGGTACAGACCTGAATGCTCCTTTTACCAATTCACAAATATTTTCCAACTGAAGAAAAAAGTTTAAATGTTATGGAATTTTAAATATGGTATATCAGATTTCAACTTTCTTATTTTTACTCCAAAACACAGTATTTCAGATAGCAACATAAGAACGGCCATACTGGGTCAGACCAAAGGTCCATTTAGCCCAGTATCCTGTCTTCCAACAGTGGCCAATGCCAGGTGCCCTAGAGAGAATGAATAGAACATCAAGTGATCCATCCCCTGTCGCCCATTCCCAGCTTCTGGCAAACAGAGGCTAGGGACACCACTGATAGACCTATCCTCCATGAACTTATCTAGTTCTTTTTTTAACCCCGTTATAGTCTTGGCCTTCAGAAGATTTTCCGGCAAAGTAACGCACGGTCAGTCTGTGGAACGTGTGAAAAAATACTTCCTTTTGTTTGTTTTAAACCTGCTGCCTATTCATTTCATTTGGTGACCTCTTGTTCTTGTGTTATGAAAAGGAGTAAATAACACTTCCTTATTTACTTCTCCACTTCCTTATTTACATTCTCCAGTCATGATTTTATAGACCTCAATTATATCGCCCCTTAGTCATCTCTTTTCCAAGCTGAAAAGTTCCAATTTTATTAATCTCTCCTCCTATAGAAGCCGTTCCATACCCCTCATCATTTTTGCAGTAGCGTAGCTAGGGTGGGAGCGGCCGCTCCCCCACTGAGCACAAGTGGCGCCTTGTCAATTTCCTGGTGCCTTTACTCACCCGGGGGAGCGATAAAAAAAAAAGGCGCCACCCGCTGTGGCGCTTTTATTTTACTCACCCGGCGGCGCTCCGGGTCTTCGGCAGCGGGATCTTCATTCGCTCCAGGTCTTCGGCAGCATTATGGTGGCGGGACCTTCAGTGCCGCTGAAGACACACAGAGCGAGTGAAGGTCCTGCCACCAAAGACTTGGAGCGCCGCCGGGTGAGTAAAAGCGCCGCAGTATTTTTGTTGCCCTTTTCTGAATCTTTTCCAATTCCAATAGATTTTTTTTGAGATGGGGCAACCACGTCTGCATGCAATATTCAAGATGTGCCATACCATGGATTTATAGAGAGGCAATATGATATTTTCTCTCTTATTATCTATCCCTTTCCTAATGATTCCCAACAGTCTGTTCGCTTTTTTCACTGCCGCTGCAGATTGAGTGGATGTTTTCAGAGAACTATCCACAATGACACCAAGATCTCTCTCTTGAGTGGTAACAGCCAATTTAGACCCCATCATTTTATATGTATAGTTGCGGATTATGTTTTCCAATGTGTTTGCATTTATCAACACTGAATTTCATCTGCCATGTTGCCCTGTTACCCAGTTTTGTGAGATTCCTTTGTAATGCTTTGCAGTCTGCTTTGGACTTAACTATCTTGAGTAAATTTGTATCATCTGCAAAATTTTGTCACCTCACTGTTTACCCCTTTTTCCATATGTATGTATGTTGAATAGGACTGGTCCCAGTACAGACCCTTGGGGGACACCTCTATTTCCCTCTCCCTTCTGAAAACTGACCATTTATTCCTACCCTTTGTTTCCTATCTTTTAACCAGTTGCCAGTCCATGAGAGGACCTTCTCTCTTATCCAGTGGCTCTCAAACTTTTCTCCTGGTGACCCTTTTCACATAGCAAGTCTCTGAGTGTGACCCCCCTAATGAATTAAAAACACTTTTTTATATATTTAACACCATTATAAATGCTGGAGGGAAAGTGGGGTTTGGGGTGGAGGTTGACCGCTCGTGATCCCCCATGTAATAACCTCGCGATCCCCTGAGGGGTCCCAACCCCTAGTTTGAGAACCCCTGCTCTTATCCCATAACAGCTTACTTTGCTTAAGAGCCTTTGGTGAGGGACCCTGTCAAAGGCTTTCTGAAAATCTAAGTACACTATATCCACTGGATCCCCCTTGTCCACATTCTTGTTGACCCTCTCAAAGAATTCTAGTAGATTGGTGAGGCATGATTTCCCTTTACAAAAACCATGTTGACTCTTCCCCAACAAATTATGTTCATCTATGTGTCTGACAATTCTGTTTAGTATAGTTTCAATCAATTTGCCTGGTACTGAAGTCAGGCTTACTGGCCTATAATTGCCGGGATCACCTCTGGAGCCCTTTTTAAAAATTGTCGTCACATTAGCTATCCTCCAGTCATTTGGTACAGAAGCTGATTTAAATGATAGGTTACAAATCACAGTTAGTAGTTCTGCAATTTCATATTTGAATTCTTTCAGAACTCTTAGGTGAATACCATCTGGTCCTGGTGACTTATTGCTGTTTAATTTATCAATTTGTTCCAAAACCTCCTCTAATGACACCTCAATCTGGGACAGTTCCTCAGATTTGTCACCTAAAAAGAATGGCTCAGGTTTGGGAATTTCCCTCACATCCTCAGCCGTGAAGACTGAAGCAAAGAATTCATTTAGTTCCTCCACAATGGCCTTATCATCCTTGAGTGCTCCTTTAGCATCTCGATCATCTAGTAGCCCCACTGGTTGTTTAGCAGGCTTCCTGCTTCTGATGTACTTACTTTTTTTTTTTTTTTTTTGCTAATACTTTTTGAGTCTTTGGCTAGCTGATCTTCAAATTCTTTTTTGGTCTTCCTAGTTATATTTTTACACTTCACTTGCAAGAGTTTATGCTCCTTTCTATTTTCCTCACTAGGATTTAACTTCCACATTTTAAAGGATGCCTTTTTGCCTCTCACTGCTTCTTTTACTTTGTTGTTTAGCCACGGTGGCACTTTCTTGGTTCTCTTACTATGTTTTTTAATTTGGGGTATACATTTAAGTTGAGCTTCTATTATGGTATTTTTAAAAAGTTTCCACGCAGCTTGCAGGGATTTCACTTTTGGCACTGTACCTTTTAATTTCTGTTTAACTAACTTCCTCATGTTTGTGGAGTTCCCCTTTCTGAAATTAAATGCTGCCATGTTGGGCTGCTGTGGTGTTTTCCCCACCAAAGGAATGTTACATTTAATTATATTATGGTCACTATTACCAAGCGGTCCAGCTATATTCATCTCTTGTTCCAGATCCTGTAACCAAGCACAGTAATAACCTGGTCATCATCATGCAGAAAGCAACCAAAGCCTGAGCTTTTGAATGCTTTTACTGCTACAGGATACCTCTAATCAGATGTACCATAGCAGAATGACTGACTTCTTTCAAAAGTCTGGCTTTAGAACTTTCAGTTACAAAATGAAATTGGTGTAAAATACATTTTTAAGGGGGCAAGAGTCCCTGAACAAGCACTCACACTAAGGTAAATATTACAATTGGTTTCTTTTTATCCAGATAGGTTTGGGGCATACACATGCAGTATATAATTCCTCCAGTCTAAACAGGCATGGGGTGGGAAAGTAAATAAATACGGAAGGGGTAGTAGAGCTAAATGAAAGTAATAACACTAAACCTCTACATTAGTAATCCAGGAAGAAGGTTTCTGAAGCTAAGAGAGAACAACATGAAGATTCACAGAACACTGTATAACCTTGTGAAGAAACTACTGCTGCATTTGGAAGAGGTCTGAGCCGTATACTCCCCCTTAATCTTTCTTAAAAAGAGTTCTAGGGCTTTTGGGAGGGTGGGGGGTGCTGAGGGCACGAGGGGAAATGATCCTGAAGTGGCTCTGCCAGAAGTAATGTAAAGGTAATGACTGATGAATAAACCTTTTTTTAAAGGCTGAAAACAAGCCAAAAATAAAAGTCACGCTATTCACCTTGATCACCTTATGGCTGTATGGTTAACATCCAGTGTACAAACCATCCCTACTGAGAGCAAAGGAACAGGGAGAAAGCTCTGCAGTGTCTCAGACTCTTACACAAGTCTCAGGGGAAGAAACTTTGACTGTCAGTTAAACATCAACACTAATAAAAATGACTTCACTCCCTGGACTGGTGCGCCTCAGAATCCTAACATTAGAGACAGCTCTCTTCCCCCCTGCATATCTGCAGGCTAGGCTGCAGGAGTGTGAATTTGCTGTTTCCACCACCTAAGAACATTCAAGTACATCAAGCCTGTTGCTTGCAGCATGATGGGGAGTTAGAAACATTCTCACATAATCATTGTGTTTCATGACCCCTTGTCAGACTGAATAAAAAAAAAAAAACCACACAATGTGGCCAGCATTAATCCAGTCATGCAGAAATCCAATGGCCTATCATCATGTGTGTGTTCTGAAATTCATCTTCACTGTTAATAGCCCAAAACAGAGCAACTGGTGGAACAAGCGCGACATGTGGGACAACGCACATGTGAGCCTGGCCACACACAGAGCCATCATGACTGCAGCCATCCTCTTACCACCCAACCCCGCTGACTCTGCACCCTCTTCACTCCGACCTTAGCACCTCTAACCTGCAAGCATATACTGTCTAGAACTTGCCCCCAAACTGCCTAATGTTCATCAGAGGCAGTCTCCACCTTTTCCAGCGAGGTTAGAGATTATTTCAATCATTCTAAGGTTCTAAATTCAACAGACTTCTTTGTCTAAGGTTTAGAGGTACGCAGTGCATTTGTAATATATTTCACCCTCCTTAATGGATTCTCCCACACAGCATTTAATTCAAGGCAGGGGTCCAAGGCAGAGATACGGCATCCAGACAAGCAAGATTCCTTGAGTTATAGTCTTCTGAAAGAAGTGATCACCAATCATTTATTTATGTAAAGCCAAATTACTTACTGCCAGGGCTTCCATACTGCAGAAACAAACTGATGGATAGGCTCACCTTCACTTCGGCCTGATTAGCAAAACCTAAACCTTTGCATTAGATCAGTCTCCTGCTTTGGTAAAAAGTGATCTGTAAACTTTCCAGGGCCTTCCGCAGAGAATCAGAAATTGTCAGCCTTCTACAGCTAAGTAGTGCACAAGCTTCAAAATACCTTTAAGCCCACAGACCAGGATAAAAGTCATAAAAGAATTCAGCCATCTGACCCAGAGAATAGGAAGGTCACCACAGGTAGGAATGAGAATAGAGGTGCAAGTAGCATAATAAATTCAGCTGTCTTTGTAGCCAATATTACATCTGACAGAGCCAACAAAGAAACTTGCTTTATAGCTGAAAGGCAGACTCAGATCAAGAGCCAGCAGAGCAACTGCACACACAGTGACCCATATTATCACCATTACCTTTCTCTTTTTGCCACAGAGTGTAATGGATGAGCTACTGCTTGTTTCTCTTTAAAAAGAAAAACCGTGACTAGTTTTAGCTAAACTGAAAAGACACGTGTCACAACTGTACATACAAAGCAGGGGAGGAGGAAATGCAGGCAATAGATTCCTTGTCATGTTGTTATTGCCTATGTGTGCACATGCACTTGTTCTAAGAATATATGATAAATATTCAATATTGATATTATTATAGTAGCAACCAGAAGCCCCATTGTGCTGGGTGCTGCGCAAACGCACATGAAGACACAGTCCCTATACCAAAGCGACAAAGAGTCCTGTGGCACCTCATAGACTAACAGACGTATTGGAGCATAAGCTTTCGCGGGTGAATACCCACTTCGTCAGACGCATGTAGTGGAAATTTCCAGAGGCAGGTATAAATATGCAGGCAAGAATCAGTCTAGAGATAACGAGGTAGTTCAATCAGGGAGGATGAGGCCCTCTTCTAGCAGTTGAGGTGTGAACACCAAGGGAGGAGAAACTGCTTTTTTAGTTGGCTAGCCATTCACAGTCTTTGTTTAATCCTGAGCTGATGGTGTCAAATTTGCAAATGAGCAGAAGCTCAGCAGTTTCTCTTTGAAGTCTGGTCCTGAAGTTTTTTTGCTGCAGGATGGCTATCTTCAAATCTGCTATTGTGTGTCCAGGGAGGTTGAAGTGTTCTCCTACAGGTTTTTGTATATTGCCATTCCTAATATCTGACTTGTGTCCATTTATCCTTTTACGTAGGCCTTGTCCAGTTTGGCCGATGTACAGAGCAGAGGGGCATTGCTGGCACATGATGGCATATATAGCATTGGTGGACGTGCAGGTGAACGAACCGGTGATGTTGTAGCTGATCTGGTTAGGTCCTGTGATGGTGTTGCTGGTGTAGATATGTGGGCAGAGTTGGCATCAAGGTTTGTTGCATGGATTGGTTCCTGAGTTAGAGTTACTATGGTGCGGTGTGTGGTTGCTGGTGAGAATATGCTTAAGGTTGGCGGGTTGTCTGTGGGCGAGGACTGGCCTTCCTCCCAAGGCCTGTGAAAGTGAGGGATCATTGTCCAGGATGGGTTGTAGATCACTGATGATGCGTTGGAGAGGTTTTAGCTGAGGACTGTAGGTGATGGCCAGTGGAGTTATGTTGATTTCTTTCTTGGGCTTGTCTTGCAGCAGGAGGCTTCTGGGTAATATGTCTGGCTCTGTTGATTTGTTTCCTTATTTCCTCATGCGGGTATCGTAGTTATCGTTATCTCTAGACTGATTCTTGCCTGCATATTTATACCTGTCTCTAGAAATTTCCACTACATGCATCTGACGAAGTGGGTATTCACCCACGAAAGCTTATGCTCCAATATGTCTTTTAGTCTATAAGGTACCACAGGACTCTGTCACTTTTTACAGATCCAGACTAACACGGATACCCCTCTGATACCCTATACCAAAGGGCTCACAAAGTCATAAATGAAGTTATTTTTAGGGAAAATGGAAGACAGAGGTACTCCCTTTGAAAATTTTGTTAATTTTGTTGCTAAGCCATTAATGCAGCTCACCTTTAATATGTTGGAAAGTTTAACCTGCTTATAGCTCTTCTCTCCACATTCATGAAGAAAAATGGTCCCATACTACAATGATGCAAAATTCACAGATACTTACATTGGGTTCCTTAAAGGCAGAGGAAGTTTGCTATAGTACCATGCACCAGTATCTAATGTTAATCAGCAGATTAAAATGTAAGGCCTTCTGGATATGATATGTCTTGCTCTTAACATTTACAAAGAACATTTCTACCAAATCGGTATTACATTATACAGTTGGCTGTTAAACAGTTCAGGATTAGTGTGTTAATATCTCTATAAATGAACTCTTAGTCTTTTTCATAAAGATTCCACCTTCAAGCTTTGAGGAGAAAAGCAGAGTGCTAGAGATGTAGAAAATTCTCTCCAGTCCGCTGTGGATATCTTAGGACTTGGCTACACTTGCGAGTTACAGCGCATTAAAGGAGCCCCGGGGGCACTAGCTCACTACCCGTCCACACTGGCAAGGCACGTAGAGCACTCTGACTCCACGGCTACAGCACTGCTGATACTCCACCTCAGCGAATGGAATAACGTTTGATGCGCCCCCGCTAGAGCACCCCAGCGTCAGTGTGAATGAGGTGTTGCATTACTGTGCTCTGATCAGCCTCCGGAAACGTCCCATAATCCCCTTAAGTCAAGTGGCCACTCTTGCCATTGTTTTGAACTCGCTGTAGGAATGCGGATATGCCATTTGAAAGCTCCGTTTCTGACAGCCGGCTGCTTATCTGCTCCGAGACAAAACAACTATTAGTGTGGAATGCTGTGTAGAGTGAGAGAGGCGGGGGAGGTCTGCTGCTGTCTGAACTTACAAGACCGCATGCTGACATGCTCTCAGCCCCCCAAAAACCCACTCTCTCTCCCCCCACATACACACAACACCCCCCCCCCATTTGAAAAGCACATTGCAGTCACTTGCATGCTGGGATAGCTGCCCATAATGCACTGCTCCCAATGCCGCTGTAAGTGCTGCAAATGTGGCCACGCCAGTGTGCAAGCAGCTGTCAGTGTGGACAGACTGCAGCACTTTCCCTACTGCGCTCTCCGAAGGCGGGTTTAACTCAGAGCACTCTACATCTGCAAGTGTAGCCATGCCCTAAGAACTCATAGAATTCATGGCCCACATTGAATTCACACTTACAGTATCACGTTAAATCATGTTGTAATCTGGCATGCTGGATGCAATAAAAATGGAGCAAATAAACATCATAAATACAAAATTCTAAAGAAAATCTAATGCTGAACTGATACACTTTTTTTCCTATCTGCAAAATGTTTGACTGAGATGTATGCAATTCGAGACTTTCTAGATAGGTCAAAATGCTCTCTGTATTACTGTCACATCAAAAAGATATGGATAAATTCTTTCACACCATGTTAATATTATATTACTTCAGTTAATATCAAGATTAAAACCTGCTAATTATCTTTAATGTATATTATAGGTATTTAATTGCTCTTTTTTCACCCAAGGCACGGAAGTGAAGCTCTAGTCTGGTCAGCTGTGTAAATTCCAGAATTTGGGATTTTAAAAAAAAGGAAAGTTGCCAAGCACTGCAAGTGTTATATGCTAGCTCCCTTGAAGATACCGCCTTCTGAAGTGGTTAAAAAAATGAGAAGGAGTTGAAACAAATATCTGTGCTGGGAGTAAGCAGCGGCCTTCACTTAAGCAGAGCTATAAATCACTGGCCTGACACTGTATGCGAATGATTGCTGGCAGGGCTAGCACTGCTCCAGGCAAACTCCACAAGGACACACAGTGTATCTGTAATGTAATAGCACCCACATGGCTGTTAACCCTGTATTCTCTTCCCAAGGAAACCTCCACAAGTAGAGCAGAGCAGAGCCGAACACTAATAAAAATACCTTACCCCTTCTCCAGTGGGTTTCACATTTAATAAAAGTTAACCCAAAACTAATGGTAGACCCATGAGCATAAGGGGAACCTGAGTCAGCAGAACCTTTATTTTAATAAGAGCTGGTCAAAAAATGCAATATATTTTCTGCAAGCTATTTCAAATGAATTTCATTCACATTTTTGGCAGAATTTTTGGTGATTTTTAATTAAACACTGAACTGATTTGTTTAGGTTGTTATTTCCCTCTCTCTTTCTTTCTCTCTCTCCCCCCACAATTGTGTTTCACTGGAAAGGGGGGGAGGGAGGAAAAAAGGGAAAGAAAATGGGGAGGGAAAGCCAAAAAAAGGAAAACCAATTTTTGTTGTCAAACTAAAATTTTCCATGAAAAAATTCATTTCAGCTGAAAGTCACTTTTCAGTGAAAAAAGGTATTGGTGAAAAAATGTCAAACAGCTCTAATTTTAACACGGCTCACTCTCTGTCCCACACAGATGAAGTTGTGATGCTTGCAGATGAGGTGCCAGCTTATGCCAAGACCCCTAGATCTCAAGTGAACATTGACAAATACATAGCTGGAACCTGTCTGGCTCACCTGTGTGTTAGTATTGTTAAAATAGGTGTTAGAGTTATAAAAGTGTGCTTAATGTTTAGATTAAAACAACAAGGAGTCCAGTGGCACCTTAAAGACCAACAGATTTATTTGGGCATAAGCTTTCGTGGGTACAAAACCCACTTCTTCAGATGCATGGAGTGAAAGTTACAGATGCAGGCATTATATAATGACACACGAAGAGAAGAGAGTGCCTCACAAGTGGAGAACCAGTGTTGACAGGGCCAATTCGATCAGGGTGGATGTAGTCCACTCCCAATAATAGATGAGGAGGTGTCAATTCCAGGAGAGGCAAAGCGGCTTTTGTAATGAGCCAGCCACTCCCAGTCCCTATTCAAGCCCAAATTAATGGTGTTAAATTTGCAAATGAATTTTAGTTCTGCTGTTTCTCTTTGAAGTCTGTTTCTGAAGTTTTTTTGTTCAAGAATAGTTACTTTTAAATCTGTTATAGAATGTCCAGGGAGGTTGAAGTGTTCACCTACTGGCTTCTGTATGTTACCATTCCTGATGTCCGATTTGTGTCCATTTATTCTTTTACGTAGGGACTGTCCGGTTTGGCCAATGTACATGGCAGAGGGGCATTGCTGGCACATGATGGCATATATAACATTAGTAGACGTGCAGATGAATGAGCCCTTGATCGTGTGGCTGATGTGGTTGGGTCCTCTGATGGTGTAGCTAGAGTAGATATGGGGACAGAGTAGGCAACGAGGTTTGCTACAGGGATTGGTTCCTGGGTTGGTGTTTCTGTGGTGTGGTGTGTAGTTGCTGGTGAGTATTTGCTTCAAGTTGGGGATTGTCTGTAAGCGAGGACTGGCCTGCCTCCCAAGGTCTGTGAGAGTGAAGGATCATTTTCCAGGATAGGTTGTAGATCGTTGATAATGCACTGGAGAGGTTTTAGCTGGGGGCTGTACGTGATGGCCAGTGGTATTCTGTTATTTTCCTTGTTGGGCCTATCTTCTAGTAAGTGATTTCTGGGTACCCGTCTCGGTCTGTCAATCTGTTTCCTCACTTCCCCAGATGGATATTGTAGTTTTAAGAATAAAGATCTTGTAGGTGTTTGTCTCTGTCTGTTTAGCTTATATTGAATGCTTGTCAATTGCTGAATGCATTAATCTCTTATAATATCTGTATCCCATACTGTAAGGTAATATTTGAGTGTTTGCACAGTAAACCTCTGTAGCTGTGGAAGTCACCTGACAGGGAGAGACATTAATTAGCGTAAAATGCTGGCCTACAACAAAAGGTATTATGTCCTGCCCAGCAGAGAAGGTCCATTGACATCAGAGGAACTATTGTGGAACATCAGAGGACAAAAGACTTTGTTGATTGCTCTTCCCCTCCCCCCACCCCACAGGACACCCTTCAGAGAGGAAATATGCAAGTGAATTCCTCCCAACAGCTGAATTTGCAACTGGAAGCAGGAGGAGGGAAGGAAGAAAAAGCCTGAACAAGGAGGAACTGTATCTTTATGCTGCTTGGACTCCAAGGAGAAGGATTACGAAGCATAAGAAAAAGATCCCCAGGGCTTGGCCTGAGTTAGCCCTAAAGGACACATAAAACCTGCTTATCACACAAACTTCTATTCCTTTTTGAAACCTAAGCCTGGAACTCATTAGTGTTTGTATGGTTACCTGCTTTAACCTTGTAAATAATTCTCATTTCGTTTTCCTAGTTAATAAATCTTTATCAGTGGTTTTCAACCAGTAGTCAGTGGACCTCTGGGGTCCAGAGACTATGTCTAAAGGGTCAATGAAAGGTGACTATGAAAATATAGTTTCAGATCCCAGAAAAGGCTTTCCATTTTTCTGATCAATCAAAAGTATGTGAATTCCCCACATACAGGTCAAAACCCGAAAGTGTTGTCGTTACCATAGAAGCCCATGGTGCAGCGCCCTTTCTCACACTGCGTCAAATGCAGTGCCAAACACGTGCAACATTTATAGTTGAATTCTGTTCAGTCAGTTTTCAGTGAAGACTTCTATGGTAGGGGTCTGCAGGTCACAGATTGAATTTCCAAAGGGGTCTGCACCTCCAAAGAGAGGAAGCCTCAGATTAGAGGCTGATCTCTAAGGGCATGGCTACACTTGCGAGTTAGAGTGCATTAAAGCAGTCCCGTGCACTCTAACTCACAACGCGTCCACATTGGCAAGGCACGTAGAGCGCTCTGACTCCATGGCTAGAGCGCTCCTGGTAATCCACCTCGGCAAGTGGAATAAGGTTTGATGTGCCCCCGCTGGAGTGCTGCAGCACCAGTGTGGACGCCCTGGTCTGTTAATGTGCTCTGATCGGCCTCCAGAAGTGTCCCACAAGGCTTGTTCTGGCAACTCTGGTTGTCACTTTGAACTCTACTGCCCTACCCTCAGGTGACCAACCGTCAGACCCGCCCTTTAAATTCGCTGGGAATTTTGAAAATCCCCTTCCTGTTTGCTCAGCCAGGCACGGAGTGCTCTCAGCGAATCTTTCTAGGTGATCACGCCTCCACACACCAGGCAATCCCCAGTATGGAGCAATGGCGAGTTGCTAGACCTCATCAGTGTTTGGGGGGAGGAAGCTGTCCAGTCCCAGATGCGCTTCAGCCATAGGAATTACGATACCTTCGGGCAGATATCAAGGGATATGATGGAAAGGGTTGAAGTGAAGGAGCTGTGGAATGCCTACCACAAAACCCACGAGGCAAACCGTCGCTCCGGTGCTGCCCCCGCGACCTGCCGTTTCTACAAAGAGCTGGATGCGATACTTGGGTGCGACCCCACCTCCACTCCGAGGACCACCATGGACACTTCAGAGCCTAGTCCAACAAGGCAGGCGGTGGAGTAGGAGGAAAGCAGGAGCAAGGGTGCTGAGGAGGAGGAAGACACCCCAGCATCCCTAGATGCATGCAGCCAGGAGCTGTTCTCAAGCCAGGAGGAAGGTAGCCAGTCATGGCGGTCAGTGCTTGGGGAAGGACAAACACCAGAGGTGGTGCCTGGTAAGCGGCTTTTATTTTGGGAAGGAAGTTATTCGGTGAGGGCTCTTGGGGCAAGGAGGGTTAGGGCTGCATGCATGCCTAGATGCGGAATAGGGCATTGATGTGCTCTCTCACATCACGGTAATCGGCCTCAGTGATCTCTTCAAAGGTCTTATCCAGAACTTAGGCAATGCACTTGCGGAGGTTTCTTGGGAGAGCCACTGTGGTCCTTGTCCCAGTCGGGCTAACATGTCCGCGCCACTGAGCCGCGAGGGGCGGGGGGACCATTGCTGCACACAGGCAAGCTGCATATGAGCCAGGGCGGAAGCTGCATTGTAGCTGAAGACCCTCCCTTGCTTCCCAGGTCAACCTCAGCAGTGAGATATCGTCCAGGACGAACTCCTGTGGAAAACGTGGGACAGTGTTCAGTATAGGGGCCCCCTGCAGCTGTTGGCTCTCCCCAAGGCACAGAAACCCGGAGGACAGTAAAGTTCCTTAGCCCAGGAAAGCAACAGGCACTGCAAGTCAGCGTAGCAAACACAGATTCCTACTAGCATTGGAACCACTGTACTTCACTCCCGTGCGGGGCACCAGACATTACTGGTGGCTTTCAGCCTCAAATTGCTCCCTCAAGACATCCCTAATCCTTGCAGCCCCGCGCTGGGCCCCTCTAATAGCCCTGATCTCTGGCTGTTTGAATTCAGCCTCCAGGTGTTGAATCTCCAAGTTCCATGACTGAGTGAATCTTTCACCCTTCCCTTCACAAATGTTATGGAGGGTACAGCGCAAGAATGCTGCCATCGGCCAGGTCCAGCTTCCCATACAGAGAGCGCCAACAGCCCTTTAAACAGCCAAAAGCACACTCTACAGTCATTCTGCACCAGCTCAGCCTGTTGTTGAACTGCTCCTTGCTGCTGTCCAGGCTCACTGTGTAGGGCTTCAGGAGCCACGGCATTAAAGGGTAAGCGGGGTCTCCAAGGATCACAATGGGCATTTTGACTTCTCCTACGGTGATCTTCTCGTCTGGGAAAAAAGTCCCGGCTTGCAGCTTCCTGAACAGCCCTGTGTTCCAAAAGATGCATGTGTCATGCACCTTTCTGGGCCAGCCTGTGTTAATGTCAATGAAATGCCCACAGTGATCCACAAGCACCTGGAGAACCATAGAGAAATACCCCTTCCGATTAACATACTCGGAGGCTAGTGGGCTGGTGCCAGAATTGTAATATGCGTCCCATCTATCACCCCTCCGCAATTAGGGAAACCGTTTGTACAAAGCCAGCCACAATGTCATGCACATTACCCACGGTTCTTCTGATCAGGATGAATTAATGGCCCTGCAAACTTGCATCAACACGATTCCAATGGTCGACCTTCCCACTCCAAACTGGTTAGCGACTGATCGGTAGCTGTCTGGAGTTGCCAGCTTCCAGACTGCAATACCCACCCGCTTCTCCACTGTCAGGGCAGCTCTCAATCTCGTGTCCTTGTGCCGCAAAATGGGGGGCGAGCTCATCACAAAGTCCCACAAAGTCTCATCCGAAAGTTCCGCAGCCACTGCTCGTCATCCCAGACTTGCATGATGATGTGATCCCACCACTCAGTGCTTGTTTCCCGAGCCCAAAAGCAGCGTTCCACGGAGGTGAGCATGTCCGTGAATGCCACAAGCAATCTCGTGTCATATGCGTTACTCGAGTCAATATCATCGGAGTCCTCACTGTCAGTTTGGATCTTAAGGAGTAACTCAACTGCTAAACGTGACGTGCTGGCGAGACTCGTCAGCATATTCCTCAGCAGTTCAGGCTCCATTCCCGCAGTACAAAAAACATTGAAAGATGGCGCCAAAGGTGGACAGAAGCACAGGGATTGCTGGGATGTGAACCGATGCATCACGGGGCGTTGGGACAGGACCCAGAATGCCCCGCACCCCCATCCCCCTTCCCACGAGCCACAGCACCAGAATGGGAAGAGGTGCTCTGTGGGATAGCTGCCCATAGTGCACCGCTCCCAATGCCGCTCCAAGTGCTGCAAATGTGGTCACACCAGTGCGCTTGCAGCTGTCAGTGTGGACAGACTGCAGCACTTTCCCTACTGCGCTCTCCAAAGGCAGGTTTAACTTAAAGCGCTTTACATCTGCAAATGTAGCAATGCCCTAATTCTGAACTGACTGCTAGAGCCCAGGCATCATGAGTGCCAAGGTTTATCAAACAAACCAGGAGCTACTGAGTTAAGATTTGCTATGAATCCATCTTTCCCCAAGACTCTAGTGACTCTGCATTACTTTAGCGTAATCATAGAATCATAGGACTGGAAGGCTTATCCTTGCCCCGGGGGCGCTAAACCCCCACTCCACCCCTTCCCCCAAGCTACCACCCCACCTCTTCCCATCCCCAGTTCCACCCCCTGAGCACATCCTGTCCCCGCTCCTCCTCCCCCCACTCCACAGCACTTCCTGCACACTGTGGAACAGCTGATTGTGGTGGGTGGGAGACGCTGGGAGGGGAGGGAGCTGGCTGCAGGTGGGAGCTAATCACCCACAAATTTTTTTCCATGGGTGCTCCAGCCCCGAAGCACCCATGGAGTTAGCACCTTTGCTAGAAGGGACCTTAGAGATCAGCTAGTCCAGTCCCCTGCACTCATGGCAGAGGCATTGAGCCTACTGTATTTGCACAGACGGAGTAAACAGCGGTTATTTTTGTTCTCAATGAAAAATATCTTTTAACAAATTGAGAACAGGGTCTCCATTTCATCTTCTTTAAAAACAACATAGACTCATAGAACTGGAAGGGACCTCAAGAGGTGATCTAGTCCACTCCCCTGCACTCAAGGCAGGACTAAATATTATCTAGACCATCCCTGACAGGTATTTGCCTAACCTGCTCTTAAAAATCTCCAATGACGCAGATTCCACAACCTCCCTAGGCAATTTATTCCAGTGCTTAACCACTCTGACAGTTATGAAGTTTTTCCTAATGTCCAACCTAAACCTCCCTTGCTGAAATTTAAGCCCATTGTTTCTTGTCCTATCCTCAGAGGTTAAGAACAACAATTTTTCTCCCTCCTCCTTGTAACAATCTTTTATGTACTTGAAAACTGTTATCATGTCCTCTCTCAGTTTTCTTTTCTCCAGACTAAACAAACCCAATTTTTTTCAATCTTCCCTCAAAGGTCATGTTTTCTAGACCTTTAATCATTTTTGTTGCTCTTCTCTGGACTTTCTCCGATTTGTCCACATCTTTCCAGAAATGTGGCGCCTAGAACTGGACACGATACTCCGGCTGAGGCCCTATCAATGGAGAGTAGAGCAGAAGAATTACGTCTTGTGTCTTGTTTACAATACTCCTGCTAATACATCCCAGAATGATGTTTGCTTTTTTTGCAACAGCGTTACACTGTTGACTCATATTTAGCTTGTGATACACTATGACCCCCAGATGCCTTTCTGCAGTACTCCTTCCTTGGCAGTCATTTCCCATTTTGTATGTGTGCAACTAAGGGTACGTCTATACTTACCTCCAGGTCCGGCGGTAAGCAATCGATCTTCTGGGATCGATTTATCGCGTCTTGTCTAGACGCGATAAATCGATCCCGGAAATGCTCGCCGTCGACGCCGGTACTCCTGCTCGGCGAGAGGAGTACGCTGAGTTGATGGGGGAGCCTGCCTGCCGCGTGTGGACCCGCGGTAAGTTCAAACTAAGATAGTTTGACTTCAGCTACGTGAATAACGTAGCTGAAGTTGCGTATCTTAGTTCGAAGTGGGGGGTTAGTGTGGACCAGCCCTAATTATTCCTTCCTAAATGAAGTACTTTGGTTTTTATTGAATTTCATTCTCTTTACTTCAGACCATTTCTCCAGTTTGTCCAGATCATTTTGAATTTTAATCCTATCCTCCAAAGCATTTGCAACCCCTCCCAGCTTGGTATCGTCCACAAACTTTATAAGTGTACTCTCTATGCCATTATCTAAATCACTGATGAAGATATTGAACAGAATCAGACCCAGAACTGATCCCTCTGGGACCCAACTCAGTACGCCCTTCCAGCTTGACTGTGAACCACTGATTACTACTCTCTGGGAACAGTTTCTGACCAGTTATAGTAGCTTCATCTAGGTTGTATTTTTCTAGTAAGATATAAGAAAACCAAAGATGCCTGAATTTGTAATACTATTTTTTTTCTTACCCATGTTTTGCCCTTGTTTCCTTTCCTGTTGGCTGCAGAGATGGGCAAGCAGTGCCTCCAGAATTAAAACAGCTTCTGCGGTACCAGGCCTCTGAGAGCTGCTATGTCATCTGGCTCCACTCTCCCTGAAAGCTGATTCTGTCACTTCTGCAATAAGTCTCCACCAGCCCAAAGGACCAAAAATGCCAATTACATTCCTGAGCTGTAGTGAAGTAGCTCAGAGCACTGTGGGGAAAAGAATGGCCATACTTTATAACAGGGAAAACATTAGCCTTTACCTAAGGGATCACAATTAACTTTAATCTGAGGTAGACTTGTTGAATGCCCTCAATATGTTTAGTTTATAATTATCTTATTCCACAGAATTATTTTTTTTAAATGACCCCGAGTCACCTTAATCTCTGGTGTGTTGCTGCACATCCCATCTATAAGCTCTTTGGGGCAGGGACTGTTCGTATTTGTGAACATTAGCAGGATTTAACAAACACTGATTGCATCGACTTACGCTCAGGACTTAGCCAATATCAGGCGCTTTAATTTCAGAGCAGTACTGAAAGACATTTTCAATCTGACCACAAACTACTATGCCCTTTTAAAATATCAACCCTACTTCTGTGCAAGATGCAATGTACACACATGGCAACCAGCTACACATTGACCAATTTGCTACTCTTTCCCTTCTTAAATCTTTTTCTAGTCCTAGTGTATTTCAATGGGTTTTAATGCACACCGTGAATTACTTTCAACCATCAACAGACTTGTGTTGGATTGTGTTATTTATGCTGTACCCCAACAATATACCAGTAACATGGGATGAAAGACTATGTGAAGCTACCTAATTGGCATTGTACTAAGAGACTGTGATGGTTTTTAACGTGATAAAAGCGCTGCAGCATTCAGCACAGAAAGTGGAAGCAAAGAGCAGATGACTGAACAGTCCGATGAGTGCCAGGCTTTACCTACGCAGATGCATGGAGACTATGTAAGCAAATGGCAGGCCTGGGGAGAGGGTAGGTTTCAGAGCCTGAGCCGCAACATCTACTCTGCTGACTTTAACTCTGTAGCGCAAGTCTGAGTACATAGACTCAGCCACACTGCCGCGGGTTTTAAAATGCAGTGTAGACATACCCTGGAGTCCCCTCCCACTAGTGGCAAAATATTTTCATTACTGTAATCTGTCCTAAGTACTGGTTCTCTCTAGTCTTCATTGACAGTAATTTAATTTATAACGTCTGTCACTATACCTTTTAATCAGATTTCCAACAACAGGAGACTTCAGATCCCACCCACACAACATGTTTTAGGATTCAAAACTTGGTAATACACTGGTGAGTAAAACAGCTGAGATATGCTTTGAAGGTTGATGTAATAAATACAGATTTTGTTCTAATAAACAATTAATCAAGTCAGGGCCTGATCTCCAGACTTCAACTTCCACTAGCATGTCCACAAAGCTTTTATGCAAAAACACTGTGACACTGAGATGCCATTGGCAAAGGGTCCCTTGTTCTTTGTAAACAACTCTCACCTCAGACCTGACAAATTCATTACACCGAACACGTATCTTGCAGGTATTTATCCATAATGGATATCATGTGAAGTATCTACAAAAAGCTTGTAACTTCTTAAGACTCATAATCGTGCTGAGCGGTATGTATGGGTAATATTTAAGGAATAAAGTGCGCTTTACGGACTTGGATAAATACCTGCAAGATATGCACCGGTGATTGGAAGCTGCCAGAGGTAAACCTACGCCCCAACCCCCTGCCCCACCACAGAGCCCGCACCCCCAGCCGGAGCCCTCACCCCCTCTCACACCCCAACTACCTGCCCCAGCACAGTGAAAGTGAGTGAGGATGGGGGACAGCGAGCCACCGAGGGAGGGGGAATGTAGTGAGTGGGGGAGCAGGGCCTCGGGGAAGGGGGAAGGCTAGGGTGTTCGATTTTGTGCAATTAGAAAGTTGGCAACCCTACCAGACACACCCAGCTCCTACACACTGAACTGCTGCTGCTCCAAGCATGCTTCCTCAAATGCCTATCCTTGTATGGAGCTTACCCTCTAAGGCAGTGGTCACCAACCAGACAATTGCGATCGACTGGTCGATCCAAGAGGATCTCCCAATTGATTGTGATCTCCAGCGGCGCAGTGGGGCTGCCCAGGCCCTACACCGCTCCCGGAAGTGGCCTGCACGCCCCGTGTCCCCTGGGGGCAGGGGTCTCCCTCCGCACACTGCTCCTGCCTGCAAGCACAACCCCTGTAGCTCCCATTGGCTGGGAACAGGGAGCTGTGGCCAATATGAGCTTTAGGGATGGTGATTGTCGAGAGGGGCAGTGCATGGAGCCATGTGCCGCCCCCTCCCAGGGGCCACAGGGGAGCATTGGCCCCTTCCGGGACCAGCGTGGGGCCGGGAGCCTGACTTAGCCTCGCTGCACCACCAGAGGTAAGTGCTGCCCGGCAGGAGGTCGCACCCCCAACCCCACCCTTGAGCTCCCTCCGGGAGCCAATACCACGAACCACCTCCTGAACCCTGAACCCCAGCCTTCACCCCCCTCCCAGAGCCAGCACCCCCACCCTTCCTGCACCCCAACCCCCAGCCCCAGCCCTGACCCACCTCCCAGAGCCAGCACCCTGTACCCCCTCCTGCACTCCAACACCCTTCCCCAGGCTCAGCCCAGAGCTCCCTCCCACACTGTGAACCCCTCAGCCCCAGCCCAGGGCCTGGACCCCCTCCCAAACCCCTACCCCAGCCCGGTGAGTGAGGGTGTGGGAGAGTGAGTGACAGAGAAGGGGAGATGGAGTGAGTGGGGCAGGGCTTTGGGGAAGGGGCAGGGTAGATCCTGGGTTGCCTTTAAATTTAAAAAGAGATCTTTGGCATATAAAGGTTGGAGAACACTGCTCTAAGGCATAACTAAATGAATACTACTACCACCCTGTGAAATGGATTTAATACTACTAACACTGATTACTGGCCATCAGTGCACTGCTAACCCTCCCCTACACACCTGTAAGAACATTTCAGTTATTGCAATATACTCTTGACTCTGGACAGCGATTTATAAATACTCTAGAAGCACCACAGTGTGAAATAAGTTTAAGGCTGTAGGAAGAAATATCCTCTACCTGTATTTGTCTAGTGCTGCCCTAAGCAGTAACTCAGTGTATTTAATCTGGTGCAACAGATTAAATCACTAAAATCTGTGTGATCAAATATATTCCAATTTCAGTTATTTTAGGGCCTGATACTGCATTTCAACTGAGTTTTGCTCAAGAACATGGCGTAACCCCTATTGTCTCTTGAAGCCTAAGTGTGTCAATAGTGTTTTGAAATAATCACCTTTCAAAATCAAAAGTGTTACTTTGGTTTTAACTGCTCCCTCCCCAATCTTTATACTAAAGTTTTCACCCTAACTGCTGTAGCACAAAGCACTACAGAAGAATTTACTTCAAGGAGCTGACGGACTAGAGTCACTCCAGTCCTGCACAGGATCCGGCACTGGAGAAGGCTAGCCTAGTGCAATGCAGTTACAATCCCCTCTGCAACAGAGCCCGGGGTGAACAGTCCTGTTCAAAAAGTGGGTGGAACTACCTGGAAAGGGCCATGCACTAAATCACTGGCAGAGCTAGAACTAAGCCTATAGTCATGCTATTCCATATACATTTCTTTTTTGTATGTCCTATAAAATATTGTTTTACTATATGGGTTATATTTAATGTGTCCCTGCTTCTTTAAAGCTGTGTGTCTATATGTAAAGTGTACGTGTGCAGACATCACAGTGTCACCATCTCAGTGCCCATAGCATTTGTTCTGTGCAACGATTAAGGCTGGATTTGATCAGAGATCATTTTGGCCAGAAGCTATTCATTTTGGAGTCAAAGATTAGAATTGTCAAGTCCCACTGAAAATTATGAAGAAAGGCAGTTTGAAAGTTAAAAATAACTACTCTATTTGTTTTTTAAAATGTTGGAATATTTATCCTAGCTGCTTATTTTTCCTGTTTTGAAAGCTACTTACATGAACTTTGAAAAATGATTTGCAAATAAATCTGTGTTGTCGGACTATTTGATTTGACTGTAAAGGGCAGTTTAAGTTCACTTATGTTTGATCTACAAAATACAAGCTACCACAGGGCAGCTGTACAATTTATACTTATGAACACAAACTTTAGATTATATGAAAGCCAAATAGCAAGTCCTGAACATACCCAAACAGTCTGAGCCTCATCAGAGCATGTGGGGAAAGTTCTTCTCATAAGCTAAGTCTCAAACAAACTAAAACAGATGGACTTCTGACTTTCTTGTTGAATTTACAAGTTTGCATTCCTCTGTAGAAATAGAAAATCATGTCTGTTGCCGCAGTGACTCAAGGGATGATTTTTCTTCCATTTTAATGGCATTCTATTTTATGTGTTTTTAAAGGAGGGAAGAGGTAGACTGAAATGGATTTCAGCAGGAAGCAAATTCCACATCCTGGGGCTGACGGCAACGATGTGATCACCTTCCAGCGTATAGACACCCATACAACCTGTGTCAGATCCAGGCTAAAGCTTTCTCAGAGGATCTGGTTGTGGTTCCAGACATTACATTAGTCAAGGGTGTGACTACCTTTAGGAAATGCTGCAAAACCTTCCTGTCTAATATAGCTTCTTCACCACAACCAGAATGACATTAAGCACCAGCCATCATCTCTTTCCCTTAAAAAAGAAAGGAAAAGAAAATCAAGCCAAAAACATTATACCAAGCAGAGGTTTTTATAACCCAAAAGCAGAACAAGTCAAATATTCCATGAAGTCCACTAAGCACCATGCTGTTGCCAATCTAGTTTATGTGGAAATCACATAGATACTATAGAGATAAATATATGGTGATATACCTATCCCATAGAACTGGAAGGGACCCTGAAAGGTCATGGAGTCCAGCCCTCTGCCTTCACTAGCAGGACTAGTACTGATTTGTGCCCCAGATCTCTAAGTGGCCCCCTCAAGGATTGAACTCAGAACCCTGGGTTTAGCAGGCCAATGCTCAAACCACTGAGCTATCCCTCCCCCCAATAGGTGGAAGCACAAACTCTACGGCTATGTCTACACTACGCACCTTTTAGCAACACAGCTGTGCCGCAAAAAGGCGCACAGTGTAGCCGCTGTTTGTCGGCAGGACAGAGCTCTCCCGCCGACAAAAAACGTCACCCCCAACAAGCAGTGGTAGCTCCTGCCGACAAAGTGCAGTGCACACCAGCGCTTTTTGTCAGTAAAACTTTTGTCGTTCGGGGAGGGGGGTGTTTTTTCACACCCCTGAACGACAAAAGTTTTGCCGACGAAAGTCCAGTGTAGACAAAGCCTAAGACAGGAAGATGGAAGTGATGGTGAGTTTGAGAGGTGGGGGGCTAAGCACAAGACAATGATCAAGGAGATACACCCCCAGCCTGTATTGCAAAGTGTTCTTTACTTACAGCTCAAGATATTAGTGAGATTGTATTACAGCTTTTGCTCACAACCCTAGCCCGTAATGCAGGCTGACATACGACAGGTTTCTAAGTTCCCAAATATGCGACCGTCTCATGAGCAAACTGCACTATTTGCTGCAAATATTTTGTCAAGATTTCACCACCCTTTTTAAATCACTATTGATCAGATATAAGGCAGAAAAGGGTGGTGTCATAACATCACCGAAGTCTGCAGTGCTTCCCATGTACCAAAGGGCAAAATTCTCAAAGATAACTTGATGGTAAGAGGTAAAAGAGCAGGCCCAGTGAGAGCAGGAAAATACTCTTATCAGATTTGCAAAACTTTCTACTTTTCAGCCAACTCCACACTCAGGTGGATCATCATGCATTTTGCCAGTGCAATTTCACTTGTTTTTAACTGAACTGAAAAGCCGGAACTGCCTTATGCGAAGCAAGTAAAACCTTGGGGGCAAAACATCTCTCAGCAGCAAAGATCATTCTATCACCTCAGTCCAATTTATTATTGCCCTGCACCTCCTGCAGCCACAAATACCAGTGCAACATAGGTGCAAACTGCTGTCCTTCTGATCTGGTAGTGTTTTGCACTCATTCTGCACTGGTGCATAAGGTGCCAGGCAATATTAATTCAGCTCTTTGTTTTCAAAAAGATCCACAACATAGAAAGTAAAGTAAACAAATAAATAAGGCACAGGAGCAAAAGAGTAGCAACAGATCTAAAAGATTGCAGAGGCAGCTCAATCAATTACTTAGCTCAAGGGTAGTCAATTATTTTTTGTCAAGGTCCAAATTTCTTGGTCAAGGTATAGTCAAGGTCCAGATTCCAGAGAAACATTTCCCACACCACAATAATAAAATAATAATAATAATAATAAGTAAATAAACAAAATTCAAGGTTCGTTCAAAATCATCTGAGGGTCTGGATCCTCACCCACCCACTCTTGCAACAGGCCCATAACCTCCGGTTGAATTACTGAAGTCCTCAAACCATACTATAAAGACATCAATTTAGAGAATCTACCATTTACACCAGCAAGTGACCCATGCCTCATGCAGCAGAGGAAGGCAAAAAAAAACAGGGTCTCTGCCAATCTAACCTGGGGAATAATTCCTTCCTAAGCCTAAATATGGTGATCAATGAGACCATGAGCATGTGGACAAGACCCACCCGCCAGATACCTGGAAAAGAATATCTGTAGTCGCTCAGAGCTCTCCCCATCTAGTGTCCCATCTCTGGGCACTGAAGGTATTTGCTAGCAGCATTCTCCACTTGTGACCTACACAAGGCCAGGTGGAATGCTACTCTACACAATAAAAACAGTAACTTCACTGCACTGATCAGAGTGGCCATTGTCTTTGGGTTTGGTCTTGTTAATTAAAAAGCTGCAATTGTTATCTTGAGGAATAAAATGCATAAAAATTCTTTGCACCCTATGGCACCTTTCAATCAAGGGCTTCAGAGCTTTATACAGACTTTAGATAAGTGGAGCCTTTTGTGCAGTAGTTAAATGTTATTCCCATTTTATAAACAGATAAACTAATGGAGAGCGGGAGTAAGGACTTGTCCAACAGCACAGGAAGTCATCAAGAGAGCTTGGAACACCAATGAGTGTTGCGTTACAGCCCCATGTTCAATCCACTAAACAACACTGCCTTGCTGGTTACCATGATCATACAAGTAAAACAGTAGCGCTAAATCGCACCAATCAGTTCCAGTGGGGTTCATTTTGCCAAGCCCATTTGACAAGTTTTAAGATACGCCTCTGCGTGTTGATAGGAAAGTAGCTTATGAAATTTCCATCCTAGTACCCCAGTGCTCTCATTATATAACATGAAAAGTTGGACATGAAAGGCATTCAATCTGTCTGAGCGTTTCTAGCACAAGAGGGCAAGCAATCAAATTCACCTGTGGCACTTTCTTCCAAATGAATCCTGCTTTCCTTCTTAAGTACTCTGCAAAGAGCCCTTTTTGACACACTTTAGAATAATTCAAATAGGAAACAGAGTTGCCAGTTTAGTGTAATGAATGGATGTTGTATCAATGAAGAAGAGTAACTTTTATAAGCTGCTGGGGGCACAAGCAGTTGTGGTTGCTTTGGTAACTAACTCCACATATCCAGTTTATAGTCACACATGAGGTTTCTCCTAAAACCTGGGGCCCAATTTTAACTCACGATGCCAAAAAGCTGTCAGCCTCTCCAAATGGACACACATTAGTATTACTAGAAGGAGCGTTAAAAAAAAGGTTTTTATTGTTAAAGTATACATTGCTAAGGTGTCAATTGTCATAGTCCACAAACACATTCTTGCATCCTGTTCAGATTTACACATGCAGTTAAGAGACCCCTATTTGAAAATTGGTCTTGTATATCAATATTAAATTGCTGTGAACAGCCACCTGCTGGGTAAAAATTAACCAGCACTTTGTTTTAGAAAATATTTTCCACTTAATAATATTTTGGTCTAAGTTTTTGGTTTTTTTCCCATACAAAACAGAAATATTTTCTGAGCAAGAGAAATGCTGCCAAACCATTTGTTTTGTGCCATTTACTTCTGCAATACATTATAAATGGGGTTGTAATTTCCAGTTCCTAAAATATATCCCTAAATTCATATTGAATAGGCATTTACCGTTGGACAAAGTTTTCATAAACTAAAGCTTTAAAACAAATTGTACTGTAGAAATTATGAAGTAATATCTTGAAACATATCACTGTCTTTACTTCCTTTAGTGCAAAATTAATAACTTTACTTTGTAAGCATTTAAATCAGTCTAAATTAACTCTCATTAATAATTTTTGCCCAACATAAAACATCTGTTAGACTAAGAAGCTGATTATTGAATCCCTTTGCCAACATAAGAAATGTTATTGTGCTCTATCAGAAAAAAACACCTTTTAAAAAAAAAAAATAAACCTCTGAACTGAACTGATTTTTCCCATCTCTTTTACATTCTTTATGGCAATGGAAAAATAATCACTGCATCTCAGTGCAGGGTGATGGGAGTGTGCTATATTAACAGTAAATCAGGCAGAAATTGGTGGAAGGGGAAGGTTTTGATGAGGTGCAGAGACATTATATCATTTTAAAGCACTTTCCTAGTCTCTCGTAATCCCCATGTAAATGTAAAGGGAGACAAACGTGCCTCATTCTTGGGAAGGTGACCGTTGCATACTAGAGGATTGCACTGAGTTTCGGGCTGGACTTCAGCTCAGCCAGCCTTATCTGTAACACGTCTGCTGAGCTTGGCAGTTAGTCAGTATTCCATTGTGCTGCCTTGGAGAGACCATGCTGTGCCCAAAGCCCGCAAAGTTCAAGTACATTAATGATGAGATCCACTTGGTATGCAGGTATAAAATCAGGGCCGACGAGAGGGGTGGGGGTGGGGAAGCTGGTACAAATTACCAGGGCTCGGCGGTCCGAAAGTGAGCCCGGGGCCCAGCTTCCCCCTCTCTCGTCGGCCCTGTTTAGCCGGTCTGCCCTTGCTGGGGGGGCCTGAAAATTTTGTTTCACCGGGGCCCGAACCCGCTCTCGGCGGCCCTGTATAAAATGCCCTCTGCATCATGTAGAGGATAGGGTGTATGGGACAGGTACATGTGGGACTGAAATTGGTCCCACCAGGCATCATGCAACTCACAGTATCACATTACCCAATCATACTGCTAATAATGCACATCCTCAGGATGCAAACAGTGTCTGTCAGAATTAAGCACCTCCAAAATGTCTGCTGATACAAGAGGAGGTCAAAATATTCAAGGCAAAACAATGACAGGGTCAGAAGGTTCTCCCATGACTGCATAAGAATGCTGCATCAAAACTGGCCCTGCATGGTGGGCTCTCCCATCTGCTGCACCATTGTCAGCAATACTCCATTCCACTACATGTGTACAAGAGGGTCACTTAAACCAAGAGAGCTGAAAGAGCAAGCAAAAAAGATTATGCAGTGCAGGATAGCAGTGGCTTAATCTAGAAGAGGCACATGCAGCATGGCTCATTGGCATTGCAGAAGTCTTGCCATTTAAGAAAGGTACTCTATGAGGGAGGATTTTTTCAAGGCAGCATAGCACAATGGGAAGAAGCAGCCTGCCCCAGAACTCAATAGTGCAGGCCAGTAAACATATCTTTAGATTAAAGAAAAGTAGGGCAGAAAGGGTTAATCTGTTCTGACGAAGAAGATCTCTGACACAATGCAGGGAACAAGCAGTGGTTGTTCAATCACAGGCCTAAGTTTTCACTCCCTTTCTACAGTGGAAGATGTATATCCAGGTGCTTTCCTGCCTAGCAGAAAATAGAAGACAATGAATTAAAGGGATTGGCCTAAACAATGGTTTATAATCAAGCCCATAAAGATGAAGAAAGAAGGAAGACCAAAGCCAGTGCCACAGGAGTTCATTTGCACTTTGAAGGTCCATTGGAGGGGTCCTGCCAGCTTCTCAGTTCTGTTAGCCTGCTGTGTGCTGCAGTCCTTGGTCACACCTTTAACTAAAAGTGTCCCTACTCTTTACATACATCTTTGAGCAAATGGAGCAAAAAAAAAAAAAACATAACTTTTACCCTGAAGAAGTCCAACAAAAATTTCCAACAGCCACTAAAATGGGCCATACACCTCAGACCTGCTATGGCCTTTGTCTACACTGCCACTTACAGCAGCCCTGAAACTTTCTTCACTCAGGGATGTGAAAAAACACCCCCCGTGGGTGATGCAAGTTTCAGCACTGTAAAGTGGCAGAGCCGCACTCCCAGAGCTGGTAACTGTTCCCCTTGCGGAGGTGGTTTTACTACAGTGCTGGGAGTGCCGCGACTACACAGCCACGTTAAAGTGCTGCTGTCAGCTGTGTAGACATACCCTAAGAGATCCAAGGCACAGAAAGGTAAGGACAGAGACAGAAATCAGGAAGTAAGAGTCAGAGTCTCAGAGAGTGTGTGCTGCTTAAGAGACCCCACATCTGCAGAAACATCCAGCCACTGAGAGAGTCTAAAGATGTCCCTAGAAGAAGTCATGCAGTGAGGAAGAGACGCACCAGACAACAGAGTTTGTCCTCTGCAGAGTTCTTTGCAGTTTAGACCTACAGGGCACTAATGCTTTCTCCACTGGGGAGAGGTGAGGAATTTACTGGCTAAGTGCTTTAGCTAGCAGGTGCTAGACAGAATATTATAGACACCATTCAACTAGGTTTGGCTTAACTAAAAATAGTTACACATTATATTGCTCAAAGGGATTGTCACAAATCTATACGGGTTCTCATGAACTTTAGCTGCTGCTTAACTGACTAGTGATCATAGTATTTCATTATATATATTGTACCGAGCCTCAACAAAATCCCTGGATAACTATAAGTTGCATATGCTACATCTGTTACTCTGGAAAGGCAAGCTATTATACTGTACTCTGGGTCAATGCTGTTCTGCTTATTATCATCAATTTCTTCCCAGTAGTTAAGGAAACCCTTGAAAGGCAAAGAGGGTCTCTTAGATTCTGTTATTCAAGCTTCAGGGCTGATCAACCAAAATGAATGTACAATGGACTGTGGACCAGACCCTGACCCCTACTGTTTCCCCCTCAGACCCACTGGTTTGACAAGCCATTTGAGGATTACCCCAGTGATGCGGCATAGCTGGTTCTGTATCACCCCTCTCCCCCCACCTAATACCCCCACACCGGAGGCATGGCTAGAGAGGGGCGTGTGCCTGGAGTGCTGCTGCACTCCAGGGATCTCTAGGTGACAGGATGGAGGGAGCTGTTACCCACTAGTGCATGTTGGAGCAGTCCATAGGCCTTGCCAGCCCAGGTGCAGGGATGGAAGACATCAAGGAGTTATACAGTCGCCTCTGCCCCTGCCCCTGCCCCATGGTCCTGTGGTGAGCAACAGCTGGGCCAGACCCAAAGACAGGGAGCTATGTTTTCACCCAGAAGCCTGGGATATTATACATAGTAGTTATAAAGCAACTGAATCAAAATTCAAAACATATGTGTAGATTCTGGTATTTGCATAAATTTCAGTGAAAGACTTTCACGTTAGGGCGAAAAGCATTTGACCTTTTCATTCATCAGCCCAGATAACTTTGCGGTATGTTTATATACAGTTGGTATACCATGCTGCATATATGAAGATCTATTTGTTGGAAGAAACTGCACACAATATATGACACCTATTCCTTGCAGTGTTTTTATGCTTAGTTATTCACTTCTAAGCTGCACCTCCAGAGTGATTTATGTCAGTACATAGACAGTCAAGTCTCTGCAGTACTGTACATTTGCAATTCTTGCACTTCTTTATATATTAAGTTATTCACAGAATGATTCCCATAACTTCTTTAAACTGTATCAATATATATGAACATACACACAAAATCAACAAAGATTAGAAAAGTAGTTAGATTTCATAATAATTGCACAGAAAATAAAGTACAACCATATAAAAACAAAAGTGAGAAAAGCTCAACAGATGTGACAGCTCAAGATTTAAAAAACCCTTCGCTGCAGTATATTGTACCTACAGTACATATTTCAAATTAATATTTATTGCAGGATATAATTCATATGCACATTCTGGAAGAAAGTGTAATTCAGTAATTTTATAAATTGTTAAGGCATGCACACATCTCGATTTATTGCAGAAAAGACAGATGCACATATAGGAGAGACCCGAGAACAAAAACAATATGGTATTCTGAACTAAAAACTCGGGTTGTCGATTAAGCGCAGTTAACTCACGCGATTAACTAAAAAAAATGAATCGTGATTAAAAAAATGAATCGTGATTAATCGCAGCTTTAATCACACTGTTAAACAATAGAATACCAATTGAAATTTATTAAATATTTTGGATTTTTTCTACATTTTCATATATATTGTATTCTGTGTTGTAATTGAAATCAAAGTGTATATTATTTTTTATTATAAATATTTGCACAGTAAAAATGATAAACAAAAGAAATAGTATTTTTAATTCACCTCATACAAGTACTGTAGTGCGATCTCTTTGTCGTGAAAGTGCAATTTACAAATGTAGGATTTTTTTGTTACATAATTGCACTCAAAAATAAAACAATGTAAAACTTCATAGCCTACAAGTCCACTCACTCCTACTTCTGGTTCAGCCAATCGCTAAGACAAACAAGTTTGTTTACATTTACAGGAAATAATGCTGCCCTCTTCTTATTTACAATGTCACCAGAAAGTGAGAACAGGCATTTGCATGGCACTTTTGTAACCGGCACTGCAAGGTATTTACGTGCCAGATATGCTAAACATTCATATGCCCCTTCATGCTTCAGCCACCATTCCGGAGGACATGCTTCCATGCTGATGACGCTCGTTACAAAAATAATGCGTTAATTAAATTTGTGACTGAACTCCTTGGGGGAGAATTGTATGTCCCCTGTTCTGTTTTACCCACATTCTGCCAAATATTTCATGTTATAGCAGTCTCAGATGATGACCCAGCACATATTGTTCATTTTAAGAACACTTTCACTGCAGATTTGACAAAATGCAAAGATACCAATGTGAGATTTCTAAAGACAGCTACATTACTCAACCCAAGGTTTAAGACTCTGAACTGTCTTCCAAAATCTAAGAGGGACGAGGTGTGGAACATGCTTTCAGAAGTCTTAAAAGAGCAACACTCTGATGCGGAAACTACAGAACCCGAACCAGCAAAAAAGAAAATCAACCTTCTGCTGGTAGCATCTGACTCAGATAATGAAAATGAACATGCGTTGGTCCGCACTGCTTTGGATTGTTATCGAGCAGAACCCATCATCAGCATGGACACGTGCTCTGGAATGGTGGTTGAAGCATGAAGGGACATATGAATCTTTAGCACATCTGGCACGTAAATATCTTGCAACGCCGGCTACAACAGTGCATGCAAATGCTTGTTCTCACTTTCAGGTGACATTGTAAACAAGAAGTAGGCAGTGTTATCTCCTGCAAATGTAAAGAAACTTGTTTGTCTGAGCAACTGGCTGAACAAGAAATAGGGTTGAGTGGACTTGCAGTCTCTAAAATTTTACATTGTTTAATTTTTAATGCAGTTTTTTTGTAATAATTCTACATTTGTAGGTTCAACTTTCACGATAAAGAGATTGCATGACACTACTTGTATTAGGTGAATTGAAAAATAAAATTTATTTTGTTTTTTGACAGTGCAAATATTTGTAATAAAAATAAATATAAACTGAGTACTGTACATTTTGTATTCTATACTGTAATTGAAATCAATGTATTTGAAAATTTAGAAAACATCCAAAAATATTTAAATAAATGATATTCTATTATTATTTAACAATGCGATTAATTGCAGATTTTTTTTTATTCACGCAGTTAAGCATGATTAATTTTTCTAATCGCTTGACAGCCCTACAAAAAACAAATCCACACTGATAATTGCAGTTATAGTAGAATGACTCACAAGCTACATGGTGGCTCAAAAAATGCCCTGGAAAAGTAACACAGAAATGTTTTAATTGATTTTGATGGGAACACTCTTTCAACACACGTACAGATCTATACGTGTATAGAGCTGTATACATACATATACACACACATACATATAAGGGCACATCTACATTACAATCAGAGGTGTGACTGCAGCATGTGTAGTCATACCCAAACTAGCTTTGATCTAACTAGCTTGAATAACAAGTATATAATAAAATTATTGTTCTTCAAGTTAATTAGATCAAAGCTAGCTCAGGTATGTCTACATGTGCTGCAATCACACCTCTGATTGTGTAGCTCGAAAGCTTGTCTCTCTCAAGCTTCCAGCATTTGGTCCAATAAAAGCTAATACCTTACCCTTCTTGTCTCTAATATCCTGGGACCAACATGACTACAACAACACTGCATACAGACACTTAGAATGCAGTTCTAGAAGGTGCTCAGATACCCTGGTGACATGGCTTTTCCTTTATGTGATATTAAGAAGTTTGTTCCTACCTCAATAATACAATAGACTGAATGGCTCAGCTTTTAGTGACTTGATTATGGTTTTGTTTTGTTTTTTAATATAAACAAAGGAGACGTTGTTCAAGAAGTCCACCAGAGAAGTGTGATTTTGTGCTGAAGCCCTAAAACTGGATCTATTTGGGTAAAACATGAGCATACCCCTGGGAATGGCTAGAAGCTGTTGAATTTAATTAGGCTCCAGTGGGTGCCACAAGTGTGTGAGCATTTCTCCTCCTTTCCAGCTGTTTTCTGCTTTCATAGAGAGGGAGGCTGGAGGGTGGTTACTCACTTGTTCCCTTTCTCACATACACTTTCTACTCTCAGCTTTTTTATATTTAAAGAGTTCTAAAGAAATGGAAATGCAGAGATGCTGGCTGGGAAATCATAAGGGGTTGGGTGTTGTTTAACATGTTTTAAAGAAGGAGGAACTATTTAAGAAAATGTTTGTGGTGTGTATTGCATGCTGTTTGTGCAGAAAGGGAGTTAGGGTCTGTATTGAATTTTTAGCTGGCTTTAGATCAAATTTCTCCAGATTATTCCTCCCCTTTCAGCTTTTTTCTTGAGCAATAAATGATTAAAAGTCACATTGGCCACAGGTGTAATGGGGAGAGAATTTATATATTTATAAATTTTAATGACTATCTACAAATTTCTATGCATTTTTTTTATTTTAACAGCTGGTTCTAGTAAGACTGAAATTCTGTATTTAAAATATATGTATATATGTATGTTTATTTCTACAGAGGTAAAACCATAATTTGATCATTATGTTGACTTCCAAAAATACAAACTTCTGGTAATTATCAATAAAACTATTCAGTTACATTTGACATTAGCTACCACTAAGGATGCTGTCTGTGCTACACTGCCCAGGAGTAAGGCCAACACATTGCCATGGAGATGTCCATCCTCTGTTGCAGTACAACAACTCATTGAAGCAGTCCTGGTTGCACATCATGCTGTGGAGATACCATTTGTTCTGTATGATTCAGAAACAGAAAGCCCAGTTCATTCCAAGATCCTGATGGCATTCCTTTATACTGGTTCCCCCTGTGCAAAGTGATCACTTCCATAGGGCAGGATCTGGGGATACTGGCTTATTGGGGATGCCCTAGGAGCTTCAAAGAGCAATGGAGTTTGGGGGCTGAAACCACTGCCAGTCCTTGAGGAGGAAGATATAGGCAAATCCCACCCTGATGGAAGGCTACAGAGGAAATTGAGTGGAAAGTGGCTGAGTTTCTGAGCCCACAGGCAGGAAAGCCTATTCAGAGGTATGATCTGGCTCATAATGCTGTTCTGTACTGATGATCTTGACTCTGGATGGCTGATGTCTTATAGTGATCCTGGCCCTTCTATAATATCTCAAAGTTCTTTACAAACATTAGTGATTTAAACCACTGAAGTCCACAAGAAATAGGCAAGCAGCATCTTCATTTTACAGATTAGGAAACAGACACAGAGAGGTGACATGACATACAAATTAATCATTTCAAGCAGGAATTAAGAGCCTAATCTTGAAGGCCTGATAAAGTTTGCAACTGAAACAGAATTGTGTCTATATAGAGGAGCTAAGCGACATCTAAACAGATGAGTCACAACCCTGATGGTTCAGAAATACACATTGCTGGAGAAATGGACAGTTTACATTATATTTTGGGGGTCAAGAGTCGAGCAGACCTTTCAGGGATCCAGTCTATACAGAACTTTTATGAAAAATATGCATTCTAATAAGTTTAGAGTGCTTAAAGATTGCTAGATTCACTACATATGTTATTGTTTCCATAAGGGAAGACAGCAGAGAAGAAGGCATAAGCAGCTAAAATAAGTAGATGTGTGGGCAGGGAGGAAACGACAGCTGCAAGAGTGATAACATACAAGCAAGAAGGGAAAATGTTAATAAAACACAAATAGGGAAATATAGAAAGAAATGATCTGGTAATGGAAGGAATGTCCAATATGCCAAGCAGAGAGGGCACAAGATAGCAAACAGGTAGCCATAGGAGCAGGACACAAAGGAAAGTATGGAAGCATAAACTTACCTGAAATAGTTAGTTGATAACTCAGTTTTGCAGAATTGAGGGGCATAGGTGGTTGAGACGAAAACAAAGGAGGAAGGAGAGGGATCTTTGGAACTGAGTCAGGTAACCTTGAAACACAGATAGAGAGGAGTGGGGTATGCAGAATCTTCCTCCTGTATTTCAAATAGAGTTGACTTTTCCATGCCTTTTGTTTTGTTTGTTCATTTTGTGTAAGCACCATAATTGATCTCTTTGGCAGAAGCATACGCTGTCCAAAAATGTGGGAAATGGAGATATGAGATGTCATTCCCTAAAAAAGAAATCAGGGGATAACTATTGGAAGTAGGTCCAAAAGCTTCTTGGAAGTGCTCTTATGCCAACTCTCTGCTTTATGCTGCCTTCAGTTTCAGCTCACCACCTCCAAAGGCATGAGATATGACCCTTAGCATCATTATTATTAATTCTTGTATTGCAGTAACACATAGGGGCTCCATAGGACTGAGGGCCTATTGTGCTCTGCAGACATATAGTAAAGGGATCTGCCTGCACAATTTACAGTCTAATTCCACCATTTGTGGAGAGTCCGTGCAGTTCTGTGGCTTCTTTTGGACAGTATCCTTGCTGTTCAACATTGTGCCTTTGTCTTACTTTTTTTAGGTACTCAGTGTCTCTTCAATGTAAACAGTATGTGTTGAACTCTGCCAGGGAGCTGACTCCAGCTGATTCCAGAGTCTGCTTTCCAATGGGAGCAAGAAACAGCAACAGTCGGAATGCATAATGAGAGACCTTCCCTGCATCACACAATGCAGAAAATAAAATTAAAAGTTACTGTTCAAATCCTGACTCACATCCCTGCCCTCCCACTTTCATTTACAGAGGACCCTGCCTTCAAGGCTGGTGCAAAAATGATAAATTGTCCAGACGACCTGCATAGAAGTTCTGCACTCATTGAATGCCATGAAGTCCAGCACAAAGCTAATTACAACAACTGGAGTTTGAGAATACTATTGACAACTTGGAAGGGTCTTCTCTATGATACCTGTGTACAAGAGTCCCTGTGACGCATTGTAAAGCCAGTTCCCATCCTGTTTCCGCTCGGACTTGACAAGTGAGGGGGGAGAGAAGTAAACTATTTAAACAAAAGGTGAAACGTGTATGCAGTGAAATAGAATGGAAATAGTTATGAAATCTCTGAACCCAACTCAGAAATGCCAGTTTAACATTGTTTTGAAATAGATTCCTGGAGCTACACAAGATATAAAGCACTTTCTCCCCATGGGAGTCCTCTGAATTCTGCACCAAGTACACATAGCATTGCCTTTTGTGGGGGCCTTCCGACAGCAGCAAGACCATGGTGGTAAGTCATAGAAAACTGCAGTGAACAAAGTTTGCTGTGTGTTGCACTCATTGCAGGAGGTTCAGCTTCCTTTTAGTAATTTATTAACTGTTTCCCAATGCACCTATTGGCTCTACAGTTGCATACCTATAGCTGATGCAGTTTATGGTCAGCTCTGCACCTCAGCAATGCTATTAGTAGTTCAGCTGGAGTATGCTGATAGATTAGCATCCCTGAATGATGTATTTGTTAAATGGCACCACCTCCAGGAGCTTTTTATAACAACAGGGAAGGGGAAATGTTCTGGTTAGACACACTTTATATCAAGACTCTACTGCTAAACTATGTATTTAATTATAAAACACATGATACTGGATAATACACTTTTTAATTACTTAAAATCGTCACTAAATGTTCACAGTCATTGTCTTAACAATACCTATACAGAATGCTCTTGCCTTACAATGGCATATATTGCACAATTTACAAACAGGTTAGTAATAAAATATTCTATAATACAATAGGCATTTATTATAAGGGATCAAAGAATGTAGCTTCATCTAATATTCATTTGAATTTTTAAAGCACGTGTGTACAAGTCCGAGGACCTATGCACGCATGCAAGTCAGGGAGGTATGCACACAGAAGCAGGTGTGTGCAAATCCTAGCGCACCAGACACTGTATAAATGCAGCATGTGTGCATACGCACACACACACACACATTACACAGGACTAATGTAATATTTTCAATGCTTGAAGGGTTACGCAGTTTTATATTTATGAACACAAAGATGCAATTAAATCTTGTTAGTATGTTGTGGTCCATAATACAGAATCTACTCTAACACCTTAAAATCTGTAATAAACATATCTTTAAAAACAAAAACAAATGTACTTCCCTATTTCACTGCTGAGAGACAAGGAGCAGACACAAGGAGCACTTATAAGAAATGTGCTGTCAACAACTTGAAAGGAACAAGACTTCTGAAAGTTAACTGCTGCTGCCACCAAGTTAGGCCGGGCGAGTTCCAAATCCTTTGGTCTCAGATTTAGCATCTGAATTTCCAGCTATGGGTTGCCCCCTCCCCCCCCCCTTTTTTTTTTTACACTCAGTGTATCAGAATTTCACCTAGTTTTGTGGTATGTCTGTATACTGACAGATTACAACTTCACTTAGAACAGTGGTGCTCACTCTTTTCCTGTCACATCCTCCCCCTTGCCAGTAACGGAATCTGTCCTGTCCCCCCCACACACACCTCACACACGCACACACCCATATTACTGCACAGTGAAGGCTTCCTCAGCAGTGGAGCTTGGGCTGAAGGCGGAGCTGGAGATGGAGGAGGAGTTGGGGCTAGAGGCGGAGCTGGTCTGGGGGCAGAGTGGGAATGATGGCAGATTCAGGAAGGGGCCAGAACAGGGCGTGGAGTGGAGCTGCAGCTGGAGTCGGGAGGTCTCATATTTTGAGAACCACTGACTTAGAACAAATGGATGAAGAAGCTTCCTAACAAAATCCTGAGATGACACTTCTGAGCAGAATCTTGGAAACTCAGAGCTAAAACTGAGGTTGAATCTGAATGGCAGATATTCTATAAAGTGTGAATAAAGTTAGATTTTATAATTGTCAAGCCCTGAACAAATATCAACTGACTGGGGACAATTCTGCTTGCACTGAAGTCATTGGGAATTTTGCCAGGAGTTTTAATAGAGGCAAAGCAGACCCTTAGCAAAGATTCCAAGAAATGCAGTGAATATATAGCTCTGTTGTCTTTAGCTACAGCCAAAACAGAGTAAAGACCCAATCGCGGAAGTCCTATTCCATCAGTAAGTTTTGTTATTAATAAAGAGTAGTAATATTTTTGGTATGTTACAATATATGCCACAATGTGGCCAATCTTTCTGGTATGGCCTCTCCTCTCCTTTCTTCTGATAGTGGGATGTATGAACCAGCAAAGTTTGCAAGGGAAATATTTTCTTAAAATAATTTTCAAAAGCAACAGACCAAACTCTGTCTGATGATTTATCATAAAAAGTTGTACTGCTGAACAAAATTCGGGTAACTGCTGTGATCTGACAGATTCTCCAGTCTCTACCTAACTGACATTTTGAGAATAGTCTCCACTGAAAATTCAGCAGCACCTTTTTAGTGCATCAGTTACATAATATGTATTTTAAAACCTGAGTTAAAATATATTGCTATAGAAGATATCACTGGAGTGAATGTGTGTAGTCTTCTTTAATTTCTTGTCTGCCAGCTCAACAGTGATGATGCAGCTGAATGAAAACTTTCCACTGCTTTCTATCTTGTACCAGCTTCACAGCTTCATTCACTTTTTAACCTTTTTGTTCTCTGTCATTGTTCACTGTGTCTATCCAACATGTCTGTTGTCTTCCTCTATTTCTAGTTCCTTGCATTGTGGTATGTATTGCCATGTAGGTATAACTTGCCATAACCCTTTCTGCCAAATGCTATCAAAAGCCTGTTTGAAGTCTATAAAGTTGTTCTAACAGGTTTGGTTCTATTCTATGTACTCTCTGATATCTATTTTATCACAAATAGCAGTTCTATTGTACTTTGTCCTGGTCTAAATCTGGGCTGTTCCTCTGCAAGCACCTCTTCCACATACCTCTTCTTTCTCTGCTGCAATGTCTTTGTGAATGCCTTCCCCAGGACATTCAGAGTACACATATGCAGAGTACATGATGCATTTTGTGTAAGGTCCAAAAAAACCTGTCCACTCATGGATGGGCAGTTTTCACCATAGTGAGAGTCATGTAAATGGAAGAAGAGACTTTAATTGGGTATAAATATTATAGAACCAGCAGTTCCTAAACTGTGGTCCAGGGACCAGTTGTAGTTTGTGGAGCACTTGCTGATGGTCCACAGAGAGCTGGGTGGTGACATGATGCTGCCTCTGTTCCTTGTTCCCAGCTGCTCAATTGCATTTAAACCAGCTAAAAGTAGATTAAATATTTTCCTGATGTTGTTTTTCCATGGAAGTAGTTGCTGTAGTTGCCACAGGGATATTATGTGATTTTAAAAAGTATGATCCACAGGATGCATCCACACTATGAAAAGCTTGAGAATACCTGCAACTGGCTATCTGAGTTGTATCAAGACAGTAACAATACAGTGACTCGAAGCTAAATAAGGAATAAATTAGGCTCAACGTTAAGAAAAATACTTATCAGCACAACTGGATAGTGAAACAGATTTGTCATGGAAATTGATCAAGCCACCAGCACTACAGAGATTCATGAACAAGTTAGGCAAGAGAACAAAGGGAATGGCAGTGAGCAGTCCTACAAAATGAGAAGGGCCCGACTGGATGCTCTGGGGGGCTTTTCTGTGTCTAGGTACTTACACAGCACCCATGACTGTCTCATAAATTGGCTCTATTCCATTTGGAGTGGAGACTATTTCTGCCCCCCACTATTGAGTCTCTGAGTCTATGATACATTTATGTATTTATAGCTGCTACAGCCTCTTGTTGCACCAATGTTCAGGTCAAAGTGCCCACTACATTTGTGAGTTAATGTTATTAGAATAATGTATTTTTATTTATTTGCTGAGCACCTACATCGTGCGTGGAGCTGTACAAACCTAAGGTAAAACATCATTCCTAACCTGAAGTAGCTTACAAACTGAATGAGACAGATCTCATGGCAAGCAGAAATGAAACATAGGTTAGTGGTTAGGCTTTCCAACAGGTTCTGCTTTCCATCTCTCAGGTTAGTTTGAATTTGTATAAATAATCATTAATTTTGTGGATCATCATTGCTAGGCCTTGGATAAAAAGAGTTTTAAGAAGGGCCTCAAAACAGGAGAGGGCATTACTTAGTAAAGGAAGAGAAGGAGGGAGTGTCTAATGCAGAGGGTAATATGGAATGAAGGCAAGAAAGCCAGAGTGGGAAATAGTATGTTAAACGTTAAACACAACAAACTAAAACACTAATAATATCATCAAAGTGCAATTAAGGATACATTTACAGTCCCCCAAACCAGGAAATGTTCTCACCCTAGGGCGTGTGCACAGAGGTTCTTCAGGAGTCTGCCCAAGTGGGTGATTTTACCATTTATGCTGGCATACACAGGCACAAAGGAAAGACTTAGAAATGGCATTGCAGCCTCTTAAATAGTCTCTCTCCTGGCTTTTGTTTATTGAACCCAAACCCCACACTAGTATCTGAATATACAAATATACGGTTATTAGACGATGTCCTGTGCAAAGGTGAATAAAGCTTCTGTTTTGGTTTAAAGAGGCTAAAAAGCTATCCTAGCTAATTGCACTTTCTGTTCTCCCCTCCCTTTAGAAAACAGATTTCCAAGAGAGTTTCAAAATAGATTCTCGTCAGAAACAAAAATATGTTGGATCTTTTAAGCTGACACATTATTTTCATTCTGTGAGCTACACTTTGACTACATTATCTACTAGATGAAAAGTGCCCTATTCATCTGTTATTGCTCATAGAAGACTCTACATTATTGATATAATGCCTAGAAATGAGATATTCTGCACCTTTAAAATGTAAAGGGCAAGAATAATAAGTCCTTGTCCCTCTTGAATACTGCTCTATTGGCCTCATTAATATGCCCATTAACAGATTCTGATTGGCTGCTTATTTTTTGGGCAAGCTACTGCAGAAGCAGATGTGGATTTAATTACAGTGTTGTTGGGGCACTGGCCTGGGGGGCCCTGCATTATGCAAGCATGTTTCTGTTAGCTCTTCCAATTATTTTGCCAAGACACCACAACCACACTGAACCCTTTGGGAATAGCTTAGAATTTCTAGGCCCCAAAATCTTAGCGCAACCATTGAAATGTTGCCTCTAAACTTAGTGAATTTCTGAAAACTATATTCTTTCCCCAGAAAATGAGACTCTGTGAATCATACTTCGTTGGATTTTATTTACTAAAAATAAGCTGAAGCCCTATTTTTTAAAATCAACTTTGCAGTTCTCTTGTGCTTTATTTTCTCTTCCTTTGGCTTTCAGTAACTGTGCCACTGCCACATGAAGAATTCTGCCAGGAGAGCCACAAACACACACACCGATGCTACTTGAGGCTTTTAAAGATTAATTAGTCATTTTCCTCTTTTCCCTTTTTGTTTATTGACTGTTCAGTAAAAATCTTTATTAACTAGCAGAAGCAAAAAGAAAAACTGGTGGCTGCAGAATAACTTCACAATGCACAGCAGAGCTATAACAGCAGCAACACAAGCTATTATCAGGAACTGGGAAATGGTCTCTCCATTATACTAAACTGAGCAGAACAGAACTGTCCCTTCCATGCGTGGCCAGGGACTGAAAGTGAATCTCTCTTTTACCTACTGACTCCTGGGGGATACAGAAGTAACATGACTGGGTTCAATACCGGCATAAGCATTGTTCCCCACTCCACCTACCCCAGGGACAATCAGAACAAATTCTATAAGACAGAAACAAAGGGCTTTAATGCAAATATACATATCATATGGGTTGTGCTAAGGCAGCTTTGAATATAATCGCACCTCATGCTCACTGGGTCCCTGTTAATCTTTCCATTGTTATGGTCCTGCAGTGGAAGGTGCCTGTCTCTTTCAATATCTCCCAAACTTCATGCAGTGCATCTGTAACAGTGTGTCAGATATAGACGTGTCCACTGGGATACCCGCATTAGGAACTCCGAAGCATCATCACGAGACTTGGCAGAATTCCATTTTTTTTAAATAATTTTGACAGATAATATCAATGCTTATTTTTAAGCATTTTTAAAAATTTAATTTATTTAAATTTTTACAGTTGTGGGAAATTATGGGGCGGGTTTGATAATTATTTAATGACAGACATTGAGATTCAAAAAGTTAAAGCTTTATAATTGTTAAAATGCAAATTCTCAATATCACATGAAAATATATAATGCAAATAGCCTTAAATCAAACTCTAATAAGGTCTCAAGCAGCATTTTTCTTACTTTGCCTATCTGAAAATTTTGATAAGTATCTATGGAACTGTTTTTAGTCGGTTTGTGTGTGTATGGTGAAAGTGATATTTACTGACATTTACTGATAAAAATCGAATCCTTCCAAGCCTAGTTATTGCATTCCTCTCAAGAACTCAGTCACATGTTCCTATGCAGTATGCTTGTGACATAATGGTAAATCATTGTGTAGATTGTAGGAGACTGCCAGATTTTACCATGAGAATACAGATATTTGACCTTAGCCTGCCAGCCGACATCATCAATAAATGAATACTTAGAAAGAAATATCTAAATTGTGTGTGTTTTATTTACAAACACACAAAGTATTGAAGTCCTTTATAACATTTACCATGCCCTTTTTATAAATGCAGAAACAAACCCTGACAACAAGGAAATATAATCAGTATTGGAAAATCTCCAACAGGTCTTCAGTCACACATGATGCCTCTCTACTCGCCAGACACTAATCAACAACATTGAGATTGGAGCAGGAGAGCAAGAACCATTAAGATGCAACTCTCCCCAATGAATTACAATTCCAGAATCACCTGTTATCATGCTTTGCAACTGGGGAAGTCTGCAATGCACTTAAGAATTTTTCATGCCTTACCTGGGAGTGGTAGGAGGATAGGGGCTGCACATTGGCCTTCTCCATACAGCATAGATACTTTTTGCAATGGCAGCATAATATATTAAAAGTGAACATAGTAGGTTTTTCATACTCTGTTGATATTTGCGTGTGATGACTCCTTCACCCAATCACAGGTTATAAAACTATTCCTTGGGCACTCAGATTGAGAAAACTGTTCTGAGAACCCCAGGACTCCTCAGAGAATAAATTCTCAAGGCTTAGCTCTTCCCTAAAAGTCTAACCACATGGCAACTCATTATACCCTTTCAGTGTTTACAGTCTGATGTTTAAAAACCTTTCCTTCCCTTTGACCTGCACATGTGAAGCCCTCTGAGTAGAATGGAAGAATGTACGGGCCATTAACATCTTCATGATTTATAAACATTTGCAAACATCGAATGAGTTAGGCCAGTGGCTCTCACCCTTTCCAGACTACTGCACCCACCTTCAGGAGTCTGATTTGTCTTCCATACCCCCAAGTTTCACCTCACTTAACAACTACTTGCTTACAAAATCAGACATAAAAATACAAAAGTGTCACAGCACACTATAACTGAAAAATTGCTTACTTTCTCATGTTTATCATATAATTATAAAATAAATCATTTGGAATATAAATATTATACTTATATTTCAGTGCACACTACACTAGAGAAGTATAAACAAATCATTGTCTGTATGAAATATTAGTTTCTTCTGACTTTGCTAGTGCCCCTGGTTGAGAAACACTGAGTTAGAGTCATAGGCCATGGAGCCATGTAACACGCTAGGAAAAACTCAGATAAGTGCAGTAAAATCCTGCCCTCAATCTGGGAGTTTTCCCTGAACTAGATGATCATAATGGTCCCTTCTGGCCTTAGAATCTATGAACCTAAACTCACTGGTGTCAATCACATGAACAGATCTATCTATCTAGATATCAACATGCCCTCATTGTGGTAACTCAGTGCTAGATTCTTCAAACAATGTCCATCCCTCACTGATAAAATGTGTTCACTTCCTGCACCCAGAGCATATTTCTTGTTAGCTTCCATCCCATCCCTACTCTTCTTTATTTTGTGCTCAAGCAGTCTGGCAGGGCAGATTTAAAGGTGGGAATGGTGAGAAAATGGCAGCTGGGCCCTCTTTGTGCTGGGCTTTTTCACGTCTCTCACAAGGTAAGAAGCCTTGAGGGGTTCTTAATCCAGGTGCCTTCATTTTGTGGCCTGCCAATTAAAACGTTACCCTCTGGAAGTATGACAGGTTTCAGAGTAGCAGCCGTGTTAGTCTGTATCCGCAAAAAGAAGAACAGGAGTACTTGTGGCACCTTAGAGACTAACAAATTTATTAGAGCATAAGCTTTCGTGGACTACAGCCCACTTCTTGCAAATACATACATAACAAGATCCACTATATGCATCCGAAGAAGTGGGCTGTAGTCCACGAAAGCTTATGCTCTAATAAATTTGTTAGTCTCTAAGGTGCCACAAGTACTCCTGTTCTTCCTCTGGAAGTAGGCTCTCAGCACCTCTCCCCCATGGCAGGAGGAATATTGTGGATATTAATTTGGGGGACTTCCCTGATCTCATCACCAAATTCACAAACGTGTTAAAGGACCCTGAACTTTTCCAGATCTTTAACTCCTCCTCACCAGTGGGTGACACAGAAGAGTGAACTGGAATGATTCTGGAGTGTAACCTGACTCTCTGCTTGTTCTTAAAGATGTAGGCTGGGTGTTTGAACTTTAAATTAAATACCCTGAAGAAAAAGAAAGAGAGAAAATTAAACTGAAGAAACAGCTCTATAGACAAATGTTTCAGCTAAATGGAATTCCAAAGGGACTGCAGAACAAAAGGGACGCCTCCAGCCCTACTCTCAGATGAAGTTACAGACTCCTGCCTTAAAACAGAGAGTGAAACAACACAAATACATACATAACAAGATCCAACACTCAGACACATTCTGTGAGAATCCCAGAAGAACAAAGGCAGAGCATGTCTGAAGAACATGCTGAGATTATTGTCCTCGGTCTCACAGAATCCAGAGAGGAGAGAGAAAGTAGGGAAGGAGGTCTTGCTGCACATCACGGATGACAACACATATCCAGGGTGTGATGGGTTGGACCCCCTTCTGGGGTGCCATCTGATGTACTGGGATTTCACTGAGCTTCTCTTGCTCAACCAGCCACGGTTCCCTCTCCCTGCTTTACTGAATTAGGCTCTCCGGCCTCTTGCAGCACACATGCACACAGGTAGGGCCACACCCCGCTGCAGTCATAGACTGAAGTCAGCTCTGTGTGAGAGGACTCCCCCAGCACTCACCTGCACACCCCCTTTGGGAGATAAACCCAAAATACATAAACTGGGTTTTATTATAAACAAGAAATAGGTTTATTAACTACAAAAGGTGAATTTTAAGTGGTTCAAGGGATAGCAAACAGAACAAAGCAGATTACCTTAGTAAATAAACAAAAGCCACAGACTGAGCTTAACACACTAGATAGGTAGGATACAAATTAACAAATTCTCACCCTGAGTGATAAACAGGCTGACAGATTCTTAAGGCACAAGTTGCCTTGGCTTTCCCAGGTTTTCTTACACAGGCTAAAGATCTTAGCCAGGGACCATCACTTCTCACAGTTCAGCCTTTGTTCCTCAGGTGTTTTCAGGTGTGTTGTTGTAGGGAGAGCGAGGACCCTTCATGTTGTCATTGTCCCTCTTTTATATCTTCCCTCCACTTACTGGAAAGTTTTTTTGCTGTGACCTGGGTCAAACAGTTCCCATCGTATAGAGCTATCCGACCTGGGTCAAACTGTTCCCATTGAGTACAGCTATCTCTGAGAGGTTTCTACTGCACACAGTTCCTGGGGTAATCCTTATGCTTGTGTGCATTTCTTCAATAAGCCACTAACATTGTTTGACCTCATCCAGTGTAGCACATTTGAAATACAGAGACATGGTCAATATTCCCAGCTTCAGATACAAAAATGATACATGCATACAAATTGGATAAACACATTCAGTAAATCATAACCTTTCCAATAAAAAGAAGAACAGGAGTACTTGTGGCACCTTAGAGACTAACAAATATAATAAATTTGTTAGTCTCTAAGGTGCCACAAGTACTCCTGTTCTTCTTTTTGCGGATACAGACTAAACACGGCTGCTACTCTGAAACCTTTCCAATGATACCTTACATGAGCCATCTTACATAAAGTATATCTTAGTCATAATATATTCATATCATAACCATATTTCCATGAAGAATATGGGGTGTAATGTCACACAGGGAATCATTGCTGAAACCCTTTAAAGCAAGAAGAACATTATCCTGCTGGAGGTTTCTCTGCTGTAATCACCTCACTTTATTCATTGCAGTTCTCTCTTGTACCATATTAATTATTTCATCTCACCTGATTTTTCTCCACATGTCCTTCCTTTTTGTTTGCACTGGAACTACCCAGAAAACTTGCAAAACTGACTGTGCTTCCCAACCATGTGTTCTGGGAATGAAATGGGCTTGAGCGTGCTCTCACACCTGTGTAAATCTGGAGTAATTTCAATGAAGACAGAATGACATGCATGTAAAATCTGAGTGAGAACTGATTCAGGCCCAGTAGGTTTTATTATTACATAACCAAGAAACTAATAATCAATCCCCCTCCTCCAGTATTAATACAGAGATATTCTGCTACGTTTGAATGACCAGCTGCAGGTCAACGAGCTTGCCCTTATCGCACTGGATTTTCTAGCCAGGGAGAGAAGAATTCAAGAATGCTGCAGCCAACCCAAATCTTCTGAGGTAGACTGTAAAAAAGAACTATTAATTCTGTGCAAAGCTACATAAAATACTGATAGTGAAGGTCATCCACACGGCACAGATGGATCACAGAAGTTGAAGACTGAAGGCAGCATACACCAGGTCCATTGTATTGTGAGAAATTGAAGGCCAAGCACTTTCAAGCACTCGGAAGGTGGACAGAGATATTGGGAAACTGCAAAAAATAGCAGCATGGAAAACATTTTATTAGTAGCATTTTCTAAACAGTAACTAACACAAGACCATTTAAAACTGTGCTTCCTGCCACACAAACCTCTGGTCCCCAGGTAGTCTCCAGCACCACAGCCCAGCAGAATGCTGGTCCCCATTCCCTGCTCACAGAAGATCCCTACCCTTCCCTGCCTGGCAGACCGCTGCTCCTCACGTAATTCCCAGAGCCTCCTCCCCAGCCTAGCAACCTGCTGCTCCCCATCCTTTCCCTGGCACACATCCACATCCCCCCGAGCCTCCGCATCCCTTCCCCAGCACCCCTTGCCTGCTTATCCCTGTCACTACTCAGCTGTTTCTCTCAGTTGTTATATCTTTTTGAAGCAGTTGTAAAAAGTGCTAACAGGACCACAGCACTGTTTTACTCAGCAATAATCCGGTTGCCTTATCAGGATTAACTACACAGTCTTTGGCGTCGTTGATTCCACACTCAGGAACTGGATTATTGCCTCATAAAACAGCACAACAGTGTTATTATCACTTAATTCAATAACACACAAGCACTGCCATAAAAGTAAATGAAGCAAGTCAAGCAGCACAAGACTGACAAATACAAAATCAAGACACTAAAAGATCTCTTGTCATACACCGAGAGATGATGCTATCATTCTTTGCAAAGCATCTTCAGTATGAGCTCTAGACCAAATCAACATGGCAGTTGCTGCCTCGATTTTGACTCTAGCTCACCATACGCTATCTTTACACCCTTTTTTCAAATGTGTCTGGTACAAGGGCACATTTTACATACACACACACCTTGCCTTTCTGTCTCCTTGTTCGACACCAGAAACTCGTTGATACTTCCAAATAATTTCAGGATGATTTTCATCAACAAAGTTGACAACAATCAGTGTCATTTATGGGCAATTTGCATCTTCTGTTATAAATGTTTCAGAAGAGAGGCTTTGTGGTGCTTAGATACTACACGTAATGGGTGCTCTACAAATAGCTGTGTCAGCCATTGATTTTCTGAGATGACAGACACACAGACACTGGTGATCGCTTGCCACTGAAAAAAATCTTAACGTGGATTCTCAACAGCAATTCCAAAGCCATCTAACATTCACAGAAAGCTATTCAGATCTGGGGAAAGTACAGAAGGAAAGTAGGTTGTAGGATCTCAGGACAACACTCTGATATGTTCAACAGTTCAGCTAAGGAGCAAGAGCCCCCTTTATTAACCCAAACAATTTTGAGGAGTGAGCCATTACCTGGAGAAGGAGAACTTGGACAAAGGAGCCTAAAGGAACTAGTCACCAATTCTCAGACCCACTTACATCCTAGCCCCAGTGCCCAAGGCCTACCCTTTTGCTTATTACACAAGTGACAGGCTGGAGGCTTGCGGCAAAGCATAGCCCTCTTCCTGGGGTAAGCAATCAGAGGATCCTTATTTCTGTACCAATCATGCCAAGTGCAAAAACCTCTTCTGAAGGACCTGAAGAGTTGGCCCTCCAAATCCAGGAAAAGGATAGAGAAGGTGCTGCAGCGGTGAGGAATATCACTGCCACTCTGCCTGTGGCATCAAAACCAGACTGAATCCTGGATTATGGCTATTACTGTATATTGGGGATTTTGTTGGGGAATTTTCTCTTTTACCAGGTAACAAACCAAACACACACACACTCTTAAAAATTCTCCAATAATACAGAGGAAATGGTTTTCCCACTTGATAACAGACTCACTATTTCACCCTGAGCATAATTTCAGATGCCGATGGATGTGTGAGCTCCATGGAGAAGTGTCATAGTATCTTAAATTTACCTTCAACCTCACTTCTCCATCCCAGGCACTGCCTTGCTAGTCCCCACCCCCACTAGCGTGAAATATAAGGATCTTCAGAAAGCAAAATTCAGCCTCATCGGTGAAAGCAAGGCTGCAGAAATGATTTTACTTTCCCTGATTCCAACACTTGAATCTTTTCCAGTAACTAGAAATTCCCCAAACCATCATCAGCGAACTCAAATTTTGAGCCACATTTTCATCAATGGGTAAGAACATAAGAATATAAAAATGGCCATACTGGGTCAGACCAATAGTTCATCTAGCCCAGTATCCTGTCTTCTGATAGTGGCCAGTGCCAGATGCTTTAGATGGAAGGAACAGAACAGGGCATTTTGAGTGATCCAACCCCTGTTGTCCAGGCCCAGCTTCTGGCTGTTGGAGATTTAGGGACACTCAGAGAATGGGATTTCATCCCTGACCATCTTGTCTAACAGCCATTGATGGGCCTATCCTCCAGACTCTCAGACTATACAGTTAGAAGGGACCATCATGATCATCAGATTTATCTAATTCTTTTTTGAACTCAGTTATACTTTTGGCCTCCACAGCATCCCCTGGCAACAAATTTCACAGGTTGATTGTGCATTGTGGGAAGAAGTACTTCCTTTTGTTTGTTTTAAACCTGCTACCTATTAATTTAAATCAGGTGACTCCTCGTTCTTCTGTTATGTGAAGGGATAAATAACATATCCCTATTCATTTTCTCCACACCCTCCATGATTTTATAGACCTCTATCTTATCCCCCTTTAGCTATCTCATTCCCAAGCTCAACAGTCATAGTCTTTTTACACTCTCCTCATATGGCAGCCGCTCCATAACCCTAATAATTTTTTTAGCCCTTCTCTCTACCTTTACTAATTCTAATATATCTTTTTGAGATGGGGTAATCAGAACTGTATGCAGTATTCAAGGCATGGGCATACTATGGATTTATATAATGGCGTAACTACTCAATTTTGTTTGTGTAAAACACAAACATCTCTTAGCAGTTACTGTAAGGAGACATTCAGGTCCCTTTCCTGTCTATTCTAATTAGTTTGATAAATATTTATACAGCCCCTGCCATGGCGTTGTGACAGAGCAAATAACCGAATACCACACAAACAACAATTAAACCATCAAATACACCATATTAAAAGCCAAGTGAAATGTAGCATGACACCATTAAAGAGGGGGAGCAGGCCCACTCCTAGCCAAGCAGCGATTAAAACAGAAAGTATTTGGAAAAGATGAACAGTTTCATAGATGGACCAGGAGGAGCAAGTGTCAGCCTCAAAACTCCGGGCCAGCAATGCCAAGGTCCAATCACTTGCTGACCTAAAGAGTGATGGCAGAGGCTGCAGAAGACTATTGGTACTAGTGCATAATCATCTGGATGGAACACGGCTTAGTAAGCCGGCCATGAATAAAAACAGATGCTTTCCTACTAAGGATATTTAAAAATCATCCGGGCGAGTCTAAAATCAATCCAGTAACTGATGATAGTCTACATTTGGGTCAGGTCTGAGTCATCATACACATTCAACAAAGCTCTACTCCCAGCAGACTGGATATCTGAAAATGTGCACTGAGTGGTGGCATTCAGGACACTGCAGCACATGTAAGGGTTAGGCTGTGAAAGCGATTAGGCTCCTTTCTCAAACTGTGCTCTTGATCAGAAAGGAAGGTTCCAAATCAAATGCCAGGGGAACATGGATGGGCTTGAAGGTGAATCATCAGCACATTCATGGACTCTCCCTTCATCACTGTTCCTGCGCCCAGCTGTTCAGACAGGGTATCTGGCCTCAATAAAAAAGAATGTCAGATTTAGCACTTAAGTTCACTGAAACGGCATGTTCTGAATGACTAGAGTTGTTCCACATGCATTTCCGTAATTAAACTCTCCTGTTCCTTTTCAAACCATCTGTCTATTTGCAAACAATTTGATGCTGGCCTCATAGGAAAGCAACAGTGCTCAGGTTTCCCAAAGCTACAAAGGACAATATATCCTTTCTGAGGTCTAATATTTTTTGTCTACTGGAATTTTAACTGGACAGTTTCATTGCATCATAAGGGTTGTGTTTCACTGTGCAATATGAGGGCCACATTCTGGCCTCAATCACATCTCAAGAAGGCAGAGTTTGCCAAGAACAGTTGATTGTATGACTCTGTTGATCTTTTGGGTTTACTGCAAAGCCCACATGTCTGAACAGGCATTGGCAGGGACTGAGGTAATTGAGGGTGGGATTTTCATCTAGTACGAAAGTTGGGTGGAGTGGAGATAAGATGCACCGGTGACATGACAAGTGATCAAATGATGGGTGGGAGAAAGATGAGTGGATGCTTTAGTCAATTTTTTACTTTTTATCTCCTGTTCTTGTGTTTTTAAGTGTCTGCAAGGGCCAAGCTATTACGGGCTTTGGAGGACATGGGTGGGTCAGGGGCAGTCTTTGGGTGAGAAGCAGTGTGGCCTACTAGATAACTCAACTAGAACTCAGGAGACCTGGGTTCTTGTCCCAGCTCTGCCACCAGCCTGCTAGGTGACCTAGGGCAAATCACTTCACCTCCGTGCCTCAGTTTCCCCAACTGTAAAATAGGGATGATACTGACCTTCTTGGTAAAGCATTTGAGGTCTCCTGATGAAAGGTATTATCTAACAGCTAGGTGTTATTATTAAGAGCAAAATCTAAATATATGTATTGGATTCTTGGACAAGGATTAGTGTGTGCGTTTAGACTAAACCATTTGCCTCAGCCATAAGAACATTTTGGTGAGCTTTTCAGTCTACTAGGGAAAAGTAGAGAAGCCAAGCTCAGGACTCGTGTTTTACCATCACTTAGTCACAAAACTAAAGTTTAGTATTTCATTTAAAGAACCCAGGAGACTAGGCAAGAAACACTTTTTTAGATTCACAGTATTCTAGCTTTTTCTCTAAAACTAGGTCGTTGCGTTACATGAAATTATAATGTTCAGAAATGTAATGTCATGTCACAAGTAATAAGAAACTGCAGCTGACATGATGTTCTGCTTTAGTGTGAAAGCCTTTATGTGGTGGGATGAGTTGCCCCAGAGGTACACTGAGGTAAGCTCATTATTTCTCATGTACCAGTTCTGTCTCAACTCTTATAACCCTCAAAGCCCTACATGGATGCCTCTGAATTCAGGCTCAGATGACCAGAAAAGAATTTAAAGAACCTCACAAATTTCCAACCCTTTCAATGCCTAATTCTTTCGCATTTACACTTTGTACAGTTGAACTGTAGAGAAGATAAATGTTCCTCACTGGCACAGCTACTCTGCTCATGTGCTCACACACAGGGCTAGATTCCAGTGTCTGGTGGTTTCCTCCAAACCAACTAGAGGTGTTGTATTCTAGATCTGGCCAGAGAACAAAAGAACATAAGAATGGCTATACTGGGTCAGACCAATGGTTCATTTGGCCCACTATCCTGTCTTCAGGCAGTGGCCAGTGCCAGATGCTACAGAGGAAATGAACAGAACAGCGCAATTATCAAGTGATCCATCCCCTGTCATCCAATCCCAGTTTCTGGCAATTGGGCATCATCCCATCTCATGAAAGAGACTGAGAGGGACACAAGGTGAAAGGGATCATTGTGCCTAAATTCATTATTGTTGTAATTACCACAAGTGGAGACACATCTCTCTCTGCACTAATTGGGGACACCTACAGACACTAACTGTTGTGGCTAATGAGCAAATATGAGATGACAAACTATACACATAAGAAAATAAGGCCATACTGGGTCAGACCAAAGGTCTATCCAGCTCAGTATCCTGTCTACTGACAGTGGCCAATGCCAGGTGCCCCAGAGGGAGTGAACCTAACAGGTAATGATCAAGTGATTTCTCTTCTGCCATCCATCTCCACCCTCTGACAAACAGAGGCTAGGGACACCATTCCTTACCCATCCTGGCTAATAGCCATTAATGGACTTAACCTCCATGAATTTATTTAGTTCTCTTTAAACCCTGTTATAGTCCTAGCCTTCACAACCTCCTCAGGCAAGGAGTTCCACAGGTTGACTGTGTGCTTGTGAAGAAGAACTTCCTTTTATTTGTTTTAAACCTGCTGCCCATTAATTTCATTTGGTGGCCCCTAGTTCTTATATTATGGGAACAAGTAAATAACTTTTCCTTATTCACTTTCTCCACACCACTCATAATTTTATATACCTCTATCATATCCCCCCTTAGTCTCCTCTTTTCCAAGCTGAAAAGCCTCTTTAATCTCTCCTCATACGGGACCCGTTCCAAACCCCTAATCATTAGTAGTTTACACCACAAACACCCCTCCGCTCCAATTGTTTGCCACACTCACATGTGTCTGTTTTCATATTAGAGTACAAGACCTTTGGGGCACAGTCTTGTCTTGCTGTGTGTTTGTAGCACCAGCACAATGGGGAACCAATCCTGATTAGGGCTTTGGGTCACTAAAGAAATGCAAATCATAAATAATTCTCATCCTCTGACTAGGCAGGTGGGTCACCTTTCTGAAGGCACCTTCAGGGTTCTCCAGAGAGCAGAGTAGTCCAGACTCTCATCCCCTTTCCTTAGAATACACTGCAAAGGCTGTTTGGGGCAGGTTGTACTACACTCACCTTCCTGTCAATTACAATTCTTAGACACTCTTAGTCCTTCACTCTTCACAGGTATTTAATATATCACTTTATCTAGAAAATTTCACTATGTATTACTTGGCTTTAATGAGTTCAACATTTAGTAAGCAAGGCAGTGGATTATGTGGGAAATGCATTAACCTCTAACATGGCTGTAAAAATAGCCTTAATAAAATAGAGCTAAATCCTACTTAATAGTAATAAAATAGGAACCACTATGTTCTGGGGGTAATAATGACCTTTGAGTCATTCCTTTTGATTTTAGAAGGTTGAGCATTTGGAGCTCCTTAAGAAACTTTCAAGCCTGGATGGCTACAGAAAATTGCACATTTTAAAGGAGCTTCAAATCTACTGATAACTTCTGTGTAAGTCAAAGAAAATTAGTTTAAAAATTATTAAAGCCACCCTGAACCTTCAGAGCGTAGAGGTCTGTGCGCTGATAGCTAGACTTTAGGATAGTGCCATCCCCAAATATAACAACAAATAAAACCCGGGAATGATTAATGTTTCTCAGAGACAAGAATTCTAGGAAGAGACACATAACCATAACCAAGAGAATATGCACCATCTGGAAACTGTAGCTAGCCTCCCAGTGAACCAAACTGTTGCTCCTCTGTGACCTCTAAGGATGAGCATCAATTTTGTTCCTTACTTGGGTGATATGTAAGAACTGGGTCCATATTCAGAGTGGGCCCAACTCGCCTGCAGTTTCATACAAGCAGCTCCCACTAAACTCACTGAAATGACCGCACGCATACTATGTGGCTGCAGCATTGAGCCTACTGTATTTGCACAGACGGAGTAAACAGCAGTTATTTTTGTTCTCAATTAAAAATATCTTTTAACAAATTGAGAACAGGGTCTCCATTTCATCTTCCTTTAAAAACAACATAGAATCATAGAACTGGAAGGGACCTCAAGAGGTGATCTAGTCCACTCCCCTGCACTCAAGGCAGGACTAAGTATTATCTAGACCATCCCTGACAGATGTTTGCCCAACCTGCTCTTAAAAATCCCCAATGATGGAGATTCCACAACATCCCTAGGCAATTTATTCCAGCGCTTAACCACTCTGACAGTTATGAAGTTTTTTCTAATGTCCAACCTAAACCACACTTGCTGCAATTTAAGCCCATTGCTTCCTGTCCTATCCTCAGAGGTTAAGAAAAATAATTTTTCTCCCTCCTCCTTGTAACAATCATTTATGTACTTGAAAACTGTTATCATGTCCCCTCTCAGTCTTCTCTTCTCCAGACTAAACAAACCCAATTTTTTTAATTTTCCCTCACAGATCATGTTTTCTAGACCTTTCATCATTTTTGTTGCTCTTCTCTGGACTTTCTCCAATTTGTCCACATCTTTCCTGAACTGTGGCACCCAGAACTGGACACAATACTCCAGTTGAGGCCTAATCAGCACGGAGTAGAGTGGAAGAATTACTTCTCATGTCTTGCTTACAACACTCCTGCTAATACATCCCAGAATGATATTTGCTTTTTTTGCAACAGCGTTACACTGCTGACTCATATTTAGCTTGTGATCCACTATGACCCCCAGATCCCTTTCTGCAGTACTCCTTCCTAGGCAGTCATTTCCCATTTCGTATGTGTGCAACTGATTGTTCCTTCCTAAATGGAGTACTTTGCATTTGTCCTTATTGAATTTCATCCTATTTACTTCAGACCATTTCTCCAGTTTGTCCAGATCATTTTGAATTTTAATCCTATCCTCCAAAGCACTTGCAACCCCTCCCAGGTTGGTATCGTCCACAAACTTTATAAGTGTACTCTCTATTCCACTATCTAAAACATTGATGAAGATATTGAACAGAACCGGACCCAAAACTGATCCTTGTGGGACCCCACTCGTTATGCCCTTCCACCATGACTGTGAACCACTGATAACTACTCTCTGGGAACGATTTTCCAACTAGTTATGCACCCACCTTACATGCTCCATCTAAGTGGTATTTCCCTAGTTTGTTTATGAGAAGGTCATGCAAGACAGTATCAAAAACATGTTAATGAACCAACTAACATTCAGCTACTCTCAATGCAATTAATGGGAATTAATTGTCAATAAGTATATAGACTTTGTTCTGGGTGTAGGCTATCAACCAGACTTTAAATTAGCCCATTCAATTAGCAACTAGTAGAAAGCAGAAATTACTCTAGGAACTCCTGGACTGGGTCTCCTGGTGACCCTGCTCTCCTAGCTCTCATTTTCCCCTCTCTGCTCCTCTTCACTTTTTCCCTTCTCTAGATTATTTTTCAGTCCTCCTACTCTCTCTGTCAGGCCACCATTTCTCCCACAGCAAGTCTTCTGCCTACTCCCATCTGGCTATTAGCTCTTGCCATGCTGAATCAGCACTTCTGAATGCAAAGCCCTCTCTCAGCAACTGACAGATGGCTCTTGCGTCTGCTGATGTCGCTTCAGCACCACAATAACCAGCACCACGCAAAAGCAGCGTGGGAGTGCTAGCCTAACCTCAGCAGGAGCACCTGGAAGAGAGCAGCCGACATACTGGGTCCCTTGGGCCCATATTTATGGATTATGCAGTATGGTAAAAACAGAAGCACCTTACTGTCATAACAGCCTTACAAATCCAAAGGCTTCTGTCCTTTATGTTCTCTTCAAAACAAACTGGCTATTTTTAGACATGCCAAGCAGTATCTGCCCAGCATGTCAGCTCCAGGGAACAGGCCTCTGCTCATTTATTCCGGTGAGTCTAACCATGTTCCTTAGACTTGCAAGAACAAACCCAAGGGGGATTGGAGAATTTGCACCTCTAAGATGGTGAGAAAATTGACATGCGAGTCTAAGATCCTATGAAGCTAGCAAAATGAAACCTCACATTCAGAACAAGGTCACGGGATTATAATCAATTTCTCAGTGGGGAAACCAGTGGAGAGAGCACCCAGATTAGAGCCAGACACTAGAGGTAGCTGGGAGGGGGAAGTGACACAATAAACACTCCCTTCAAGAGCTGTCCATCTACCTAATCGTTGGTGGATAGTGGATAAGCATGTACCTTATCCACTATCAACAGTAGAAAGATGGAAGCTGCAGGTATTCCAGGTGTTTAAAAAAGTATGCCACTCATTCAGAGACCTAAATACATATTTATCCAGTTTTTTTAAATCTTGGCTCTGATTTTTTTTTTTTTTTTTGGTAACTTGGTAAATCAAGAACATGCAATTGTTGACATCTTGTTTACACTGTATGAAAGTTCAGCAAACTGATACATGATGATGAGGAACAGTCCTTAAAATCAGTATGGATCTGCTATTATTACATGAGTGTAATGTGATTGTTGATATGCCCTATTTTCAAATGTAGTATTAGAAAATAGGAGCAAGGTCATCTGATATAGCAGAATTGACTAACCTCATCAGCATATTTTTTAGCTTTAACTTTACTGAGAGTTCTTTGCCTATTTCTAAACCAAGGAAAAAGAACATGAAAACATTTTTATAGACTGGCTGACTAACTTAAAATAAGTGTATGAAATGCTGATTAGCCAACCACACACCTAAATCACTAGCCCAGTGGCAGGAGTGCATGTCTCTCAGTCTGTGAGGGAGGCTTTCACCAACACCTTACAGAAACACAAACATTCTGGACAGAGCTGCTCATGTTCTACGCCTGAATAGGGCATTTAGGGGGCAGATTATCTCCTACATCCCAGCTTCACTCAGCACAGGAGTGTGAGGGAAGCCTTAAGGAGAGGATTATGGCTCCCTGATTCTCAGGCCAGGATTACACCAGCAGTGTAAATTACCATGTGCTACCTGAAGATCAGCAGGGCAAAATAAAACTCTGCCCCACTGCCTCCCCCAACACATTGGCGGGGGGTGGGAGGGCAGAGGGCAGTTGGAGCAGGAGCTAGCTCTTCTGATTTTGTGCTACCTGACATCACCCCGGGTGAGGAAAGGGGATTTTCATCTGGCCAGTTATAGGCAGGGTCTGGCTTCTTTATGACATCTGAATGGAGTAAAGGGGTCGCATTGTCATTGAGAATGTTGCCCCTAAATTCTGCGGTGCACTATGAAGAACTTCAGGAAAGTAATTGGAATAGTCTGTTACTCTATCAAAGCATCATAATGTGACTTTTTTAATGGAGGTTGAAAATGAGTGCCTAGTTGCTATATCTCCAAACTACCACAGAATGGCAGTGTTTCCGATCACTGCTGTTGTCTGGACAAGCAGTGCCCTTTAGGCTACTTGCCCATTGCTAACATACTCTGTTAATAAGGATTCAAGACGCGCCATTGTGGCAAACAAACCAAGCACCTGACAATCCAACCAAGGCAATATTCCAAACTGAACATTTTTTAAAAATAATGAGTTCTATCAGGACAATTGCTATGAATGGTATTTGTCAAGGAAACCTCACACTCAGGAAACTCCCATTGATTGCAGTGCTGCAGCTTCAGCTGAAGGATGCACATAGCCATCCATCAACACTGCAAATAGACTAATTTGAGGTGCATGAAATTTCCATGCCCACTAATCCAAGAGAAGAGTGCCAAAGGAAGGCCAAGAAGTGGCAGGAGTCGACAGAGACTATTAGGTAATTTTAAAACAGCTACCAACTTTCTATTCCTTCTTCTGTAAAAAATCTGTCTAGCTAGGAAATGTACAATGTGTGTGCTGGATATTACATCTGAACAATATATGCCTGCCACAGCTGATCCACCGGTAGAACAACCGTACAAATGGTGTTTTCCTTTGAGTGCTTTAGGAGGGTACCTCCTAGAAAATGATATCTCACAACATAGTTTTGGAGCAGGAGATTTTCCTATCTTTATGTTCAAATTTCCCTGGTGTCTTTTCTCCCTGTTCTGGGAAAGGAGAAAGTGATAGTTGGACTGGCAAGCATTTTCTCAAGAGCCAAACTACCAACCCTAGCCAGCTGAGTTACTCCCAGGTAGTCTAACAGTACTGACACCAGTACCAGGGATTTCCCCTCCAGCTAATCTTTACATGCAATGAGGTTGTGGGAAAATGGCTATGCAAGGAAAAGGAAACTAGACAAGTATGTAGCTAGATAGATTACGCACACTGACACAGAAGAGGCAGAGAGCTACAGATGGGAGTAAGCTTTAGCCAAAATCCCACATGTTTAGGATAGTTAGGCTATGTCTATGCTACAGACCTGTGCCGCTATAAGGTCTCCTGTGTAGCCACTCTTTGCTGACAGGAGAGAGTTCTCCTGCTGGCATAATTAAACCACCCCCAATGAGCGGTGTTAGCAGTGTCAGCAGGGTAGCCTCTCCTGCCAACATAGCGCTGTCCACACCAGTACTTTTGCCAGTGAAACTTATGTTGGTCGGGGGGGGAGGGGAGTTTCACACCCCTTACCAACAAAAGTTTTACTGATAAAAGTGGTAGTGTAGTCAAAGACTTAGTGACACTAGTGCTATACTCTCAAGTTACAAATCCCTGCAATCTTGTTGTAAAAAATACAGGTTCTTGATAGACCAAGAACCATATTTTTCAAGGGCGATTAAAATGCAAAACTTTTTTCTCATGCATCATAAAAGGTAAGTTCCTAGTCCAACAAAAAATACATATATTGTTTCCCCTTCTGGCCCAAGCAAAAAAATTGGGATCTAATATATTGTTCCAGTTAGGGGGCAAAATGTCTATAGCTGCACCTTCAGTCTGGGTGTGTGTGTCTCAAGTTTTTTCCATCTTTTTTGTCTGTTCTGCCTCCCCCTACATACACCCCCTGCCCAAAACAATACTCAGCAAAAGCTTCTGAGAGGTTCGCATATGCCTTTTGTCTTAGGTGGAGGCTTATGCTTATAGTTATGTTAGCTCAAGGGTGCATTCATAGCTATCAATGGGGTTGTAACTCAACCCATAACAAGGTTTCATCTTGCTCATAATAATATTTTCAAAATTATGCCTGATTGGGTGAGAAGTACTGAAAATACCACATACACAAGGCTACTGTCATCATCCCTTTTCAGATCATATTTAATTACTGGTCTACTTTCCATGCTTCACTGAAAATTGTTCATGTTAAAAGTACTTAATCATGTAGGGATACATTTTCAAAGTAGCGTGTGGGAGTGAGGCACACAAATCTAGTTAACAAAATGATGTTAAGAATATCTAGCTGGCCAGGGTACACCAACCAATCCTGTTAACATTACTGAAAACAATAGTATTGATGTTTAAGTTCAGAGTAATTAAGAAAACATGAAATGTAAAATAACGCAGGAGAGTATGAGTCTTTCTCTATGAATTCTAATCATTAGTGCTTGCTACATGTGATCTTTCAGCGTTCACCTTTCTGTTACATAACAGACTATTGGGCTGGTGACTACCAAACATTGTGTATGCCTATTACAGGTTTATTTGGTGTCTTTTCCATTGAGAATAAGTTACTGAAAACACAAAGAACCCCTGAGGATTGGAGGAAGTTGGATATAATGCCATTCCTCAATATGAGGTGAACAAGAAGTCCCACGTCACAGAGCTCAGCTTCTAACACAGGTAAAACTCTGGAAAGTTTTATGCAGGGATGTTTAGCCACCAATGGAGTTCCACCACTGGCAGCAACATTAGGAGTGCTGATACATAGAATTCATAATTGCTCTAAATACAGCAGCCTCTAATCCTAGTTAGAGCAGATACAGATGACACAGCAGTAAAAATTCCAGAAGCCACTGGGACCTGCCTGCTATTTCTCCCTCTGGCAAAGTGGCAACTAGGTTGGAGCACACCGAATTTTATGTGCTCTTAGAAAATGTAGGACAAAATAACAGATGCATAGGAACAAACATTTAAGTGACATTCTGGGTTTCCTTTAGCTAGAAGCAACAATGTATAGACAATATTAGTCCTGTGTTAAACTTCTTATACTCAGTGGTAGATTATAACATGTATATAATTATGCATACAATTTTAACAGACTTTACATTAGTCAGTGAGTAGTCTACATCCTGTGAAGAAGCTTACTTAAATTTCTGAGGTCCCATCAAAATCTAGGTTTATCATTCAGTTTTGAAACTTTTATATTTCTGAGAAATATTTTTAAAATTTACAAGTGCTAATCTTAGAAATAACTTGCCCTTTTCTAAAGTGTCAAAAAAGATTCAGATTAACAACAGCACTTAAGCTTAAAATGTGCTATAGCTCTTCTTCATGAAATAGATTGCAGTTAAAATATCACAAAGGTTTTGCAGACAATCATAAAATATACCAGTAATCCCATTTTATATTGCATGTAATGGGGTCTCTTGCATAATAGTCCAAAAGCTTCAATCATATGTTAACAAATGATTCTGCAATATAGAAGAAGATAGAAGGGCAGGAGAATGCAGTCGACACTAGGAAAGGGAAGGAAGCACTGACAGATGTGAGGGCAAAAGCTGTGAAAGAAAATTAAATATAAGCTAAAACACTTTAAAATGAAGTATGAATCAACTTTCTTACGGTCACACATATGAAGAGATTTAGAGTTTGTTTTTAAAAAGAGCATTGGTTAGTGCTGTAGACAAGTGGCTCCCAACCTTTCTAAACTACTGTACCTCTTTCAGGAGTCTGATTTGTCATGCATACTCCCAAGTTTCATCTCAGTTAAAAACTACTTGCTTACAAAATCACACATAAAAGTACAAAATTTGTCACAGCACGCTATTACTGAAAAATTGCTTATTTTCTCCTTTTTACCATATAATTAAGAAATTAATCAATTGGAATATAAATATTATACTTACATTTCAGTGTATACTTATATAGAGCAATATAAACAAGTCATTGTCTATATTAAATTTTATTTTATACTGACTTCACAAGTGCTTTTTATGTAGTCTGTTGCAAACCTAGGCAACTATCCAGATGGGTTGATGTACCCCCTGGAAGATCTCTGCCTACCCCCAGGGTATGCGTACCCCTGGTTGAGAACCACTGCTGTAGACCTTTCTCCTCCACCCCCATTGTAGGGCTGCACAACTGTCTATTCTCTACTTAATCATAGATACCACCAAATGGGTTTAAATCCAAACATAAATCTTGACCGAATACAGCATTCCCAAGTCATCTCATGAACGAAGAGGGAGTGGGAAGGACACTCAAATGAATTAACAGAGATTTAAAAACAAGTAAATATCTGACAAACATATATATCCAATTATGATTAAATCATGGCGTGGGAACTATACTTTATGAGTAAACAGCATAACGTAAGAGTATTTCTACAAATGTTTTTCCGAGCTGTGACACTCGTCAGAGCTGGTACACCTCACAGCTAATTCTCACTCTGCTCAGGCTTTCATTTGAGAAGAAGCCTAGGCCATGCGTATATCTCACCTTCCTTCTATCTGGGTTATGCTGCTTTCATTAATCAGTGTCTCTCATTGGCATATCCTTAATCCTGACCTCTGCCTGGCTATTTGAACTGTGCTTCTCTGCCCATTTCCTTTCCCTAAGCAGCTGACTGGCCAGTGATTCATTGCCTCCTGGATGTTCAAAGGTAAAATTAATCAGGCTGATTTGCATTGTTTGTGAGTCCTCTCTCTGTGTATTCTGCTCCTGGCTTGCATCAGCTGCCTGATTGCTAGAAGCAGCCCTGGTGCCACCTCACATTCCCTCCTTATTTACACCTGTTTCCATCTTTGAAATCTGTGGCTCTCTCAAGATTATTCATTTGGACTGTTTCACTGCTGGTGCCTTGCTTCGGATGCAGCTTTTTCTCTGCTTCCCTGAGTTGAATCTGGGGCTCTCAGTTGCTACTCAGCAGCATGCTTCTGGAAAGCAACAATTTGCTACTCTGATCAGCTTTTATACTGTGCTAGGAGTTTACCATTGAAATTCATAGTCAGTCATCTCTGTTTTGCAGAAATAACATTGCTTTTATTCATCATTCCTTTATTGCGGGGCTAGATTGTTCCTTGCCATGGTAAAAAATCTGTGGAAGAGCTAAAGTTATTTCGAATTGGACAACTGAATTTCCAAGGAATCATGCCATTGGAGATTACCATCTCCCTAGAGCAAGCAGAGAGCATGGCCTGAAAAAGGGAATTTGGATATAAAGTTGGGCAGCGGTGCAAATGTATCTAACATGGGTTGATGGCAAAGCAGTTTTATGGATCCTGGCATTGCAGATCATAAAAAGCCAGCAGTCATTCCACACTAAATAACAAGAGCTGCCATAGAGCCAAGAAATGGGTGTGCAGGGCACTCTGTGTAGCCAAAACCAACTTGGTGGCATTTAGATTTGGTAGCATTTTATACTCGCTTTGTGTAAGATGCAAGGCAGTAGGTACTCAGTCTCCACTGTGAATTTGGTCCACTGAGCCTAAATGAGTCTAAGGGCCAGACTGCAAAGTGATGTGTAAATTAGACTTCCTAACACTCAGACTCCTTTGTACACCCACTTACGGAAGAATAAGAGAGTAGGACTTGGTAAGCCTTATTCCCCTAGGAGCCAGGAGACATGAGCATAGCAAGAAAAGCAACTAAGGGGAGGGCATGAATGTAAACAAGTTGGATGTTTCTCCACTGCAGCTGGAGTGGGACTTGAGCTAGTGCCCTACAAACAGTAGGGTGGATGTTGCGGCTCAGGGACCACTCAGGCTCTCAAGCCCTCCTGACCTTCTGGGTCTGAGCTCTGGTGGCTAGCCCAAGTCTCTGCCAGATCCACAGTGTCCACACTGCTATTTTTAAGATGCTAGTGGAAGTCTATCTACCCAGGCTGGGAGGCTCACTCCCAGCTGCAGTGTAGACATATCCAATGAGTCTGAGAGTCTAAATTAGCGTAAAAGGGGCAGATTTTGCTTTTAGTTTCACAGTTCTATTGAAGTCATTGGGAGTTGTACCCATGTAACTGGGGACAGGATGTGGCCCAGATAATGTAACTCATGCCACTTTATATACCACCTCTGAAAATGGCCCAATATGATGACAATCCTTTTGAAATAGTCACTGAATAGTAAAATAGCCCCCTTCCTTTTTTTTTTTTTTTTTTTTTTGCCAGTACTAAAAAGGTAGCCGTAACTGTCCATGTGTACTCCTGGTGCATTCTGATCATCATACTGCAGATGTTTCAAGAGCAAAACCTTGGACTTGAAATCTCCAAGGATATCCCCTGTGCTATACACTTGTGCTACATAGGAAGTTGGAAGGAAATTAGTGGAATGGCCATTCTTTTGAAGGCTTTGAAGTTTGCTTTACTATTCTCTGACTCACTGGTGATTCTTCTGTGAGCTGGAGTAGATCATGTTCAGCATGTTCTTTTCCTAAGCAAGTGTTTTTCACTAGTCTGAAAAACTGACCCCTTCATTTCCTCATCAAACTTCAAAAATGCTTGTATTTTTTATTCTGTTTTGTAGTTTAGCATTAATTGTCGCACTCAGAGACTTAACCATGCAAAGAAGATGCTTCTCAAATGTGCAACAGGATATATATGGTAAAATCATCTTTCATGCATGTGTGTTATGAGATGTCCTGCTTCAGGTGATTCTTGGTCAGAAGGTCTCCCTATAAAGTCAACATAATTAGCATTCATGGTTTGTGGCAGAAAACAGTGACATTATCTAAAAAGCAGTGTTGATAACTTGTAACTACAAGGACATCTTCATCAAATTGCTAATTTAACTCTCTGTGCTTTAAAGGAAAGCTTGTTGTGAAGTTGTTTCATTGCTGCACATATTCTTAAAATGGGAGATACACAAACTTTGTTCATTCTCATTGTTTCTAAAGGAGTGTAAAGCAAGGAAATTTCCTACTGGCTAAACTTTTTGGAAGATCACATAATGAGTTATTCATCTCCAATCCCTGTACAAAGCTCAAGCATACTGTACCCATTACAAAAGAAATGCAAAGCAGAAAATCAGCCATTTGTGTCCATGACAACAAGGGGATGGAGAAGTATTTTGATAAATCTGAGTTCATTTGTATTTGAATAAATATTTCAGTCTGTGACTTTGGTGGTTTGTGTACCGAACGATCTTTTAGAGCCTTATTGAAGACTGTTGTTTTTACACTAAAACTTGAGAACTATTTAAACTGAAGTAAAACAGAGCTCTCTTTTGTTATACACTGACATAGTGCTTGCAAGTGGGGAAGTATTGCCTCTTAGAGTGGCAGTGTTAAGTTTTCCCAGATGACTGGGTGGGGGCTTAAGCCAGTTCTGGACTGTTTTGTATTGTTAAGAGGAACCCCTAGATATTTAACCCTGCTCTTGTTGCTGCCAGCTCCACCTGGCAGAAGGGTTACACTGGAAACACCTCCTCTGACATGGAAATAGCTGACTGTAGCAGCTTCTAATGCCACCTGTCTGGGCAGGCCTCTTTAGGTATGTCTACACAGCAACTAGACACCTGCGGCTGGCCCGTGCCAGCTGACTTGGGCTTGTGGAGCTCGGGCAGTCCAAGCCCAGAAGTTTACTCAGCAATGGAACAATCCCACAGTCCGAGACCCACAGTCCAAGTCAGGCTGGCGTGGGCCAGCCGCCATTTTTCTTTGCTGTGTAGACATACCTTTAGGCAGCTATGCTGCACAGGCAACCAGAGGAATATCATGTAGGTTTGCACAGCACTCCAAAGGGCCCAGAGATGAGGTGGGGCCATAGCCCCACTCACCCTGTGGAGAGTGACTGAGGCACAGCAGGAGCAAGCTTCACATCTCACCACTCCTATGTGCCCATGGAGTGGTGCAGCTCTGTACCACCCCCAATACAGGACTGTGCCCAATAGCAACAGCCTAGGCCTTGGCAATTTTCAGACAAAGTATTCACAGCTCATAGACAAATGATCATTTTCTCTGTATATAGGAATATGTAAACGAGACTTTTCTCCCTATATACAAATGTCCATGGGGTTCACAAGGTATATTTGCTTCCATGGACTAGTGCATCAAAATATCCAATATCAGAATATGCTACAGTTTCTCCACATTGATTCCAGTTTTAAATCAAATGCACAATAGAATTGGAAGATTATGTCTAACAAATGTTTCACAGCTGAAAAGAGCGCAAACACCAAGCTGTTCCTAGTTATAGCAATTACCTTGCACCCTACTCAGCAAAAACATTAGATGGATGGTCCCAAGTGTTGAGAGGCTTTCCATGGCCTGCCTAGGCCTCCCAATGAGCAGCTATGCAGTCTGATATTCATAGATATCCTGCTCTACCGCTACAAACATCAACATACTCATTGGAGTACAGGGAACATTTTATCCAAGGTGTCACTAACGGAAACAGCCACTTTCCTAAAACTGAAGGTGAAAAACAACTAACAACCTGTGGCAGTTTGCAGACTCTGTGTTTTCTTAGTCCAATTAAAACCGTTATGAGAATAGCTTCTACCCAAAAGAGATAGAATCTGATAGGAATGATAAATCACAGGCCTGACTCTGATCTCACTTAAATCAGCATCACACCAGAATAATTCCACTGGGTGACTAGATTTGGGGAGTGACTAGATTTGGGGAGTGACTCCTAATTCATACTGGTGTGTGACAAACAAACCCAGGAGATAAGCAGTAAAAATCAGAAAAAAATGGTGAGAGTAGGAGCTGGGGGTGTTTTTAATAGCTGCAAACACCCCAAATGGTAAATTTCCCTATCCTACAGGAGATGAAAATTGCTGTGCAGGCATAGAGAGCCCAGTTTGCATGCACTGAGCTGGGATAATTTGTTTGGATGTTCTGGGGTATACAGAGTTTTCTCAGCAACCTAAGTGTAAGCTAATTGACATCAGGTCAGCCATAGTTTCTCCTTTCTATTGAGAGAGGAAAACAGAATATACCAAATATCATTGAATTGGATATATAGAACTGAGCAGTTTCATCAAATATACAGTCAAAAGAACACTTCAAAATGTTTATTTGGACTCTTCTCACAAACTGATGCATTCAGCCACAGATTTTAAATATATGAGCAGAATCACCAAGGGTGGGAGTCCAACGGACTGCCTCTCTTCCAGGGGCGGCAGGTTAGTATAATTTTTAGTGGTGCTCAGAACGGGTCCAAGTCGTGTCCCCCCCCTCCCCCTCCACACAAACGCACCTGCCTAAGGCTCTGGGAGGAAGTTTGGGTGCGGGAGGGGTGTGGGCTCCAGGATGGAGTTTGGGTGCTGGGTGTAGGGTCTGGGCTGGAGCAGGGAGTTCGGGTGCAAGAGGGGGTTTGGGGTGTGGGCTCTAGAAGAGAGTTTGGGTGTGGGACGGGTGCAGGCTCTGGGACGGAGTTTGGGTGCTGGCTGCGGGCTCTGGGCTGGGACAGGGGGTTGGGGTGTGGGAGGAGGTGCGGGGTGCAGGGCGTCGGGCTGGGCCGGGGATGAGGAGTTTGGGGTGCAGCAGGCAGGCTGCCCCGGCGCTGGGGAAGGGGGCCAGAGAGGAGGACTCCCCCCAGCCCTCTCCCCGCCAGCAGCAGTGAGCTCCAGGGGACAGAGAGGGGGGCCCTCTCCACCCCACCCCCCAGCATGACACTCGCCCAAGCTCCTCCAGGTTGCTGCTCAGGAGGTCCAGCCAGGATGAGTCCCGCCCCCCTTGGAGTCAACTCTGAGTCACTTCCCCAGGGGGGGGTGGGAGAGAGGCTGCCATGCGTCTCCTCCCTCTGCAGGTGCAGCAGCTGCCTCAGCCTGCCCCCGTCGCCGCTCTCTTGTAGCCAGCTGCAGCAGGGTCCGGCGAGGGAGTGCAGCGCGGAGCTGCAGGAAGCAGCGCCCACTGCCCAGGGCAAGCAAGGAAACTCGGGGGAGGTGCGCGGGGCGGCAGACGGGGCCAGGGGGATGCTCTGGGGGAGGCGCGGGGGCAGCGGGCAGGGCCGGGGGAGAGACCCAGCCCTGACCATTGGTGGAGCCAGGCCCCCTGGGCCCTGAATTTGCTGGAGCCCAGGGACCACGGGCCCATATAACTCACCGCCCCTGCTCTCTTCATGGCCCTGATGAAGTGTAGGCTTGTGTTTGCTACAAAAATCCTCCGGAGCTTTTCTGGTGACTGAACATTAGTGGCCCTTACCCCATGTTTAACTGACTTTACACTCAGAAATATTTGCTTGGTCACTTGATATTTCACTTTACAATTTCAGATGACAAATCCTTGCTTTAATCCTCTGTCTTTACCTTCTGCCCCACATCTTTTTCTGAACAGGATCTTGATTTCTTCCAAGAGAAAATTGACAAAATACTATGTGCTCTCCCCTCTCCTCAGCTTGCCTTCCCTTTCCCTTCTCAACTCACTTCTCCTTCTCCTGTCACATATGTAGAAACTTCACCTCCTTTTTCCTCCTCTAACCTCTCCACTTGCTCCAGTGAACCCATCCCAATCCATCTCCTGATATCCTTCATGTCTATTCTCATCCCCTCCCTTATCCTTCTTCTTCACCTCTCCTCACAATATAAGCATGCTTTAGTCTTTTATATCTTTTAAAAAAACACCTTTAACTACCACCCCATCTCCCTTTCATCTCTAATCTCATTGAACACGCTGTCTATAATCACTGTCCAAAGTTCCTCTCCTCCAATTCCTTCCTAGATTAGCTCCAACTCGGTTTCCACCACTTGCACTGCACTGAAACCATTCTCACCAAAGTCTCTAATCACTTCTTCCTAGTTAAAGCTCAGAGCCAGTACTTCATCCTCATCCTCCTTGATCTGTCAGCCACCTTCAATGCAGTTGGCCATGCTCCTCTTCTTGAACCTTTGTGGTCTCTTTGCTTCTGTGACTCTATCCTCTCCTGGTTTTCCTTCTATCTCTTTAATTGCTCCTTCAGTATGTCCTCCAGAGGATCCTCCTTATCCCCACTCTAACTTTCTGTGGAGGTTCCACAGCGCTCCATCTTTGGTCCCCTTCTCTTTTCCCTCTATACTTTATCTCAGGGTAATAAGAACATAAGAACAGTCACACTGGGTCAAACCAATAGTCCATCTAGCTCAGTATCCTGTTTCCAACAGTGGCCAGTGCCAGATGCTATAAAGGAAATGAACAAAACAGGCAATCATCGAGTGATCCATTCCCAGTCATCCAAGCCCGGGTTCTGGCAATCAGAGGCTAGGGAATCTCAGAGTATGGGGTTGCATCCCTGACCATCTTGGCTAATAGCCATTGATGGACCTATCCTCCATTAACTTATTCTTTTTTGAACCCAGTTATACTTTTGCCCGTCACAACATCCCCTGGCAACGAGTTCCACAAGTAGACTGTGCATTGTGTGAAGTACTTACTTTTGTTTGTTTTAAACCTGATGCCTATTAATTTCATTGGGTGACTCCCGGTTCTTGTGTTATGTAAAGGGGTAAATAATACTTCCTTATTAGTTTTCTCCACACCAGTCACAATTTTATAGACCTCCATCATATCCCCTCTTAATCATTTCTTTTCCAAGCTGAAAAGTCCTAGTCTTTTTAATCTCTCCTCATACAGAAGCTATTCCATACCTTTAATAATTTTTGTTGCCATGTCGACTCCCACCTCCAATCAGCCCATGATACCAGCCTCTGTTACTCACCTATTAAATTTTCCAAACAACTTCATGCTTTCTCCCTTCGAATTCCTCTTTAAAACTGGCCTCTGCTGTGATGCCTACAAAAATAATTGACAGCAGTTAGCAGTTAGGCCACTGGTGTGTTGAGGCCACTGCCTATGATGCCGATCAATACTGTCTAATTGTTTCCTTGGACTCTCCTATCTGTCTGTATCCATCTGTCATCTCTTGTCATATACTTAAGCTCTTCGGACTAGGAACTGTCTTTTTGTTCTGCTTTGTAGAATACCTAGCACAGTGAGTCCAGGTCTTTGACTAGGGGTGCATGGGTAATACAAGTAATAAATATTCATAATAATACACTACTAATCCCTTTTCCCACCATCTAAGTGATCACTCACTGAAAGTGTAGTTAATGCTGCTCTGACTTCTGACTGTATTCTCCAGACTAACATCTGTCTTAAACCTAACCATAGGCAAGTACACATCTTCTACAGCCTCTGTTGATCTGAGAACTGCACATTTCAACCAAGTGCTGAAGTGGGTTTTCTTTTAGTCATAGTATAGCCTGGTATGCTGGTCCAGGACTTTTCCTCAGCTGTTGCTTCTATTCCTCCTCCTGAACCTGCTGCCTTTTGAATTTAAAAAACAAAAAGCACTTGCTCCTTCATGCCTGTGAGGCACTTAGAGCCATTTTTATGTGTAAGTGTTTATCTTTCAAATAGCGTAAATTTTAGGTACAGCTTTAAATAATTTTGCAGGACCTTTAATTTAGCACCCAGGCTTTTAGTCTACAATATGCATGTTTACTATGGTAATTTAGTTTAGTTTCTCTGTGTGCCTTCTCCCCAGAATGCAATAGGAAAAGTTTATGTGAGATATTAAAAATGTGATAGGAATGTCACACAGGATTTGTTTGCCTTTTTATATGACCCTGTGCACAAGATTTATACTTCCCATGATTTATACCTATGACAAAATAAAGGAAACCACTATGGATGTTGAGATTCAGCACCAATAATCTTTGAAGACCTTTTGTTTGCTGTGTTGTAGATAACTTACTCAGTATATCTTATAAATATATGTCTTCAAGAGTGACTCAGAAATAGTAAATATCTAATGCTAAAGTAACTGTACAGAATTGAAAAGAGAAGTAAACAAAAACAAACCAATCTGCCAATTGAAAATACACTAGACAACTGGAGTTCTACTGATACTACAAACCTGATTTCATCTCACTTCCCGCAGTGGAATTCCTTTTGGCCTCATCCTCCTCTTACATGGGTTAAGATAAGAGGTAACTGCATTGAACTTAATGAAGTTACACCAATTAATTTTGTTATAAGAGGAGAATCTAGTCCATTGACTTCAGCCAAGTAACTCTGGATTTACATTGTTGGAGCTTGTCTATATGACTTAGCTATACTAGTGCCTGGCAAGCCATGGTGTAAACTTACTGTGCACTAGCTTGCTGCACACTAACTGGCAGTGTGGACCCTGCTGCCCCACATTAAAAGTTCTGTTGTGTGCAGCAGGTAGTTGTGCTCTAGATTCACACCCCCAACTTGATATGCACTAAATCGCCATACAGATAAGCCCTTAGAGGGGAATCAGAATCCATATCTGCAATAACCATCACAGCCGTATCCATCAGCTTCTTGTACCACCAATTATTTGCTCAGAAATACACAAAATACTATAAGAAAAACCCTAAGCCTTATTGCACAAACATTTATATAAAGCTACACACATATACAGTATAAAATACGCATACAAATCTATAACCAGCAAGACGCATGCCTGCCTACATAATCAGATTTACATAGATTTATGTCACAACTCTCCAATTCTTACATCTGTATTGTTTAATTTAAATTGCAAGCTCTTTTGGGCAGAGGCTACACTTGTAGGCCTGTAAAGCTCCAAGCCCCACCAATAAGACTGAAGACATAATAACATAAAGTAGCTTTGTAAGGGATGCTTCTATAGTTTATGTGTAACTGCGCCATCTATCACCAAAGTCATTTTAGTGAAGCAAGTTTTCACCTATAGTTGGCAAATACACTGACCTACTGACTAAAGACAACATATCATTTTCATATTCAGAGAGCTTTCTTATAATAGCAGGAGAAAGAAGGTGGTCTCTGTGACACTGGCAGACCAGGCGCCAGCTCATTCCAAAGCCCCTAGTCCTCAACTGAACACTGAGGAACACATAGCTGGAGTCTTAAGATTGTAACTCATTTGTCTGTGTATGTTTACCAGCTTTAACCTTGTAAATAACTATTTCTTTTTCCTAGTTAACAAATCTTTAAGCAGTTTATCATAGGATTGGCTATAAGCATAGTCATTGGTGTGACATCTAAAGTGCAATTGACATGGGGTAAGTGACTGGTCCTTTGGGACTGGGAGTAACCTGAATTTTATTGTGATTTTTGGTATAAGGGACCATCTACAGCAAAGGCAAGTTTGCCTAGGTGACAGGATAGATCAGAATACCCAAGAGGACTGTCTGTGAGTCTATGTTCAGGCTGTGATAGTGGTTGAGGAGATCACACTGGATAATTGGTTAATGAAATCTAAGTATAGAACCCACAACCAATTTGGGGTTTGTGCCCTGCTTCTTATCTGGCTGCCCTCATGCTCTTGAGCCGATCCAGACAGTTTGACAGTCCCATATACAACCCCTGAAAACCACTATTTAGTGGGCAACATATCCTCTGCTTTTCTTGAGACATTGTTGTTTTATAGAGCTAGTATTCTTTTGTGAGCATAAGACAGAAAAGGCAGAAAAGGTTCCAATCCAGACTAGACAGAAAATTGTGTGGTGTACCTGGTTTTCCCTCTCCCAAATTAGAAAAATCTTTGTGACTTTCTATCCAATATACTATTGTTGGGTTTAAAGAAACTTTATTTCCCGCAGTTCTTTTATTTTTAGTTAACATTCAAAGCCTTATACCTACTACATCACACTGATGTAGTGACCTGTTGAACACAATTAAAAGTAATGACACTGAATAGTCAGTAAATAATTTTTTTACTATTCTGTTCCCAACATTTTCCCACCTGATGTACTTCCTTAGACTGCAGAGACTATAAAAGAGCATGGAACATTCACTGTTTATGAAGCAGATGCATTTTCTCAATTTTGAGGGCCTAATTAGCTCTGGGATTTGATGATGGAATACTAAACCTTTTACCCAATCCAAAATCCAACTTTCAGTCACACGGTCTGCTGACTTGGCTGATCTGTCTGAAATAAGTTGGGCGTCCCAATACAATTTTTATTGGACAGGTGTCAACATCAAAGAAAACACCATCACAACTGAGACTATCAACCTTGTGGCAGTCTCAGCAAAGAGGATAAGGAGTGTAAATTAACCTTTTCATTCACAGAGGTGTCCCCTGCAGTCAAGGTTGAAGCCTGACTGTGAGCCTTTTCTGCTGTAGCCTATGCAGTACCTATTTTATGGATAAATGGTGCATTTAATCTTCTCTCAATCCATCACCTTCTATAAGCATTAGATTAATTTTAAAAATAAAATATTTTTTAAATTCACATAAGTGTTCTCTGGCTGTGTGTCTGCAACTGCTTATGCTTGAGAAGACAGACAGAGCTAGTAAGGATGGACTTGGATGCTTCCCCTCAATTGCCATTCCTTGGAAAGCTGACAAGCATCTGTAGCAAGAGTGGCCTCAATATGTTTACACACCTCTACTCTTGAAGATCCTAGCATCTGAAGCTAAGTAGGAATTGAAAGAGGAATAGAAGGAGGGAAGGAATAGAATGAGCAGAAATAGAAAGAGGCTAAAGGAATATCTTCATTTTTATCTTATTCAGTCTCTGTTCCTCTTATTTGACACACGAGCTGGAACCACTAATGACTGTTGTACAGCCTTTGCCATCCATGCTGCAGTTTTTACCCACAATTAGCAGTTGATCTGTAATCGCTCTGCAATTCTAAATGGCCCATCATTGTGGAATCCAGACATCAAAGCCTGGGACAGCATGAGGTATACAAATTCTTCTTGATTCCCAGAGCCCAGACTAACATCTGGGATGTGTTATATATTGCATTGATCATTGTCATGACAGCTCAGCTCATCTGACCCTTGAGGGAACAAACTCATGCTTAGGGTTCTAAAAGTGAGGAGGTTGGAATATAAAGTATGTGGAAGTAGTTGGGGTTTTTTTGTTCAAATAAAATCTGAATGTGAAAATGAGTGGGATGGCTCTACCAGGGAAACAGAAGCCTTTAAATTTAAAACAACTAAATACAAATAAAAAGTGGGAGAATAAAAGCATTTTGTATCTTAAAAGCTGTTGTGATATTTATTATTTATAAATCCCTCACAGTAGTCAGTGGTATAATGTACTTTCCCCTATTTATGAAAAACTGAAGTGCCTAGTACCTGCTTTTAAAGCTTTGCAAATATACTGTAGATGCCCTGAATAAATATGTTTCAACTGATGTCAGAGATTCTTCTTGCCCATGGTGGTTTGAATGGTTGTGTACTCTACAGACAAGAAGCTTATTAATCTGTATTTTATCAATTTTCTATTGTCATCTTTCTTATAAGACTGTTAACAAGGTCTTTCTAGCCATCTTTGGATCATAATTCTCTGATGAATGGGTGAATGTGCCTATAACGTGTTGGTGCAAGACAAAATAGACACAGGCTATAACAACCCTGGGGCTGCCCAATTCTTCCTTCTCATGGACTTGCATATCCTTCTAAAGCAGGGGTTCTTAAACTGGGGGTCAGGACCCCTCAGGGGGTCGTGAGGTCATTACGTGGGGGGTCATGCGCTGTCAACCTCCACCCCAAACCCCACTTGCCTCCAGCATTTATAATGGTGTTAAATATATTAAAAAGTGTGTTTAATTTATTAGGGGGTCACACTCAGAGGCTTGCCATGTGAAAGGGGTCGCCAGTAAAAAAATTTGAGACACACTGTTCTAAAGTAACAAGATGAATCAATTTCAGAAAAAACATATTTTTTACAAAAATAGACAAGTTTAATAGGGTATGTTTTCTTGAAGAAAAGAGAACACTGCAGAAAAGTCCTGGAGAAGTTATAAGAACAGGACCCACATTTCACAAACTTTGTGAAGTAAGTTGGGAGAAGTATGTTTTCTGTTGTTAATAAAAGTGTCACTAACCTGTCAATCTTTCAGTAGCTAGATAAAGAAATGGAGGTACCTGTTAGAATGATGGAAATGCCATAAGATATGGAACCCTACAAAAGACTAGAGATGAGTCCTTATGGGTTTAACTGCCATATAACGAATATTAACAATTACACAAGTCACAGAATAGTGAAAGAAAACAATGGTGATGCTATTTTATCATTAAATTAAAAGGTCTATTTGGGGGCCGGTAAAAAAGTCAAACAAAGCCTAAACGAGCTAAAGACCTTTGCGGTACTATATCCTTAGTCTGAAAGGTTTTAGGGCAATAGTTGAAATATACATCACTAAGAAGTGCTGTTCGACATAAGACATTTATTTTGGATTTCAGGAAACAGTTCTGCCAGACATATACTGCAAAATCTCCCTCTCTAGATTATCTTCAAACATATCTGAGTGAAAGGGCAAACAGAAATTTGAAAGAGATGATTGCTTCCTTTGTGGGGGATATGGATACCCACTGAGACAGGAACATATATGAATTCTGATTTGCAATCATTTCCACTATTTATGAGGTCACTGGACTTACTCCTGCTGAGCTCAATTTAGGAAGAGCTTTGGTTGGATCAGTCAAGAGAATATTACAATCAAATTGACTTGGTGATGTCCAAAGTACCAGAGATATCTAACTCAAACAATGTATCAATAGGCTGAAAGCTATACACATACTAGCAAATGCCCTAATGCACAAAGTTTGAATGCAGCTGTCAATTTTTTTTTTACAAGGCCTAGAGGTATACAATATAAAATAAGATATGGGTAATGGGTTACAAACATTATTAATTAAAGACAAGAGGTCAAACTGGCTGACTCACCAGAATGTTGGACTGAGATTCAACACAGCAGATGGGCCTAACGAATATTTATTAAGGCAAAACACTCAGTAAGTCGTGATCAATTACTCACAAGTGGGAAGCTCATCAGGATGGTCACCACACACAGGGCCGGCTCCAGGATTTTGGCCGCCCCAAGCAGCCAAACAAACAAACAAAAAAAGCCGCGATGGCGATCTGCGGTGGCAATTCGGCGGGAGGTCCTTCGCTCCAAGCAGGAGTGAGGGACCATCCGCCGAATTGCCGCACGTGCCGCCCTTCTCTGAAGTGGCCGCCTCAAGCACCTGCTTGGTAAGCTGGTGCCTGGAGCCGGCCCTGACCACACAGTCACCTCCAGCACTGGACAATACACAGCTTCAGCTTCCCTCCGTTTAAGCTTGACTATTTATAACTTTTGTTATATTTTCTCATGCATATTAATTGCTCATTTTCATATCAATTACCCATTCCTGTCAGTACAACTTTTCTGGTAACTCAAACCGGTCTTTTCTAGCTTTCTGGGTATTTTATCTTTTTGTTTTCCCACACAAACATGATTACTGCGCATTTCATATACATGCCCCATTTCCCCCCACCCCCTGATAGCAGCAGATCTCTGTTCACAGTGTGTCCCTTCCACTGCACCCCCACGCCAGGGGTTTTGTGGATAAGTCATTTATGTTATCAACATTCGTAAATAGTGGAGTATCATCTGGGCTGAGATGGGGAGTACTGTACTGTTATGCTAGGAGGTGTTAATGCAGGGGTGGGCAAACTTTTTGACCCAAGGGCCATATCTGGATATATAGAAATTGTATGGCAGGCCATGAATGCTCACAAAATTGGGATTGGGCTGCGAGAGGGGGTGAGGGCTCTGGTTGGGGGTGCGGGCTCCAGGGTGCGGGAGGGGGCTCTGGGCTGGGGTTGGGGAGTAAGTTTCAGGAGTTGGGTGAGAGCTCTGGCTAGGGATGCAAGCTCCGGGGTGGGGCTGGGGATGAGGGGTTTGGGGTGCAGGAGGGTGTTCCAGGCTGGGATTGAGGGGATCGGAGGGCGGGAGAAGGATCGGGGCTGGGGCAGAGGGTTGGGGTGCAGGGAGAGGCTCAGGGGTGCAGGCTCCAGGCAGCACTTACCTTAAACAGCTCCCAGAAGCAGTGGTCATGTCCTTTCTCCTGCTCCTATGCGGAGCCACAGCCAGGCAGCTCTGCACGCTGCCCCATCTGCAGGCGCCACCCCTGCAACTCCCATTGGCCGCAGTTTCCGAGAGCTGCGGGGGCGGCGCTTGGGGCAGGGGCAGCATGCAGAGTTGAGCCCCCTGGCTGCTCCTATGTGTAGGAGCTGGAGCGGGGCCATGCCACTGCTTCCGGGAACTGCATGAAGCGGCCCCAGACCCTGCTCCCTGGCCGGAATGCCGGAGCAGGGCAAGCCCCACCCCCCACCCCCCAGAGGGAGCTTGAGGGCCGGCAGGCCAGATCTGGCCCGCAGGCCATAGTTTGTCCAGTCCTGTGTTAATGGCTGCCTTCTATTGGTTTGTTGATCTACAAACAATTACAGACCTAGTCGATGCTGCTGGGCTAACCAGATGTCAGGGGCACTATGTGTCCCTCATTTACCCTTTTGTTTTTTCTGATTTTTGCCAAAAATCTATGAAGTTCTGCCCATTGATGCCTAGAACATTCCCTGAAATTTTGGAATTGACTGGATACAACATTCAAAAGTTAGTGTTACAGATACACTCGCAGAGAAATGCTGTCAAATTTAGTGTTGTTATAATTGTGTTGGTCCCAGGATATTAGAGAGACAAGGGTGAGATAATATCTTTTATTGGACTGATTTCTGTTGGTAAGACAGACATGCTTTTAAGCTTACACAGAGCTCTTCAGATCTGGGAAACAGATGCAGAGTTTCACAGCTTAGCATCAACTTCCTGGATACAACAATCAGCTTCAAAAGTGGAACCCTAAGACAACTATATAAAAGAAACCCACACATCACCACACCTACCTTCACAGATCCAGTAACTACCCCAAACACACCAAGAAACCTGTTATCCATAGCTAAGGACTCATATACCACAGAACATGATCTGAGGAGAAAGTCTGGGATATACACCTTAACACTCTCAAAACCGCCTTCTCCAAACAGAGACGCTCTACAACAAGAATTATTAAAGGATTAGAAACCTGCCTTATAGTGATAGACTCAAGGAGCTCAATCTATTTAACTTAACAAGGAGAATGACTTGATCACAGATCACCTACATGGCAAACAAATATTTGCTAATGGGCTCTTCAATCTAGAAGACAAAGGTATAACAAGATTCAGTGGGTGGAAGTTGAAGCTAGATAAATTCAGCCTAGATATAAGGTGTACATTTTTAATGTGTTGGTAATTAATCATTGGAACAATTTACCAGTGGTCATGGTGGGTTCTTGATACTGATAATTGTAAAATCAAGATGGGATTTAAAAAAAAAATGCTTTAGTTCAAAGGGAATTATTTTGGGGGGAGTTCTATGGTCTGTTATATACAAGGTCCCTACTTGTCTCAGAATCTATAAAAATGTTAAGCAAGTGAGCTGTCTCTTTGTCTTCAGTAGAACTACTCAATCAATAGGTTGGTCTAGAAGTGGCTGTGTGAAGTGAGGTCTTACACTCAATTTGATAGACAAGATGGGTGAAGTAATATCTTTTATTGAACTAACTTCAATTGGTGAGAGAGACACTAACTTTCAAGCTACACAGAGCTCTTCTTTAGGTCTGGGAAACATAAGAGTGTCACAACTAAATATAAGGTGGAGCAGATTGTTTAGCATAACACACATTTTAAGGGATCATTCAAGGTGAAAAGCAACAGAGGGTCCTGTGGCACCTTTAAGACTAACAGAAGCATTGGGAGCATAAGCTTTCGTGGGTAAGAACCTCACTTCTTCAGATGCAGGGAACAGCAGGCAGGATGGGGGCTGGGGATGGGGGCAAGGGGACGTCAGGCAGTTTGGGAAAGCAATGCCTTCCCGGGCCTACATTACTCGCCGCCAATGGGTACATCAACTCATCTAGATATTTGCCTAGTTTTACAACAGGCTAAAAAGCACTACCAAAGTCAGTACCAAACTAAAATTTCATACAGACATGACTCGTTTATACTGCTCTATATACTATACAGTGAAATATAAGCACAATATTTATATTCCAATTTATTTAGTTTATAATTATATGGTAAAAATAAGAATGTAAACAAATTTTTCAGTAATAGTGTGCTGTGACACTTGTATTTTTATGTCAGATTTTTGTAAGCAAGTAGGTTTCAAGTGAGGTGTAACTTGGGGGGTATGCAAGACAACTGTACCCTGGAAGGGGCACAGTTGTCTGGAAAGGTTGAGAGCCACTGTTCTAACATGAACACACAGTGATTTCCTATTTAACATACCATCTATTTTTCAAGTTTAAAAAGTGACAGTATAACTTCTGTTAGAGTACAATTCCAAAATGAAATTGTTTGCATCTGAAGTGCATGGCAAAGCTTTTCAAAAAAGCTAACTACATTCCATAAATCAATAATTCTAAAAGATTTAAAAGGCTAAAAACTGAAGAAAGGGGAGTTGGCATGAAATATTTGGATTACAAAACCCCAAGCATTGTCAATTCCATCTATTGGAGATAGAAAAAGGGAAAGAACAGTACAATCATGAAATTGCATGTTAAAAATGTTTAAAACGAGATTTCTGCAGCTTTCATAAGAACATAAGAATGGCAAAGCCTTAGCCACTATTATTAACAAAATCAACAAGAAAGCTCTAAACCGCATGAACAAATAGCAGTAATATAGTATTGCGAATATCTTTACTATCATTCCTTGCATATAATCATATATTTATATACTCACACCCTTCCTTAGGGATCTGGTAATAAGACAAAGGACCAGCCCTGTCCCTGGCATGCCAAATGGGTCTGATCGTCCAAACCCCAATGCCTGAAGGTCGGTGGTAGATGATGACAATGAAGAGCTGAAGGGTCAATGATGGAAAGCTCTCCACCCCTGCTTACATGGTGGCTTGGCCTATTACAGGCCCTGGGGACTATCATGAAAATTCATTCAGATGTCTAGTCTCCCATGTCCATATCATCCTCATAACATTGGGGTGCTTTTATTCTATAGGTTAACATATTAATACCCATTAGGTCATTATCAGATACGTCAACTATTGCCAAAGGAAATTTGTGGTCAAACATCTGCCAGTGCTTATGTCCTAAAAATATCCAAGCCTAGTATCAGTTCAATATTCCTGCAGTTGCCGAGTCTCATTATGTACCAATTTCCTTCTTAAGCAAACTACTCCCAGTTCCACAAAATCTAGGCTTCCTGGCCTGTAATTACCAAGAGCGCCTCTGGAGCGTGTTTTAAAAATCGGCATCACGTTAGCTATCCACCAGTCATCACAAACGGAGCTGACTTAAGCCACAGATTACATTCCACAATTAGTAGTTCTGCAATTTAATATTTGAGGTCATTTAAAACTCTTAGGTGAATATCATCTGGCCCTGATGCCTTAGTACTGTTTAATTTGACAGTTTGTCCTGAAACCTCCTCTGTTGACACCTCAGTCTGGGACAGATCCTCAGATTTGTCACCTTTCTTCTGCATCTGTTAAATCTGCTGTAGAAACTATATTTTCACACATATTCTGAAAGTTAAACCAGACAATGACCTAGCTTGGTGGTCAAGGGATACATGCAGAAGTGAAGAATTAGATATTTTAACAGGCATCGTGTAAATACACATGATAACTTAGAGGCATAAATTACACATTCCTTCTAGGTACAATCATTCTACAAGAAGTTATAATTAGTCAATATTAAATTTTTTTAAATATTCATTATAAAAATTCAAGATGAATATCCGAAGTATCTGTAATTTATGTTCCCCTTCTTTTCATGTGACAGAAAATCTCTCAGCTCATGTGTACGTTTGACTTTATGTTCCAGGGTTTAGTGGAAATCTGTTCATCAAAATAGCAGTAAGAGTGGAAATTGAATCAAAAGGCTCTATCTAGTGATGTTTGCTCACTCTTTTCTTACTGGGATCTTTGGTTTCATTATATTTAGGTATTTCTTTTATTTGTGTTTGCACTGAAAAAGAGAAAGGTGCATTTTAAACCAAGCATGAAAAGTACTAAGGACAAAGTAGAGAATAATGTGTTTTTTCCTCCTGGAAAACCAGCCCATAGGAGAAAAAATCCATTCCAATAATTTAGTTAGGACCAAAGTATAAAATAACTGAAGTCAAGGTGCCTATGCTGTTATTATTTTTTCTGATGTTTTTGACACCAACGTGCTGAGTTTTATGGCATTCACAGCTTCAAAAGCAGTGAGCTCCCACTTGGTATAGTCGTAATACTCCTTAATATTTTCATTTTGATGTAATTTGCGGCCCCAGCTTTTTAAATATCCGCTCTGTAATAATGTTTAATTTCAGGGGTCACTCCGCCAAGGAGTATATTAAAGCTTATAAAACTCATTTCCAAAGCTCAAATATCAAGCTGTGATCAGGTTAGGAGGGCAGCATCTGTGAATATTTCATCTTTTATCATGCTGATAATAAGGAGATGACAGAGGCACATTATTACAATGAGAGAATTGCTCATTTCAGCCCTGGCTGCTGGAAGCTAGGGTCTGCAGTGTGTGTTACTCAATAAAAGCAATTCTGATATGAAAAGCAAGTTTACTGAGCCACCACTGTGTCTTATTTGATTGTAATGAATAATATATGGAGCCAGAGCTTCTGTGGCTGCAGGGGCACAGGGAGTGGGGGTGGGGTGGGGGGGGGAAGGCTTAAGTTTAGAGGGGCACTTGGGGATAGACAGTGAAATAATTCATCAAAGACTGTTTCATTGTTTGGAAATAAAGTTAAGGTAACCATTGTTTATTAGTATCATTATTTTGGTAGAAAATCTAAAGATCTATGGGCATGAAGAAAGTAGGAATTAGTCTGAATTGGCTGACCAAGTTCCACCTTGTCATTATCTATCTATTTATGTACACATAATAATGCTTGCCTGGTGGAAGCCACTAAAGTTTCAGGCAGCAGTACAGTTTCCATTGCAACCTTTTCTATTCATATGCTCATCACTTTCTGAAATATTCACTTATTGCACTGCAATTTTCCACACTGGTCTCTGCCAAATGGTGAATATTTTTAATGATTATTTATCAAAAATTTGAACAAAAATCCATTCAGCCATCTCTGTTTTTTGCAAGGGTAAAAAATTTTTTTTCTTGTTTTAAAAATTCTTGCCACAAGACAGATGCAAAGCAAAAATGGCTGAGGTTTGAAACCTGAAATCAGGGTGGATTTGATTTAAATCACTAGTCAGGAAGACTCGATTTAATCATGGATTTCTACATAAAAGAAGTGCATTATTGTTGATTGTTATAACCTTAATACATATTCTTCACAACTCAGAGATCGATGTAGGTTTCATTTTTAGAAGGTACACACTATACATTTTTAAAGTGATTTATTTTGAAAACTTTTCAGATTAGTTTTACATCAGAAAATGAATGATTGTTTGGTTATTTCATTTACCAAAAGTAATTGAAACAGATATTTATGACGTCATTGGGAGGTGAACTATCTCCAATTCAACAGGTTAATCATTAATATTTGGAGGATTTTCTTGCCATGCTGTATTAGGAGGAGAACATCACCAGACAGACATTTAAATTGTTCCATTTAACTAAAACAACAAAGTTATGTATCCTAGATTTTTTTCTTCAACAGAAAACATAATATTTTAACAAAACAAGCATATGAATTTTTGAATTTAGTTAAACATTCAAGATTTTTAAAATCAGGTTTGTTTTTGTTAAAATTGTTTTTAACCAAAATATTTAAATGCAATATTTAAAAAAACAAAAACAAAAATTAAATCGACTATGTCAGCCAGGTCGACATGAGAAACTTAAAATATTGGCTTCTGCAGCTAACTCAGTCGCCTTCACCTTCATTTTCCTGTTTGTTCATAATCTGGAAAAGAAAAACAAGCTTTCCTGCTTTTTCAGGTCCCAAAACGATTTCTCAATTTGGAATGAATTAGTCCAAAGGAAGAAAATATAGGGATGGTGTCCCTAGCCACTGTTTATCAGAAGCTGGGAATGAGTTACAGGGAATGGATCACTTGATGATTACCTGTTCATTCCCCCTGGGGCACTTGGCACTGGCCACTGTCAGAAGACAAGATACTGGGCTAGATGGACCTTTGGTCTGACCCAGTAGGGCCATTCTTATGTTCTTTCTACACTTGCAGAAGAAGCTAGTGCTGTTAAAAGTGAGATTATCACTTCAACAGTCTCTGAATCCAAGTGCTTAAGTGACTTCCACCAGTTCATCATCAGCAAACATATATTTCTTGAATGGTTCACCCTTAGCTCTGAAGTTTATTATAGTTGGCATTATGGAGGAATGATTGCTGGATATCCATGTCATAGCCAACTCCTCTTCTTCAGCAGTTAAGGTTTGACCCTGGTACCAAGTATTGAGAATATTTGCAAGAAAATGAGCTGGAGATAGTGCTTGTCCCATTTGTTTTTTTTTTATGCTTGTAATTTAACTCTGTCATTGCATATTTCTCTTTTTAAGATCTCACTCAATTCCTTCCAAATTTCAACAGCATCCGCAATAAAACAGCTATTTCCCTGCATTTTGTTCGAGGCTACAGAAATAGGCTTCAGGGTACTCAGTATGTGTTCAATGTTTCTTTTAAACCCAATGTTGAGAACTTTGGCTGTGACAGTGCCATCTATTTTTTCATGATTTTGTTCACAAACTGTCATCAGATTAGGCCAGTTCTTAATATAGTGCTCAAAACAGTCCACTACTGAGTTCCATTGCATGTCTTGTGGCAGAGTTAGCTTGGTTCCTCCCACGTTTTTTTGCAATTTCAACAACATTGGCCTTTATTTCTGGAACACTGAAGTCTTTGGCTAGGGGGTGCATCAAATGTGCACTGCAACCTTATGTTATTAGCTTGGGACTCTCTTCACTCTCTTCTAAATAATTTCTTCTCATCTTGGATACATTTGCAGCATTGTCTGTGACCAAGCTGCGTACTAGACATCTAAATTTTTTTTCACAGTTTGTTATAGTTTTTGCTGCTACTTCTTGTAAGTATTCTGCTGTGTGTGCATTTCCTGATGTATCAATTGTTTCTGTAAGGAAGACATTCCCTTCTTCTGTTGTCACACAATCACATACAACAGGATCATTGTGGACATTGCTCCACCCATCAAGACTGAGGTTAACAATTTCACCCTCTAGAACTTTTGCACACTGCTCAATTTCTCTTTCGTACACTTTATCCAGCAATTTGCCTGCGACATCTGCTCTGTTGGGTGGACTTAATGACTGAACCATGTTAATGAAGTGTGGGTTCTCAATCATACGGAAAGGAGAGTTTGTTGCATAAACAAACCAGGCAATTTTTTCATCAATTACCTCTTTTTGTAATCTGCTGGTTCTTATCACAAACTTATCTTTGGTTGTTTCTGGATGATGGGAAATATTTTTTTCTTTGTGCTACAGGTGCTATATTGTGGTTATGTGACATACATGATGTGACTATCATTGGCAGATAACTCTGAAACTATAGAAAATTATGGTGATCTTGAAGGTGGATAGTCTTCAGAGTCCTGTATGTTGAGGATGGATTCTCCTAAACAAAATAAGTCAATGCAGTGAATTATTATTACCATACTGCTCATTTAGTATTCCTCATTGCATTCACTGACACTCAGTACTACTTTAAAGATTAAATTGTAAAAGGAAGATCTGCCTATTTCAGCTATTTATTTTTTATCACAACTGCATCTAAAATGATAGTACCATAGAGTAACAACTATATTTTTTGCTCAAACATGAGAATTCAAGAATAGTCCAGAAGGAAGACAGGCAGTCCTTAAGAAAGAAGTATGAAATAAAAAAGTTTACCAACCTGAAGATCCTGCATGTTCAGACATGTTCCTTTCATCATCTTCAATGCAGCTTCCTCCTGAGAAGGAACACTTCTCATGATGTTGTTTCATTTGGGCAACCAGGCCTTGCATTTCTTTGTTGCACTGTTTGCATTTTGCACGCATGCCTGTCTTACCCACAGGTAGAGGAACTCCATTAAAATATTCCCAACCGGGTATCTTTTACAGCCTACTGCCATTATAGGTTTTCCCTTCTAGTGAGAGAATGGTATGGTAGATTTCAAATCAATGAAGACTACACTCAAAAAGATCTCAAGACTTCTGGAAGACACTGCTCAAACAGTTTCACTTTTATTTCTACTGCCTGTCCCTCCCTTCTCACATTTATTTCTAGTCTTCTTCTCCTTGTCCAGATCTATTCCACCCCCAATAATCTTCTATTAATTGAACTTTTCGAAACTTTGCACTTTTAGAGAGAGGTAAGGGATTGACTCTGTGTAACCAACAACACATTATGGAGTGTCTTCAGCTGATGAGAGTCTTAAGAATCCTGCGATACGTCAGTCCACACGCACAGAATCTGAAGTTTTGACTCAGTTGTGCATAGTGCAGTGTGGACGCATGATTACGAGGCCCAAATTTCCATTGCCATGTGGCCACGCAAGCCCAGGCTTGGAAACACGAGTCAGCTAGTCCAGGCCTCACAAACCCAGGCTATGTATGCAGTGCAGATATGCCCATTGAGACCTCAAACTAAACCACAGAATCATCATAGAAATTAATTCAATATTTTTAAAGTTACGAATGTTTAAAACCAACAACCCCTAAACAACTTTCTCTCATCTGTACAAATAAGAATGTATTGTTTCATAGGCAGAAATGTGTACTTCCTGCAATATTAACAGCCACTAGTTGATCTTTGATATAGGTGACTTAAGTCTTCAAGTGCACAGTTTACTAATGACATAAACAAGGATCAGCGGGCCTCTACAGACTGGTGTGCATTAGTAATAGTATTAGGGATTTGTTATTTTTCAATTGGAAATTGCATGCAAAAAGCTATGTTAAATGCAATGTTTTGATTGAACAACTACATACACACAGGTCAAGAACTGCAAAAGTTAAGACAATTATAAGAATAAATGCTAACCTCTTTCCTATATGCCTGACAGTATTTAATTGCATGATCACACGTTAAGATACGCATGTGTATTCAAGCTTTCAGGAAAAATATATTATATTGTATTGTTTGGAGGTCATGCATTATAACAACCAATCCGTTTTTTCCATTGCCATCTCCCATAGTTGTATTATATGATACTA